>NC_053438.1:56429852-56745685 GCF_007990345.1 Gossypium hirsutum | reverse complement strand
TTGTGTCTCTTTCGTGTTTGATTCCAACATAAAAAATTTACACAAAATACAATATAACTAAAAATCTACTATTAATCCTACTCCTAAAGAGTCTAAATCAAAATCATCCAAAAATCAATACAAGTCATTTTAAAAAAAACAGAACTAAGAATTGGTCAATCTCCTTCCTCAAAATACATCTCTTCGCTTCTGTCGTCCCTCATCCTCTCCTTCCTCTTCACTTTCATGTACCTTTTCTTCTTGTTCCAAATTTGTTAGCTCAAACATATCAGGTGTATAGTTGGGGACCCAAATGTTGTTTTGCCTTCCAAATTCCTAAAAAATTGGTCCCGGTTCTTGCATCCACTGAATCATCCAATCTAACTTTGGATGACTACTCTCTCCAACTTCTTGTTGAGCTTGTGCCAACCTTTGTGACGAAGTTGGTATAGTTTCGCTTCTTGCTGTTGCGTGTTTCAATATTTTATCTATTTGGCTTGTAGCTCAACATTGTTGGAACAAGGTATCTACGATGATACTTCGGGAATGCTTCAGCAAATGCTTAGTAGATGTCATAGGTACACCTGCCTTTTTACATAAGGCTGTCACTAGATAGGGAAAGAAAACTCCCACCTTCTGCCCGTTAATGCATCTCCTTATGTTCTAATGGATCCGTTTGCCAATACAAACTTGTTTTTTCTGCAAAATATCATAGAGTTAAATTGCTCTGAAAGTATTAACATTAGAAACATTTAAAGCAGGTACGATTCATATGCATACAAATTAAATCCACATTTTAGCCTCTGCAAACATAATGGCTTGATGAAAGGACACTGGAGCATTGGTACATGAGTGATATTTCCATTCGCCCATACCTTTAGTTAAAAGGTTTATAATGTTATCCATATCTATGTCTCAAAAATATTCCAAATCAGTTTCATCAATAAAATCTTTTTCATAGTATGGAGCATTATAAAAGTCACAAATAGTTCGAGGGGTTACTCGCACTTTTTTCCCTCACATAGGTACTATTTCCCACCTATAGCCTTTAGTATTTCTAGACTCCTGGTCCCGTAAGGATGCATAATATTCTTGAACAACAGAGACCATAGGATTTTCAGGATTGTCCAAAAACGTTCCCACCTCTGATATCTTACTAAAGGTTATATATCCTTACACAAAAGCATCGACGAATCAAATCCCCTTTCTTGGATAAAGGTTTTTCCTTATAGTTTAGTAAAATATTTTCCAATATCCAGGTGCAAAATTAGAGGGGTTTAGAACCATCGACAGTTCTGGTTCATTAGTTTTTCTAACTTTTTTAAGTGGCATGATATCTAATGTTACTAACTAATAAACTAATCAAGCAGTTTATTTCAATAGAATAGAAAAAATTAAGATAGGAACCCTTAACCTTGTATGAGCCTTTAGATTCCTTGTCACATTTTTGTTTGCTTGTCATTCCTTGGAGTGCCTTTGTTCTTGCCCTTCACAAGTAAGTTTCAAAGAAGATCTAAACAAATCAAAAAGAAAAAGGGAAGGATGAGTGTTAGGGTTTAAGGTATTTAGGGAGGTTTAAGAGATTAAAGGAGGTAAATGGTACTTAAATAAGAGTTAATGTGGTTATATGTTAAGAAATACGTGTTTTAAGGGTTTAAAATTGGATAAATTAATGGTTAGGATACCGGGTTACACGAATGGGTCGGGTCAACCTTGTAGAAAATTGCAGCAATTTCACGACACAGGGGTTCCGTGTCGCGACATCCTTGGCAGCTTATCGTTTTTGTGACACAGTGGTTCCGTGTCATGACATATCGTCCAGTTTGGAAATTTGGGGAAACTATCCTCCATGTCGCGACGTAGGAGTGTGGTGTTTGTCTTTGTGAAATAATATGCGAATGTGCAAGTATACACTGCAAGTCAAGTAATAAAGCAGTAAGTAAGATTCATTTATTTATTGCGTAAAACAGAAATCAAAAGACAAAATTCATCATAGGCTTTATCTCCCCTAGGTGTTTACAAAATTAGTTCATAATCGTGAATAAAAACATCTTAAAGACAATATAACCACAAGAAATAAATAAACTCATAATAAATTTAAAAGAATTAAAAGGAGATATTCAATCTTGGTGGAAATCTGCTTCAGATTCAACTTCAGTGGTGTTTTACGAGTTGTTTTCTTCAATATTTTCTAACGGCTTTCACTTCTCTTCTTATATTTGGTATATATAGGTCTTAGAATACCCGAAAAATCTTAAAATTACATTTTTTTTGCATATTTTGAGTGCGAATCACGAAATCCACACAGTCTGGCACATGCTTATGTGGCAGTCTGTGTGGCTCACACGGTTGTATGGCTCCTGAAATTTGTTCCAATTGTCTAATTTTTGCTTCGTTTTTGCTTATTTTGCTCTTAAATGCTCTCCTAAGTATAGAAACACGAATTTAAAGGATTAGGAGCATAAAATTCACCATTTTAACTCGAATAATCATCTAAAATGCATTAAGAATATGATTAAAACATTTTACTTTTAGCACTTATCAAGTTCTTTCAACACACAAGTCCTTTAACACATGACTTAAGCCTTCAGCATTGATGTTTTCAGTGAACAGGGTATGCTTGTCTTGAACATCTATCAGCCCAAATTGGGCATTGATTCCATCTTCATCAAATGGGATCGATGTTCCTTAAACATAAATGAAGAGGTTATCAAGGAAATTTTTATGTGTATAGAATTCTTGAACAACTTTTCCAAGACATCGTCCTGGTACAAGCAAAAGATTTGCCAATTGTGCATTTCCACAATAGATGAATCTGACTTGTCATAACCCATGTGTGGCCCATCCTTAAAAAAAAGCCTTGCTCAAAGTAGAATGGTTTCTTGGAAATGTTATTTTCATATTTCAATGCAGCAACATTGTTGAAGAAATTTTCGGTTAGGTGGCACCTGCCTGAGAAGATCCGACACCTTTAGAAGCCATTTTGACTCTTGCCATTGATTAGTCTTGAAGAATCCTTGTGACTTTTCTATAGAATAAATAGGAAAATGGTTTGCAAAACTACTCAAGATAAGTTAGTGGGAAGAAGTTTAAGGTCCAAGAAGGGATGCAAGAGAGGTTAAGAAAGATGAAAATGGAAACATTGTGTAACTGCGGGTAAATGAAAGAGTGCTAGCAATTGTAGAGATGTAAATAGGGGTAATGGGTTGGATGGTTTGTAGAAACTTATAGGGTAAGTAGTGTGAAAAAGAGGGAAGAGGGAAAAGTAAAAAGGGTTTTGGAGGGAATCTTAAAATGACTTGGCATTAAAAAATTTTAGCACTTTCTTCATGGGCTTTCGAATTAGGATAGGGTTCAACTGTCAAAAATCTTTTCCTTGGACTTTTTCTCTCTCTTCAACCCATATTTTATCTGTAATTCATGCAAAATCTGTACACTAAAAATAATATAACTAAAATTGAAAATAACATCAAGTAATTAAAGATAAAAATTGTAAAAACAAAATTAAAGTAAAACAAATAAACAAAATAAAGATAGGAAATAGATGTTGAGCTTAAACATCTCTAAGGTCAATGGGCTATTTGTCTCGATTTACATGAGCACCCCATTAGTGCTTTAAACGGTGTCCATTAAATTTAAATGTGACCCGTCTGCATATCCTTGAAGTCCATTGCTCCATGAGGGTATAATTTGGCTACTTCAAAAAGACCTAACCAGCAAGATTTCAATTTTCCAGGGAACATTTTCAACATTGAGTTGAATAACAACACTTATTGTCCTGGTTCAAATTGACGTGGTATAATTCTGTTATCATGCCAGCGCTTGATCTTCTTCTTATAAATTTTAGCATTCGCGTACACTTATGACCTGAAATCTTCCATTTCATTTAATTCAAGCAATCTTGTATTACCAACAGCTTTCCAATCCATGTTCAATTGCTTTACAACCCTGTATGCCCTGTGCTCTAACTCAACTAACAAATGGCATGGTTTTCTGTAGATGAGTCTGAATCGTGATATTCCTAACGGGGTTTTGTAAGTAGTGCGATATGCCCATAAAGCTTTGTACAGTCTTAAGGACCAATTCTTACTATTTGGATTAACAACTTTCTTCAAAATCTGCTTAATTTCCTTGTTAGAAATTTTAGCTTACCCATTCATTTGCGGATGATATGTCGTGGAAATCTTTTGTTTTACTCTATACCTTTGCAAGGCATTGGCAACTAGCTTACAATCGAAGTGAGATCCCTCATCACTAATGATGGTTCAAGGCGTACCGAATCTCGTGAAGATATTCTTGTGCAATAACTTCATCACTGACCTGGCATCATTGGTAGGTAGAGCTATGGCTTCTACCCATTTGGAGACATAATCTATTGCTACAAGTATGTATAAATTTTTGAATGAGGGTGGAAATGGACCCATAAAGTCTATCCCCCAAACATCGAACAACTCGATTTCCAGAATATTTTGCAGTGGCATTTCGTGTGAGCATTTTGATTCACAGCTCGTGTGAACACACATGTACAAGATTTGACGGATTACAGTTATATGATTTAGCACACTATGTTTAAGCTATCCTGGGTATCCAATAGTATTCTAAATGGTTCAACAGGTATGATTTAGAAAGAGGACGATATGAGTTCGATACGAACTACGACATAGACATATGTGAATTTCATTGAAATGGTAATACTTGGTATATTGAGAGTTAAGATGGATGATATATGTATATGATACATGATTAAATGTTGTGCTCATCCATGATTATGATGCCTTTGTTATATGTGTAAATGGCTAACATGTTTTGTGTACATGCTTAGGCTTTGGCCAAATTGTGGTTGGATTATGCCATGTTAACTTACCTATTATGTGATTAAATGGTAAGTTGTGTTTTATATTATATGAGCTTACTAAGCATTTATGCTTACTCTGTGTTATTTTTCATGTTTTATAGTGAACCAGAAGCTCGTTCGGGTCGGAAGCTTGTCTGAGTTATATCACACTATCCATCGACTATATCGATACTTTTGGATGTTTTAAGTTTGGTTATAATGACATGTATAGGAATTTTGGTTGTTGAAATAGCCATTTGGTTTGGCTTGTGTGGCATTTTGGTGGTCTAATGGAATTTGTTTGGCATGTATATAAATGGCCTTAAAATGGTTGATATTTGGCTTGTTATGTTGAATGATGGAAGATGGAATGATAGTTTAAAAATGCATATTGTAAATGGTCTTGTGATAAGTTTCAATGTGGTGGTTTGATACTTTTATTTTGGATGATATTTATCAATGGTTTATGTTGATACAAACTTAGTTAGAAGTTGGTGTATTATTTTAGCCAATTTGAGTATATGATTTATACATGTTAAATGTTGCCATTTGGGGTGCCTTTGGGCATATTGGTTGTATGCTTCTATACCATAATTGGATAGTTTGATTATGTATAATTTTTGTGCCTTTTGATGGCTGGTATGTATGAGCAAAAGTGATTGTAGGTATATGTTTGAATGGGTGAGAAAAATGGCTTGAAAATGGCCTTTTTTTCGTCAACACGGGCATGTGTCTCAGCCGTATGTGACACACTGCCTGGTGGCACGGCCGTGTGTCCCCTGTAGCTTTCAAAGGGTTGCAAGCCAAGCTATTACACGACCTAGCACATGGCCTGGCACATGGGCGTATGGGATTACTTCGAAGGGTACACGACCTGGCACACAAGCCTGTGGCTTGGACGCGTGACCCAAGTCAGTGAGTTACACAAGCACAGACACGGGCTAGGACACGACAGTGTCCCTACTTCGAATGCCCACACAGCCTAGCCATACGGCCGTGTGACCCTTGCAGTTTTAAAAATTTTCACTGTTTTTTGAAAAATTCTATGAGTTTTCGATTTAGTCCCTACTTGTTTTTAATATGTTTTTAGAGCTTCGAGGGCTCGTATAAGGGACAATATGTATGATTTGGGTTGGTTTTAATAAGATTATTGATATGATTTGAAATGTTTAAAATTATATTCGTTTGAAGTGAAATTTTTAGTAACGCTTCGTAACCCTATTCTGATGACGGATACTGGTTAGGGGTGTTACATTCATAGCAGGTGGATTATTACCAGCTTGATACATTTCTCTTTGTTCTATTCTCCTTCTTAGCAAGGTCCTTTCAATTTTTGGATCTAAGGGATAGAGTCCTTCCGCAGGAGTGCTTATACGCATACAACTAGTAACAGACCTGTTGAGGTCACAAAAAAATTAGCAACTAAAACTATAAAAATTGCAATAACAAAAACTAAAGTTACCAATCGTCAATCCCCGACAACGGTGTCAAAAACTTGTCGCATGTGAATTGATGTGTGAATTGGTCATGTGTACATGTCGAATCAAGTAATAAAAGTAATGAGTGAGAATCATTCCCACGAGGATTAAATGAGTGCTCTTTGTCTAAGTTATCACAATTGAACAAAAAAGACAAATTTAGCGAATAATGTTTAATGAAATTAAAATGGGATTAACACATTAGAAGTGACAGTAATGGAGTATACTAGCAGAGATTACCATTGCAACAAATCAAACAAGAGTACTAGGGACTTTAGCAAGGTTGGAATATTGGTCATGAAGGTTGGGATTACTAAGGGATCTGTTCTAACCCGTGAACAATACTGTGGCAAAACTATGGTGAACTTATTGTTCGATTAGGTACTAATATGGTTTACCTCTGTCGAAGCAAGACCTAGGGTTACTCACCCCTAAGGCTCTGTATGTCTATAGGTTCGGGATTAACAACTACTACTAAAGCTCAACCTTCTAAATCGTATAAGGTAAGGCTCTATGTCTAGAGTTTACAAGAGTATTTCACTCAACACTCACTTATATTACCCAACTTTGGTCTAAGTAACCTAATCATGTTGGTGTCAAGTTACCTTAAGCCTTATTGAGCATTCATCAACACTCACTTAAGCATTTAAAGAAAAGCAACCATTAGGTAAAGCAATAATATGAACCATATTAAGCCATAAACATTAATCGAAGTTAAAACATCATCCAAAGCAAACCCCAGTCGTATTAAGTTAGCTAATGGTTGGGCTACACAAATTCAAGTTATTTTTGTATCATTAATATCCCAAAATATTAGTTTAGAATAGAAGAATTGAAACAAAATGTGAGGAAGAAATTTGGGTTTCAAAACTCCGTTCCCCCAACTCAGCGTCTTGTTACTCGCCTTCACCAAAGTTCACAGTCAACTCAACTTGCCATTCTTGCCACCATGAGACCTCTGTCCAAGCTTAGAAAAATAGCCGTATTTTTCTCTCTCTCTTTTTCTCCCATTTTTTTATTGCCTTTTATACTTGGATTTTCTTCTAGAGTAAAATCCATCAGCCAATGATTGTTTTTTCCCTAATTTTGAGGTGAATATTCTCCATTACATGTGCATATGGGGGACCAAATGCTGAGTGCTCTTATTGCTGACCAGATGTTTGTCGTTTTCTTCGCCAACATTGCCATGAAAACCTTTTATAATGCCTCGGCAAACCTCTATCCTCTGTTATCCTTCTCCCTTCTCTCTTCTCCCTTAAACCTACCATTCAGCCACAACAAGATCTTTCCACAAACAATTAAAAGTAAAGATGCAATAAAGTAATCACCATCTCAAGTTCTTAGATGCACTGCTTGATTAACTAGAAATGATAATGCAATTACCTAAAATGAAGCTAATTTTACTTAAGTACAAGTAATTAATTAAGTCTAAAAGTATAAATTCTAACTCTTTTCAAGAGTTATCACACACATGGTCATAGTTTGTTACACAATTGTGTGCCTCCTCACGCACGGCTTAGGTCCTTACACATGGTTAGTCAACATGACCATGCCTATGGCTTCACACGACTTTGGGCTATCACACAGCCTCTATTTAGCATTTTTACCCCACTTTTCTCAAATGTTTCAATTAAGACCTTACTTTATTTTAATTTTTTTGTAGCTTCAATATGTTCAATTTAACACCGTTAGGATATCAATGGTATGATTTTAATTGTGTTTAATATAATTAATAATTGTATAGGAATATTTTGATCTGATATAGCATGATTCTGTTCTGTTTTGTATAGTAGCATATTATAACCCTAATCCACTGACAGAGATAGGTAAGGTGTGTTACAGTGCTCGTCCAATAACTTTGTCATAAGTGTGTTCCCCTCATAGGATATCCTTAATCTCTTTGGGATAAATCCATTCTCCAAATATGATCCTATTTTATCTCATGGTAACCATTACATATTCCTTCATGAAAAGTCAATTACTATAAAATAGTAATCAAGTCATTCATCATAAAGACAAACGACCCACGGCTACGTTTACTTTTCCTCAACCATGTAATGCTAATGGGTGGATATCATTTGAACTATGAATTCCACTATTGTGAATGATTCTACATACTGTAAAAGTCGTATACCCAACGCACCAATTTTTGGTTCCTTATCTATTTAAACTCAGACTTTTACTTACATCAAAGTATACGAGTCATGCATACATAGTTTGTCATCCACTCAGGATTAAGGTATGCCACACTTTGAACATTAGAAGGGAATAAATCCATAAACGAATTCAAGATCTATTCTTCTTGGTCCAGTCCGATGTACTATCAGTCCAGTTGGTTACATCTATGTCTCTATTTTCTAGGATTCATCTGCTCTGATGCCAAAGGCAAGGCATCTCCCCAATTGGACTTGATAGACTACATATTAGTCTTGCAATTAGTTTGCTCATTTCTAATTAGACTAAGGACATATTTAGGTCCGTATACTAATATAAGTTGTCTTTATGTAATACGATCCAACTACATAATATTGTTTAGTATTAGTTTAAAAATTAGACAACATGTAAGCCAATATCTGCTTCTATTTTTCTTTGCATGCAAAAAGCACATGAGGATAATTATACAAAGTATATTAATGTAATCCATTAATTATTTTATTAACCAATCTATTCGACAAAATTATAAGTTTACAAACGAATATACTACACTTAGGACACCAGATCCAACATTAACACCTACAAATTTGTTCTAATTTGTTTTAACATGATTTTAAAGTTTTAAATTTGATTTTATCTATTTTTATGTTTTTATAAAAATGTTTAAAATTTTAATTTCTTAATTAAAATAGGGTTTTTGTCATGGAAACGTTTCGATAGCACTTCTCTTTCATACCGTATGTTGGGAGGGGTGAAGGGTGTTACATTTAGTTTATTCCTGGCTATCAACCAACATGATTTTCTCTGTTTATCTTGAACCTTTGGTTTTTTTAGAGAGTGAGCTTTAATTCACGAACCGAACATACAATGAAAACTTTAGCTTTCAAGTGGGGAAAGTTAATTCCCTATATGGGTTAGAAACTAACTCAAGTTGTAACACCCCTCACCTGTCTTGATGACTAGTACGAATGAGAGAAGCCACGAGAACATATACAAGAAAGAAACCTTGGATTCATTTAGGAGTCATGACTTATAAAACATTTTTACAAATTATTTATTCAAGTTTTAGATGTTTAAGAGGCTTTAGAAAAAAAATTTAAAATCATTTACAAATGGTTAGAAATTGATCGAAGGTGTTTGGATCCCAAAATGGGCTCAAAATGCCAAAAGGGCTCAGAACAGTGCAATACCTCTACCCTTGGAGCCAAACATTGACTTGAAAATCACTTGTTTTGATACCCAAAGGCTTATTACCAAAACTTGAATTTAGAGGAATCAAAACATCAAAAACAATTACCAAAAACACCTCTACACATAGTAACATAAAACATGCTTTGGCGATACTTCAAAGACATTATGAAAAGCAAATTTGATATCAATCTAAGCATTGGTTAAATGGAAATTTGGCTTCATGAATGCCAACTTACTTGGAGCTTCAACTTAATAAGCTCAAACATAACCACCAGAGCTTCTAACATATCAATTCAATATTAGGCTACTCAAGATACCAAATGGCCATTGAAACTAGCATGATCATATATATCGAATGTAATATTGTAACATTGTAATATTCAATTACCATTTCTCAAGTTGATCAAAATTGTCAAATTCATGCATTTTATAACCATAAATTCTTTTCATTAATCATTTCTAGTTCTTTTTCACCCAATGTAGCCTTAGTGAATTATATATGCTCTCTCTTTTATGTGACAATATTATTTATGAATTTGTTTTATGATTTTAAGAAAAATAATTTTACTGTTCACATTATAATATTGTACATGTAAATTAAAAATAAGACATTTTAATGATTATGACTTTTATTTTTAAAAAACCTTGCAATCAAACTATACAAAACAATTTTTTAAATATTTTAAATAATTAACCTAATATATTTTAATTCATACCCAATTAATTTATGTTTCACATATGATCAATAAGATTATTTAAAAGCAATTGAACCTTGACCAATAAATTCGAGGCATGCTAATTGAAAGAGTACATGGACCATCCAATAGGCAAAGGTCGCACCGAAGTCCAAACACCGGGCCCCATCCAAATCACAATAACGGCGTCAGAAATTCAGAGGGGCAGCAGCGAGCAACCGTTTATACTTATTTTAAACCAATTTTTCATTTACATCCCTCACATCACGCATAAAAATTTCCTGGTTATTCTGTTTAAAGTCCGTTAGTTTGTCACCGCCCTTTTATCGCAGGTAGGGCAAATCCCCAATTCCCTCTCTCTTGTTTCGAATCTTCACACCGAAACAGTCATATCTCCCTCTATTGCCGCCGCCTCAATGTCTCAGGTATTATGCCCTTCCAATTCTCTGAATTTCCCCTCTTATAGATTCGAGCATCCAACTTAATAGATCTAATGATAGATTTGTCTTGAAAATCAACTCCCCTTTGTCAAACTAGGATTCTCTTTTCTTTCGATTTTTTTTGTGCTTTTCTGTCGCTGCTCATTTCTCCAATTTATTATCGAAAAGTGGAAATGAATTTCGTAATTATTGCTTAGTATCGATTTATGCACATATTTACGGTGATTAACCTTTTTTTCTTGGGGGTGGCAATTGGTTCAGGTTGATAATAGAAACTCTTCTGCAGCGAAGCGAGCTAGAACCGATGGTATGCCGCTTAATTTTATTTTTATTTCATTCTGTGTACTTTTTAACATGTTTAATTTTGGCAATTTTGAATTTTTATGGTTAAATTTGTAGGCAGTCGTAGGGAAGATGATTGGACATGCCCTAGTTGCGGGAATGTCAATTTTTCATTTAGAACTACTTGCAATATGCGCAATTGCACTCAACCCAGGCCAGCTGTTCATAATTCAGTAAGTCTTCATATTTATTAGCCAATGGCGTTCAAAATATTCCTGAGTTTTTGAATATTGTTGAAATTTTAATTGCTTTAGTTTTGGCTCGTAGGTTTCGATTTTCTGTTCAGATTGGAGTTGTTTTTTAACAGAATTAGTAATAGAAGAGCGGATTCTTCAAAATATGTGGCTTAGCAAGTTATTTTTAATGAAGTTAATACCTGGTTCTGTGCTGAAAGACCAGAGTATATTATGTGATACCCAATGCTTGTTTCGTTCTAGTCCGTTTATGTCCTATTTTTTTATGACTCTGTTTATCATAAAATCGTAAATCTTTTCTACTGTTTGTTTCTCTCTTTAGAAACTGACCCTTTGCATTTTCTTTCTCCCATTATTTATTTTTAAAGCTTGAGTTGGTAATTTTTCCCTTTCAGAAATCTGCCAGCAAGCCTCTCCAGGCGCCACAGAGTTATTTGTCATCTGCTCCATATGTAGGTTCTGGAGCACCATCTTCTATGTATCTCGGTGTACCACCTTATGGTTCTTCCCTCTTCAATGGTTCCTCTATTCCTCCATATGAAGCACCTTTTTCTGGAGGATCGGCTTATCATTACAATTATGGCAGTCGTCTTTCTGGTGGCAGTCCCTTTCGGCTGCTCCATATGCCTTCTGGACCACCCCCTTATTCTAGTGGGCCTATGATAGGGAATGGTATTGGTAGTCTGCCTTCCCGTTTATAATTGCTATTACTTTTCCTGTTTATTCACTCTTGCAAGTTAAATTGTTGACCAAGAAAACCCGTTGATATTTCTTGTCTGCAACCCAACTACCCATTTACATATATGATTGACCTTAAGCATGATATTAATATCATATTAGTTAGTAAGTTATGGGCTTTTTTTTCTTTTTTACTTAGGTGGGATTTATGGTGTGCCCCCTTTGATGGACCGGTATGGCTTGGGGTTGCCCATGGCCCCTCCTCCAATGGTATGTTGAGATGTTTAATGCTAATTTGAGATCATTCTTTGTTAGGTTTTTGAAACTAAGATTGCAAGCTTAATATTTTGTATCATTTCTCCATCATGTAGTTGCACATTTTCTAGGTTTGGGTTTGTGTACTGGATTTATTCAATGCTTGGCAGTTATCAATTTGTATTAAGCATGCATCCCTCATTCAGCGAAGGCACGGATTTCTCCCTTATAGGAATACTGTGGATTGGTTCTTAAATTTGACTATTCTCTTTTGACCATCTAATATTTTATAAGTTGTAGTGGAACTAGAGTGTCTTATGCATGAGTCACAGTTTATGATATAATTACATTTTCAAACTACAGGGACCAAGGCCAGGATTTTTTCCGGATGATAAATTACAGAAAAAAGGTGCAGGCATGACATATCTCTACTGTTGTTTTTCAAAGAAGCCATTATCTTGTGCATTACAGAAAATTTTTTGCAATAATTTAATTATTTTCTCTTTGAATCTTTGTCAGATGCTACTCGTGATGATGATTGGACATGCCCAAAATGTGGGAATATTAACTTCTCTTTCAGAACTGTCTGTAACATGCGGAAATGCAATACGCCTAAGCCCGGATCTCAGGTTCTTGTAAACTTACATATTTAATAATGATGCAATGTAGCTGTTCTTTTGACACTTAATTTGCCTTTGGTACTTTGAAAACTGTAAAGTATATGAAATACTGCATTCCTTTTCTTTGGTTATGAACTATTTCTTGACTTATAACAATTTTTTCTTGTAAATGCAGACTCCAAAGTCTGATAAAAGTTCAAGTAAGTGCTTTTAAATTTGCAAACATCATAATGTCATGTCTGAAATTTTGATGGATATGTATTTCATGCTTTTCAGAACAAAAGATGCCAGAAGGAAGCTGGAAGTGTGAGAAATGTAGCAATATTAACTATCCTTTTAGGACAAAGTGCAACAGACAAAATTGTGGGACTGAGAAACCAGCTGAATCAAAGAAGTCGCCCTCCCCAACAGTGAATGAAAATGATCAGGTTTGTGATCTGATGCAGTTTCTTTGTCATGTAGTTTGTTACTTGAAGTTAGTGTTTTTGCTGCCCACATTTGTACACGTTGCGAATTCAGTTAGCGTTCTATACTTCAAACTATTCCTAGTTAAAGAATTATATGGGTTATCTGATTGTGTTTTAAAATGTCGTTATTACTATATTTTCCTACAATTCTATGGTGAAGACATTGTTGAATTTTACGGTCTTACTGAATTTTTTTTGTCTTTCTTTCCATTGATTTGCAATTGTCTACTGTTCCAGTGAGTACTAGGACATGTTTGAGGGTTGAGAAGGTCCAGAGTTATCCAGCATTGCTCAATCTGGGTGTCTGAAAGTCAGTCTTGTCGTCCTCATTTTGCAGCGGTTGTCAAGTTACTCTTCCTTCTCATTGATCAGTGTCCAGTTTTTGTATTAATGCTATGGTACTTCTGGTCTTTATGGATCGTTGGTGCATTATGTGTCAACCATCTTAATCCAGAAAATATTTACAGGTTGGTTCTGGTTTCGGTGAGGTTGATTTTGTAATTTGGAATCAACTTAGCTATTCTAGTGAGCATGTTACTGTGAACTTAGATATATTGCTAGTGGGTAAAAGACACTGCAAGTTTCACATTTCTAGTTTTCATTCAGTTTCCTTTTTTGTCTGTGTTGGGGTTGTCATTTTGTCTAGCCAAAGCTTCTATTAGAAGCATAAGTTCACAGCTTCTAATATTTAATTAGATCTATCGTCAGGTATTACTGGGGGTAGGAAATTTATAACTGTTTTCGTACTCGACTATAGGAGGTAGCGGCCAATTTTTGTATCATGTGTTTTGCTCATGGCATGGTATAAACACAGGTCCGGTGTTGTGATTTTTAAAGTTCTTTTTCCTGGATCTTTCAGAAACATCATACAATTGCGCTGTAATAGGTTAAACTTAGTCCCCTGTTTTGCGCATTATAATTGTATTATCGGTGTTAAGATACAATGGTCGACTGAGCTGTGTGACGTATGCATTGGAGGGTGGTGGTATTTGATTTGAGAAGTCACTGGCATCTTGTCAGTGTTGGATGTTGCATCAATTCCAGTCTTTATGTTATCAACGTTTCTGGTAGCCATGTATGTAATTTTGGTCATTCGAGATTGAAGTTGTTGTCAGGAAAGTCTAGTGAGATGAGACTGGATAGTGAGCACAACATCAAGTTACAGTGGCGCGAGGAAATGAGAGTATCTGGTCGTGACATTGATATGGTTTTGTTCGAGGACCACCCTTTTGATAGTTTTTAGCATGTTATATTTAAGTCTCATGGTCCTAGAAAGAAGCCATAAATCCCGATAGAAGAATTATGAATCCGACATAAAAGCACCTTGTTCAATAATATCTTTCCTGGTGTAAGTTATGACACTAAGCTCGTGTAAAGTAAAATTATAACTTAGAAATATGATTCTTTCCACGCTTGAACTGCAACTGGTAAGAAGAGGGCAAGAGGCATAATGGGTTCGGAATCTTGCGAGATGCTTATTTGTAAAAAAAAATCTGTTTCTTCAACGGCTGTACGTATTCCAGTATCTCTAACGGCTGTTTTCTTTTTGTATTTGCTCAGTTTATTAACTACAATTCGTACAAGCCGTTAAATCAGAACGTATTTCAATTAATTACGTATTTTAGTTAATAAACTGTCTGAGCTCAAAAGATTTAACGTTTTGATCTGAGCAAGAAAAATTAAGAAATTAAAATTTTAATTTAAATCGTACTTATTTTGTTTTGAGCCATGCACTTATTAATTTAGGGTTGATATATAAAGGTCAGCGAAAATTAAAATTTACCACTATATTACACTGATTGGTATTTGTCTTTGTTCTTATAAATTAAAGATAAATTTCTTATTATATTCAACTCTATTTTAAATTTTGTTGCTTCATTTTTGTTTGATTGAATTTTTCTATTCAACTTTAATTTAAAATAATTTGAAGGCAAACTTAATGAAGATCATTTTATATTTTACTCCAATTCAATTAAATAATAAGTTAATTAATACAATATTAAAATCAAATGAAAATGGTTACTTTATAAAAGTAAACTTGTTTTTTTTATGATATATGTATTTTAATTTTTGAGCTTTTTACTTCATTAAATGGAAATTCTAATTTAATTAATTTATCTTTAGTATAAGTTAAATCATTGTTAACTATTAAAATAAAATATTTGAAAGATTTTTTTATTAGATTATATTTTCAAATAATCAAAATTAATAATGGGTGGTAAATTTAATTAAAGTATCGAAACTGGTTGTAAAATTTAATAAAAATAAAAGTTTAGTAGTAAAATTAAGTTTTATAAGAGTTGAATGAAAATTTTACTTGTATTTTCAAAATATAATGATAAATATAAACGAAAATAAAGTATCTAATGAATAGCAAGTATTCTAATGAATTTGAAAAAAGAATTATTTAATTTTAATTACCTTTTATTTGGTAAAAAACCTTTCCAGTTACTTTTAATTTCTAAATTCAGCAAATTATTCTTTTTCAAAAAATTCAATGCAATTTAATATATGTCAATTTTGAAAGTAAACAATTAAGGATAATTAATGACAATATTAATATTTTCTGACAACTGTACCTGATTTTTGAATGGTATGATAATAAGTTTAGCCTTCAAAGTTTATCCAATTTAGTAACAAATTTATCTCACAATATTTGTGTAAATGTTGATGCTAAATTTGTTGAGTTTTTTTAGTATTAACATCGAAATGACAAAATATATAAACATTAAAGACTAAATTTGTTACTATTCCAATCAAAATTATGTATAATTGATGGGAGACATTAATATCATGGTTAATTATCCTTAGTAGTTCACGTTCGAAATCGACATGGATTAAATTGCTCCAATTTTTTTAAAGAGGGATCAATTTTTTCGATTTCAAAATTGAGAGGGATTGGAGAGGTCCTTTTACCATATATATATTTTTTAATTTGTTAGAAAGAACTTGGAAGTGACATTTAAAGTTCTAAAACTCGATGATTAGAACCCCAATAGTCAAGGGTGTTCACATTATCCTTAAGGTTGTGGGATCAATCCACAAGTCGTGCTTGTGTGGTAGTTTAAATGGGTGTGTGTGAGTTTGAGATTTTATTATATTAAATTATAAACTTGATAAGTGAACCAATCCGATATAACACAATTTAGGTTAATTAGATTATCTGCATATTCAAATCTACTTTGGTTTGATTTTTATTAGAGGTAAAATACAATTTCACCCTTGTATTGACTTATATCTTTATGGTTTTCAAAAAGATTAAATTGAAATTCTAACATTTTGGGGACTATAATTTTACTACATATTAACTTAAGATTTTATAAATTTTGGGGCCTAAAGAAGCAATTTCCCATTTCAGGGGGGTCAATGCTCTCGCTAGCCCTCCTCCATATGCACTGTTTGAAAGGATTGATTAGAATGGAAAATGATCATCTCTTCTATATTCTTTCCTCTCACTTTTCTTTCTAACCAAGCACACTCACAATTGATTTTCTTTCCGTTTCTCCACTCTTTCCTTCTATCCCTTCAGTTTTTCACTCAACCAAGTACATCCTTAAACTCGTTCTTTGAAGGCATTTGTGATCGAAACCCTTGCAATTAAATTGTGTTATAATCTAATACATCGCAATGTATGACGTCGAATAATTGTTGAATCTAATTGGTCAAAAGCTGTTTAAATATTAAAAGTATGCCTCAAATTCCCTAGGGATGTTGTCTGTCCTGGGCGATATCCACTTTTTTAGAATCTGAATGTTTTAGCCATGTTGCTAGATTTAAGAACAAAGTAGCACTTTGGTAATCATTGTTTTTGTATATCATTTTGGTAATTATTGTTTTTGTATTATTTTTATAAGAAAAAACTTTGCATTTGGTTAAGTTAAATTTTCAATATACTAATTTAATTTTTTGGGGTGGATCAATAAAAATTCTTTTATTGAAATGAACATGGGTCTCATCACACCAAATTTTGCCACCATTCATCACCTAATAATGATGCGGGGAAAACATGATTTTTTAAATGGTGTTGCCTGGTATATTGGCAACACTAATGTTAATTTATTTTTTAAAAATAAATTGACAAAAGGAAAAAAAACTGAAAAGAGAAAAAAAAAAGTTAAAAAAAAGGGTTGGTTAAGTAGTACCGGGCTAACACCCTGCCATTCGACGTGACCAATCAATCACGGGCTCACCCCCAACCCTTCTTTTTCAGCTTTTTTTTTCTTTTTCCTTCTCTTATACAAACAAATGGTCCACCCTCCCCCAACTCAGATTTTCAGTTGTGTTAGAATTTTGAAGGAAAAATTATTTATGTTGGAGTTTTAGAGAGAATTTGTGATAGTTTTAAAGTATATTTTTTTATTATTTGTAACAATAATTTGTATATTATATGTATGTTTATATTTTAATTTATTGTTTATTTTTAGATTTAATGTTTAAGATTATAGTTTTGTTTGTAAAAATTGTATTTGTGTTGGAGTTTTAGAGATAGATTATGATAGTTTTAATGTATGTTCTTTTTAGTTTGTAATAATAATTTGTATATTATAATATTTATTTATAATATTTAGATTTAATGTTTAAGATTATATTTTAGTTTGTAAAAAAAATTGTTTTGTTGTTTGTGTTGGAATTTTTTTATTTTTTATTAATATTTTATGTTTGTAATTTATATTTTACTAGATTAATTATGTTTATATATATTTTAGTAAAGGTACTTAAAATTTCAGTTGCAAACATCCGAATTAAGGTAATTTATTTTAATAATTCTTTTTTTAGTTGGTGATTAATATTATTATGTGAAAATTTTATTTAAATAAAAAAATTTAAAATTATTTACAAAAATGAGTTTTGCTAAATATTATTAGGTAGAAACAATATTGTTTTAAAGCGATATGTTTATTCAATTTTGTTTGCGTAGATATCAAGATGGGTTCATTTATTAGAGAAACCTACCACACTAACATGATAATTAATGTATCGGTAAAAAAAAAAATTGCTACTTGCTATTCAAGGGTATTTTATAAATTTGCACGCCATTTTTTTAATTGGCATATTTAATTAATATGGTAATTTGTTATGAATATAGGGTGAGTATTGCGTCTTAAGAGTGCGAGTCCATTGTTTAAGCCACCAATCAGACGAACATATTTTCCCTTATTTGGATGTCGTGGGATTTGGAACGGCGACATTGATTAGAATGTTTGAGCTTAGGGCTGACTTGATATCCGCCTTGGTTGAGAGGTGGCGCCTAGAGGCCTACACATTTCATTTGTCGTGTAGAGAGTGCATCATCACCTTAGAAGATGTTGCATTGCAACTTGGGCTCCAAGTTGACGATGTTGCGATCACGGCTCCAAGTTGACGATGTTGTGGTCACGGGTTCAAGTAAAGTGCATCATCACCTTGTTATCAGTTGCTTGGACGATCGTCGGGTGATGGTGGTGCTAAGTTTACCAATTTGAACTTTTCTTGGTTAAAATGAAATATCGAAACTTTACTAAGTAATGCCTCTGAATGGGAGAAGATGTGTGCTACTCGGGTGTATATACTGAAGCTAATAGGGGGTACTCATGCCAAACGCATGTAATAATAAAGTCCACTTGATGTACTTGCCTTTGTTGGTTGCTTTTCAAGTTGCCTGTTCGTATAGTTGGGGTTCAACAGTATTAGCAACATTGTATTGTGAGTTTTGTCGCATGATACACAATATATAGGCAAGCGCCTGCTACTACTACAGTCTTGGGCATTGTATAGGATGTCATTTCTGGCATAACTAAGTCACCAACAATATGTTTTCTCCCTTTTAAATAGGTAAAAAAATTAAAACATCAATGAAGAATTTTTTTTATAAAAATGTTATCTAGCAAGTTTGCTTTCTTTCTCGAGGATTGAAAAATCCAAAACCCTTGTTGTGTACAGACAAATGATTAAGGCATACATTGAGGATGAAGTAATATTTTTTCAAAATAAAATTATATTCATGTCACACAAGTATTTTAGTTACATTATTTTACCCATGTCATATAACCATGTTATTAATTGTGCAATTCGTGTGGATGTCATATTTTGCGCCAGATGTTGCGGTTGTAATTCTCCGATTAGCTTACCACCATTCATACATGGGGTGCATTAACGCACTCATGTTGAATTTTTCAACCGTTGAGTGGTACAACGGGAACCGAGTTCTGGGACAATTCGAGAGTAAGCAAGATGTTTCAAACATTCCAGTAAACTTCGACAATGTCCATGATATTAATAAAAGGGGAAAATATGCAAAAAAAAATGGACATTGGAGCACCAACAATGGATTGTAATGTGGAACACTTGGATGGATAGGAGGCCTCAGTTGGACTTTTGTATAGGGGATTTCACGTAACAGCCCGATTTAGACCCTAGGCGGATAGTGGTTTCTGGACCACAAATTTGAGTCAAAAAAATATTTTAATATTAATTTCCGTGCTTATAGCATGTGAATTAACATGTGTGAAATTTTCGTGATTTAATTTATCCGTTTGTGTGCTTAATTTGTGAAAAGGGCTAAATCGCATAAAAAGTAAAAGTGGCATTCTCATTGTTAATATGCTAATTTGTTATGATTTGATTTATGGGAAGTCCTTAAAAGGTTAATATGCCATTATAAGGTTAGTGGACATTTATGTCCATGATTCAAGTGATTTTTATTAAGATTTCATTAAGGTTAAAATAGTAAAAAGTATAATAACATGATATTAAATGAAACAAAAATTAAAATGGCCATGCATTCATCTTTCTTGGCCGAAACTAGAGAAGGAAAGAAATCTTTGAAAACTTTGAAATGTTCGGCACCTTGGAAGCTTGAATTAGGTATGTGTTTTGCTTGGTTTTTGATAATTTTTATGTTTTTGAGATCGTTGCTTTGAATACTAGCTAGTCCATGCTTGAATTTTTGAATTGGTTGTGTATTTTGTGATTTTACATTGATGAGAAATTTTGTTGTTGTTTTTTGATGATGGAAAATAAAAATAAGTTGTTAGATTATTATGTTTAATTAAATGATTTTTAGTAAAAATGTCTATTTAGGATTAAATTGTGAATTTTTAAATTTAAGGGTCAAAATGTGAAATAAATGAAAGAAATGGGCTGATAGGGACCCTAGTGAAATTCAGCCAAGCTTGGGTGTGGTGAAATTTTGAATATTTTGTGTTTTGTGAAATAGGGACTAAATTGTGAAAAATGTGAAATGTTAGGGGTTAAAATGCAATTTTCCCCTTTATGTGTTTTTGAATGAATTTGAATAAATATATGATTAAACAAGTCAAATTTTTATTAATTTAGATCAAGAAAATAAGAAATCGGATTTGGAACGGGGGAAATCAAAAGTTGTCTAATAGTCGTCCCGGTCCGTTCGTCTTCGTCCGAGGTAAGTTTATAAGTAAATAAATATCATTAAATTTGTATGTATATGTATTATAAATGCTGAATTTTTATAAGCATGGGAGAATTATTTATGAGTTTGATTCGATTAAATTACGACGTCCGAAAGCCCCGTACGAACCATAGGATTCCGGTATGTGATTTTGTGTAAGACGACACCTGGGATGTTTGCAACGATTTGAGATTTACGTGTAAGACCATTTCTGGAACATTGGCATCGTATTTGACTTTGTGTAAGACCCTGTCTGGGACAGTGGCATCGATATTTGATTACATGTAAGACCATGTTTGGGACGATGGTATTGTACAAGCTGTTGAGCTATCCGAATATCCTTAATGATTCCAAATGGTATAACGGGCAAAGATTAGCAAGATCGAATATGAGTTCGGTTTAAATAATTCAGGTATGTTTTATGTTTATATGAGATTCGAATGAAGAGGTAAGTTTTGATGCAATTATGTGACTATGTGAAATAACTTGTGAAAGGTGATTATATATATGTATGAGTTTAGTTATATTCGGTCAAATAGTAATAAGTTATTAATGTCCTTATTATACTTTATTTGCTTATGACTTACTAAGCTTTTCAAGCTTACTGTGTGTGTGCTTGTTCGTTGTTTTATAGATTTTAGGAAGCTAGTTATGAGCTGGGGATCGTCAAGGAAGTCCATCACACTATCGACTGTTATTTCGATATTTTAAAAGCTTGAATTATAAACCTATGGCATGTATAGACTAGTATTTGTTTTGGTTGATTTTGAATTTGTATATAAAGCCATGCGAAAATGGCTAGAGATGATGCTTACGTTTATGCATTTTCAGTCATGGAATATATGCTTGTGATGTTTTGATATATGATTGGGTAATGGGTGATGAAAAGCTTGGTTTACAATCGGCCATGAAATTAGCTCATTTGGAAAATGTGTTTATGGTATATGAAATATAGGTTAAGTAATGGTTAAGTCATTATTTTGATTGGTTATTTAGGTGTGATTGGTGATGGCAAATTATGGATAAGTCTTATGATCAATTATGGTTTGGCTAATTTGATTCGGTTTGTGGTGACAAGCATATAAATATATTATCCTTGAATGTTTAGTCATGTAAGTTTGATTTTTAAATGGTAAGTAATGAACATGTTTCATAATTGTTTTGGTTGATTGTTTTGGTACGGATCCAAATGGTAAAAGATGGTTATGATTTAGGCATGTTTTGGTTAACTTTTAATGGATAATTAAAAGTATCAAGTTGATGTTAGTATTATTATAGGTATGCGCACATGTGTGCTTGTAGATTCGATTTTGATATGTGGTTCATTTTGTTAAGCTTATGATCTTTATAATGGGGTAATTGAATCAATGACTAGTTAATAGGATGAAATATAAAGTTAGGTATAATATATATACATGCATATTAGGTGTGCAAGGGAATGTTATTTGTGTTCAATTGATTAATGTGGTTTTTGTTTTTAGGGTAAAATGCGCACTATACATATATATGCATCACTAGTATGCTCAGCTATGTCGTAATGTTACTAAAGTCGCATATGTGATTGCACCCAATTATGGTATTATGGTTCGATTGGTTTTATTAGGTGCTTATGCAGAAGTTATGAAATGTTATGTTTGATATTCAAATAATGAAATAAATATAGTGACGTATTTTTTTTAATGTATGAAATGTAATGATATATGTTGGGATATGTCTTAAGTATACAAATGCCATTACTATTAGGGTTATGTGGTTCGAACATTAATATGTATGAAGAACATGAAATTTGGCTTGTTGCACATTAGTTAATTCAAACATGTGGTTATATAGATTATACTAATATGGTTGAAATTTGAAGTATGGTTTGTATATGTGTTATAAGTAATAAAGCATGATAAATTTTATCTGGTTATGTGTTTCGTATGTGCAAATTTAACTAATATGAGTTGGTGGCAATTTATATTGGATTTAAAAGTTATATTGTATAGAAGTTGATATAACCACGTGTACGAAAATGATAAATGATTATGCGAAACTGTGTTTTGTCCGGTAATGCCTCATAACCCTAATTCGACGACGGATACAAGTTAGGGGTGTTACATTTCACGCCCTCAATCTACTACCAACGTTGGTAAATGGAAATCAAGTTGTTGTATTTGTTTGGTGGCCAGTTGATAATAGCCCCTAGACACATGCATCGATGAGGGCATTAGCAAAGTGGGCCTAGTCGATCCCATCCTCGCCGAGGACATCCGTTTCTTTCTCCCGAGCTTGAGCCTGAGCCTGAGCCTGAGCCTGAGCTTGAACTTGCAAGGACACAAACACAATCGGAGGGTAGTTTTTATCATCCAGAGTTGCGCAATGACAGTTGTGTGCTGAAGTTTAAAAGCTACGCCTCTTGTCCAGATATGCCCGGTTCTAGTTCTGATTATCAACAACCGAGATCATCAATGATGGTTGAGTTTAGCTCCACACCTCCTGATCAAATCATTTGGATATAAAATTTTTTGAGTTACTTTGATACACCCCCAAAGTTCATCGATGGATGATAAGAATGCAAGTTCGGATGAGGAAAGCATTAAGCTTCCGATTGACCATTGCGAGCAACCCAGACGTCAATGAAGGGCACCACAACGTTTCACCCTACAGACAACTCCATCCAACCATAAAATTTGATACATATAAATTGTGAAGTAATTGTACCATCTTTCTTTCTAATAAACTTTATTTGTAATTATTTACAAAGTTTCATTTTTTCCCTTCATTTTTAAAAATTATTTTCATGCTTATTTTTCAAAAACAAATATAATTAACAAATTGTTTTAATTAAAAAAATTAATTAAAAAAATTTTCTTACCATAATTTTTTAATTAACTTATTTAATTTTGTCAATGTTATTGTTTGAATTAATGTTAAATAGGAAATTAAATATTTTTCTTGCCATATATTTTTCTTATCGTGATTTTAACTTATTATCATATATGAATTTAATGCATATTGTTTCAATTTTGTAATAAGGGTTAGCTTGCTCAAAATTATGAAGAATCATGGCAATAGCATAGAAATAAATTTAATTCAATCTGTGAAAATGATTAAAATATATTTGAATATCAGATACATAAATTTATATTTACCTCAAGTGTGATAATTGTCTAAGATGGAAGTTCCGATGTGGGCACTTGTTTCGACTATGGCCAACAATTCTACATAGACCGCAACATTTGGGTTTGTCCTTCTCTCTCAAGTCCATGTCATTCCGAATCCTACTAGCCTACGGCCAACATTGGGTACCCTACGCAGCCTCAAGTTTGGGAGCAACTCGAATGAAAGTGGAGGCACTTCCTATGTTGAGATATCCCTGAAAGTGGGGAACTCATTTTCCCCGATACGTAATGCGCGTTCCAACGAGTACACCTCATAATATATTGGTCACAATTGACATTGGCCCATGCACATGCCGCAACTATTGGAAAAAAAGTTTGGTTCGAAAATAGTTTTCTTACACAACGGAAATATAAAAATTTTGAAAACCAAGTCGGTTTATAATATTTATAGCAATACTTTTTTTTTCTCGAAATAGTACCTATGCTTTGAGCGAGGTGGATCCTAGACATTCCAATTTTCAATCGAACAATCTTCTCCGCTATTCTTATACCACGAACTCCCTCAAGTCTGGGTTCGAACAATTTCAAATCAAACATAGAATTAGAAATAATTTTCTTAATTTTAGTAGGAAAGTAAATCTCTTATAGAAATCGATAGTATTGTTATTCCCAGAAAATAGAATTTATACTTAAAAATAAATTCTGACTTATTTTTAGGCAAAATAACAATATCTCAAAGTTATGTGTTTTTATCCCTAACAGTGTCATCTATATACAATGAGAGGTAGTGAAACCCTAGTCGAATTAGTAAAATCCAAACAATATTCATTTAATAGAAAAACAATCCCCTAGTTGAATTAAGAGAGAGAAGGGTGGCTAACCTTAGTTACTAGGGTTAGTCTCCCCTTATACTTGTTATGAGAGGTTTTGGGTCTCTCTTATATCGAGTCCAATTATATGTGCTTCTTAGACTTTTAACCCAGCACTTTATAGTTTAATCCAACCCAATATATGTTTTTCTATTTCCCAAAATAAATATTATTTATTAAATTAATTTTAAATAATTTAAATTTTCAATTAAATAGTTTTCTAAACCTAATTCTAATTCCGTTAAAATCATGGTAATTTTAACGTAAAATAATTTATGAGAAAATATATTTAATTTCTACTTGAAATGGATTCACAATGACCATTTAATTTAATTTTTAAACTTCAATTAATTAAAAAATAATTCAAAAAATTTAAATTAATTCTCAGGTCATTTACGTACTTAGCGAGAAACCACATTCATTTCAAAATGTAACCCATTTTTCTAAGTTTATCATTTCTATTCGTTTTTGTTCATTTGATTCAACATGTAATTCATTTCTAGTTTCAACGAGCTAGCGGAGGGACCGATTGGACAAATGTAATTAGGGCTCAAATGATTTACAATTAAGTTCCAGCTTTTCGCGTATTAATTATAAACTCATCTATTCATGAAGTTATTCCATTATAGTATCGTGACTACGCCCTACCTAATAACATATCATTACAAAAACTACTTGATCAATACTCGTCTGATGACCTTGTCATAAGTGTGTTACCCTCAAAGAATATCCTTAATCTCTTTGGAATAAACTCGTTCTCCCAATATAATTCTATTTTTATCTCATGGTAACCATTACATTTGCCTTCATAAAAAGTCAATTTCTATCAAATAGTAATTAAGTCATTCATCACAAAGACAAACGACCCATAACTAGTTTTAGTTTTCATCTATCATGTATTGCCAATGAGAGGATATCATTTACTCATGTTTTGGGCTATGAATTACACTATTTTGAATAATGCTACATACTGCAGAAATCATATACCCAACATACCAACTTTCGATTCTTTATCTATTTGAACTCAGGCTTTTACTTAAATTAAAGCATATGAATCACGCATACATATGTTGGAAAAAATTTGGTTCAAAAATAGTTTTCTTGCATATCGAAAAATTAAATTTTTGAAATTGGAATCACTTTGTGATATTTATAGTAATAAACTTTTCCCGAAATCACACCAGTGTTTTTGGCTAGACGGATCTTTGTCATTCTCGACTTTAAATCGAACGACCTTCTTCTCTATTCTTGTATCATGAACTACTTTGAGTGGGGGCTCGAATGAATTCGAATCAAACATAGAACTAGAAATTATTTACTTTACTTTCAGATGGAAAGCAAAAACCTATCTTTAATAGAAACTAGTAGAATTGTTATTCTAGAAAATAGAATTTCTACTTAGAAATAAATTCTCACTATTTTCAGGTAAAATAACAATATTTCAAAGTTGTGTATAACTTATTTTCTATTTAGCCCTACTGGTGCCATCTATTTATAGGGAGAAAAAGCAAAACCCTTGTTGAATTAGTTGAAGTCTATTTAATAGAAAATAACTTCATAGTTAAACTAAGAGAGAGAGAGAGAGGCGGCAACCCTAGTTAAATATATACCAGGTTTTTCATTCCAAGTATTTAACATGAAAGGCTTTTGGGTCTCTATCGTATCGGGTCAAATTATGAATGCTTCTTGAACTTTTAACCCAACACGTTATAATTCAATCCAACCCAATACATGATTTTCTATTTTCCAAAATAAACATCATAAATAAATTTAAATTAATTAAATAATTTTTTCAACCCTCTAACACCCCCCGGAACAGGGTTACGAAGCAATACTAGAAAATTCACTTCAAACAAATACAATTTATAAACATTTCAAATCATATTGATAATCATATTAAAATCAATCCAAATCATACATGTTGTCCCTTATATGAGCCCTCGAGGCTCTAAAAACATAATAGAAACAAGTTGGGACTAAATTTAAAACTTATAGAATTTTTCAGAAAATAGTGAAAATTTTAAACACTGTAGGGGTCACATGGCCATATGGCTAGGCCGTATGACTCACAGGGCTAAGAGACACGCCCATGTCTTAGGCTATGTGGACATTAGAAATAGGGACACAAGGCTGTGCCCTAACCCGTGTCTGTGCTCGTGTGACTCACTAACTTGGGTCACACGGCTAAGCCACACCCCTGTGTGCCAGGCCGTGTACCCTTCGAAGTAACCCCATACGCCTGTGTGCCATGCCGTGTGCTAGGCCGCATAATAGCCTGGCTTGTAACCCTTTGAAAGCTACAAAGGACACACGGCCATGTCGCCTGGCCGTGTGTCACACACGGGTTAGATATACGCCAGTGTGGACGAAAATAGGCCATTTTACAAGCCATTTTCCTCACCCATCTTGGTATGTACCAACACCTAAAATTACACATATATATAAGCCATAACAAGATACCATAATTATGCAAAATCAAGCTATATAAATAAGATATAATAACGTACAACCAATATGCCCTTAGGCACCTCAAATGACAACATGTAAACATGTATAACCATGTACTCAATTTGGTTAAAATGATCAACTAACTTCCAACTAGATTTGCAACAATACATACCATAAAATTTACTTACCAAAACACAAACCATTTGGTACCAAAATGTCATTCTATAACTAGTATCAAGTAACCATATAAATCATACATAATAAGGTATCAATTCACCACTTATTCAACATATCACAAGGCACATATACAATATACATATTTAGGCTTTCATTCCATCTTCCAACATTCAAACAAAACAAGTCAAACATGAATAATATTAAGGCTAATATTTACATGCCAAAACTAAATTCAATTGAACACCAAAATACCATAACACGAGCCAAACCAAATGGCCATTTCAACAATCGAACATATAGGCCAACATTAGCCAAAATACCTATACATGCCATTATAACCAAAATCAAAACAATCGAAAGTACCAAAAGAGCCGATGGATAGTGTGACATAGCTCCGACAAGCTTCCAACCTGAATGAGTTTCTGATGCACTATAAGACACGAAAAAATAACACAGAGTAAGCATTTAAGCTTAGTAAGTTCGTATAACTTAAAACATAACTTACCATTTAATCACATAATAGCTAGGTAAACATAGCATATCCCAACATAATTTGGCCAAAGCCTATGCATATACATAAACAAATAAACACATCATTTGATTAAGTTTCATATACATGTATCATCCATTTCAATTCTCAATATACCTTGTATCAACATTTCAATGTAATGCTCATGTGTCTCTATAATAGTTCGTATCAAACTCTTATCATCTCATATCAGAATAATGCCCGTTGAACTATTTAGAATACCATCAGATACTCGGGATAACTCATGCATAGTGTGCTAAATCATATAACTGTAATCTGTCAAATCCTGTACATGTATGCTCACATGAGCTGTGAATATGGGCCTGCTCACATGAGCTGTAGGTCTGAACGTAGCTACACGATGTTGCTCACACGAGCTACGGAGTATCCGAAACACATGTCAAACCTCAGCCATCGGTAGGACGTTCAAGACTAGCACCCGAATCATGTAAACCATAATGACATGTCATTTGTATCCTATGAATTCCTAAGGTCCAAACGGGGCTCGATAATCGTTGTATGTCGTTGGATATGCAATCGGTATATATGTATAGTAATTAACAACACAAGTATATTTCATTCAAAACCATATATACACAATTCGATTACACGAACTTACCTCGATGAGTAAATATAGATACGAAGGCGACTAATATGAGACTTTATCCTTGCATCGATCTAAAGCCGTACGAGGTCTGTCTTGATTTATACGGATAAATTTAGCTCAATTCAATATGTATTTTATTCAATTTAACCCAAAATCATATTTTGGAAAAAATACTATTTTACCCCTATACTTTTAATTTTCTTGCAATTTAGTCCCTAGTTCATAAAAATGGAAATTCATGCAATTCCACCACAACCCACTATAGTCGAATATCAATTAGGTCCCTATCAAGCCCTATATTTCATTTATTTCACAATTTCACCATGTAAAATTTTTTATTTTTCAATATAATCCCTATTTGACAATTTCATCAAAAATCACTTAACAAAAGTTGTTTATCTATTAACAACTAACCATTTTCTTCCATAAATCATCAAAACTCATACACATTCATTAATGGAAAAACACTAATAGTTTAACAGTTTCACAAATTAGTCCCCGAGTTAGCTAGATTAAGCTACAACGATCCCGAAAACATATAAACCAATAAAAAAAGAACAAAAATAACTCACATGCAATAGGAATTAGTCTAGCCAAAACTTTCAAGCTTCCATGGCTTCCCAATCTTTTAATTTTGGTTGAATAAAGGTTAAAGATGATAACTTTGCTTTTTATTTTATTTAATTTTTACTTTATTTTCTAATTACCAAAATAACCTTAAGAAATAATCAAAATTTCAATAATGCCAGAACATGTTCATTCGCTAACATCATTTATGGTCTATTTACCAAGGACTCATACTTTAAGTTTCTATAGCTATTTAATACATTTAGCTACTAGAACTCAACTTTTGCACTTTACATGATTTAGTCCTTTTAATCAAATTGAGCATGTAAACGGTAAAATTTCTTAACGAAATTTTTATACGGTACTACTAGCATGCTGTAAGCAATAAAATAATAAAATAAATGTTTTGACTTTGAATTTGTGGTCCCGAAACCACTGTTCTTATTTAACTGAAAATGAGCTGTTACAAACTCGGTTCTGATTTCATTAAGATCATGGAAACTTTATCGTAAAATAATCTATGATAAAATATACTTAATATTTATACATTCAACGGATTCATAATGACCAATTAATTTAATTCCATTTTTAAACTTCAATTAATTAATTAATTATTTGAAAAATCATAAATTAATTTTCAAGTCATTTCTTACTTAGTGAGAAAACCACATTCATTTTCGAATGTTTCTCATTTCCCTAATTTTACCATTTCTATCCATTTTTGTTCATTTGATTCAACATGCAATTCTTTTCTAGTTTCAACGAGTTAGCAGAGGGATTGTTTGGGCATATGTGATTAGGGTTCAAATGATTTCTAATTAAGTTCTAGTTTTTCTCATGTTAATTATAAATTCATTTAGTGACGAACTCATTCCACCATAGTATCTTCGTGACTGAGCTTTCCCTAATGACATATCATTACAAAAGCAACTTGATCAATGCTCATCCAATGACCTTGCCATAAGTGTGTTACCCTCATAAGATATCCTTAGTCTCTTTGGGATAAACTCACTCTCCCAATATGATCCTATTTTTATCTCATGGTAGTCATTACATCTTCCTTAATAAAAAGTCAATTACTATTAAATAGTAATTAAGTCATTCATCACAAAGATGAACGACCCATGGCCATGTTTATTTTTCATCTATCATGTAATACCAATGAGAGGATATCATTTACACATGTCTCGAGCTACGAATTACACTATTTTGAATGATGCTACTTACTGCAGAAGTCATATACCCAATGCACCAACTTTTGATTCCTTATCTATTTGAACTCAGGCTTTTACTTACATCAAAGTATACTAGTCACGCATACATAATCCATTGGCCACTTAGGATTAAGGTATGCCACACTATGAACGTTACAAGTGAATAAATCCAAAACCAGATTCAAGATCTATTTTGCTTAGGTCCAATCTAATCTAGCGTCAGTCCAACCAATCACATTTATGTATCTATCTTCTCAGAGTCATCCGCTCTGATGCCCAAGACAAAGCATCTCCCCGATTGGACTTGATAGATGACATATTAGTCTTTCAATTTCCGATTAGACTAAAGACACGTTAAAGTTCGTCTAATAGTATAAGTTGTCTTTTTGTATTATGATCTTACCATGTAATACCGCTTAGTATTAGTTTAAACATTAGACAACTAGTGAGATAATATTTGCTTCTATTTTTCTTTGCATACAAAAACCACATTAGGATATTATACAAAGAATATTAATGTAATCCATTAATCATTTTATTAACCAATCTGTTCGAAAAAATTACAAGTTTACAAATGAATATACTACACTTAAGTCACCAGATGCAACAACATAGTTCATCATCCACTCAAGATTAAGGTATGTCACACTATGAACGTCACAAGTGAGTACATCTACAAATAGATTCAAGATCTATTCTACTTAGGTCCTGTCTGATGTTTTCCCAATCTAGTCGGTCACATCTATTTCTCTATCTTCTGGGAGTCATCCGCTTCAATGCTCAAGACAAAGCATATTCCCAATTGGACTTGATAGACGACAAATTAGTCTTTCAATCGATTTGTTCATTTTCGATTAGACTAAGTTTTCTACTAATGTAAGCTGTCTTTTTGTATTATAATTCGACCACGTACTACCGCTTAATATTAGTTAAATATTAGATAACCAATGAGCTAATATTTGCTTCCATTTTACTTTGCGTACAAAAAACATTGAAGACAATATACAAAAGGTATTAATGTAAATTTTTAAAATCAATCTATTCGGAAAAAATACAAGTATATATAGACGAAAATACTACACTTAAGGCACCAAATCCAACAGCAATGACGTGTGAACATATGTATCGAAGAGTCTAAAATCTCTCACAATCACATTGCTTGTTTCGGAGATCAACTTCATAGGACCTAGCCAGGATACCCGCTCGATGGTCAATGGACTCTGTCACCTGGAAAGTTTCTAGTGCCGTGAATATAGTTTTACATTCATCGACCTCACTCTCAGTGTTGACCATCATTGCCTTCTTAACCTCCTCACAGTGAATGTATCCCACCTCCATCTGATTTGTTTATTTCTCCACCACTCTTAACATCAAGGTTGTCAACTTACAGAATGTAGCTAAGAAAATAGTTGAAATGGGCAGATGTCGTGTATGCTCCAAGATGACATTAACGAACTCTACGAGGTTGGTGGTCATATGTCTTGTAACACCCCTTACCCGTGACCATTGCCGGAGTCGATCACGGGGCATTACTTAACTTATCTTACTAATTCGGAGCTTAAAAATTTACTTTGAAAATTAGTTTCACTATTTACAGCAAACCTATCCAATCGCACAGTAGTTACTAAATTGATTATGACTCGAGCTACGGGACTCGAAATTTAATTTTTTAAATTTTCCCTGAAACTAGACTCATATATATTCCTACCATAAAATTTTTAGAATTTTTGGCTTAGCCAATTAGTACATTTTATTAGTTAAAGTCTCCTCTGTTTCACCAATTGACTGCCCTGACCTCTTGTCACTAAAAATAAATTTTCTCACTATAGGATTTTCATATGAAGTTATTACTTGTTTCTACAGAAAATATACTCAATAAGGAATCTAGAAATATAAACTACATCTCATAACCATTTTTATACAATTTTTAATGATTTTCTAAACTCAAAACAGGGGACACCAAAAACTGTTCTGACTCTGTCTCAGTCTCATCAAAATTCACATATCTTAAAATATAAAATTCCTTTTCCTAAACCGTTATTTTTCCATGAAAATAGACTCAACAAGATTTAATTCCATATATCATTCACCCTCTAATTAATTTTATACTATCCTAGGTGATTTTTCAAATTCACATCACTGTGCAGCCTGAATTCTGTTTCTTTGCAAAATTTTACCTCTTTCATGATTTCCATGCATAATATATCACTTAAACTCTTATAACCACAAATATCTACATCCTTGACCATTTAAACAACCATTCATCATCAAATACTTACACATCTTTCTCTAGCAAAATCATAATTACAAACATACAAAATAACTAAATCCCTATACATGCCATAACTTAAACATGTTTCATCATAAAATACCGAGTAGTTTTTCTTGATAGTGTGGACGATCTCCGACTTCTTTAGGATCCTTGAAGTAGCCTTGCAATACTATAAGAGAAAGAGAAATAAAAGACGTAAGCATAAAGCTTAGTAAGTTTACTAGCAAATAAATAACAATATTTAACACAAATAATTAAACTCAAGTGTCTATATCTCTAGTTTACTCTTTAGTTAATTTCATACTAGTTCTCTTGCTTGATTACTTAATATACTTGCGTTTCTAACTTACTCTTCTCTTGTTGCATCATTGAATATCAAATGTTAATATAATAAATTCTTAACTCCTATAACTCACCTGAGCTTGCCATTTCTTATCTTTAACTGAACTTTCATGTACCTGATTCGTTTACTAGCCCGTTGAACCACATTGGAATAATAAGGATATTCGGGTATCTTCTGACCATAACATGCCAAAGCCATGTCCCAAACATGGTCTTACATGGGATGTTCTCATATCGGTGCCCATGCCATGTCCCAGACATGGTCTTACGGGGGACCTCTCATCTCGGTGCCAACGCCATGTCCTAGACATGGTCTTATATGGGACCTCTCGTCTTGGTGCCCATGCCATGTCCCAGACATGGTCTTACAGGGGACCTATCATCTCGGTGCCAATGCCATGTCCCAGACATGGTCTTACATGAGACCTCTCATCTCGGTGCCAATGCCATGTCCCAGACATGGTCTTACATGGGACCTCTTTACCCAAATGTCATGACATTCGTATCCAGTATCATCCTTATGTATCAACGGGACTTTTAAATTTTAATTCTCTATCATTTCATGCTTGGATAATCATCAAATAAATGCATGAAATAAATATATATAATTGCTGGAAATTAAAAAAATTAATAATAATTATTAAAATATTGTATTTATTTACCATAAACTTACCTCGGTACCAATATAGCCCAATTCACCAACTTAGTCTTCAACTTTATTATTTCCTTTGTCTAACCTCGAGTTTCGTTCTTCTTGATCTAAAATAGCAAATTTAACTCATTTAATACTCACATTTATCAAAACAGCCCTTGACTCTAACTTTTTCAAAATTATGATTTTGCCCCTAAACTTTTGCATAATTACATTTTTACCCCAAGGCTCGGAAATTAAACTTCATCCCTTATTCTTATGTTTTATGACATGCTGAACATTTTTCCCTTCTATGGCAACATCAAATTCCCACTCTAACATGTACTTAAGAACATTAGGTATTTTTGCCGATTATGTCGTTTTACTCGTTTTCACTTAAAATCGCTTAGAAAAAGTTGTTTAACATAATTTCTAGCTTCATATTCTATCATAAAACATCAAAATAAACACTTTTCACCTATGGGTATTTTTTCAAATATAAACCCTAGGTTAAATTATTGCTAGAATAAGCTAAATTAAGCTATCGGGATCTAAAAACGTAAAGAACATTAAATACGAGGCTTGGGATCACTTACTATGGAGCTTGGAAGCTTGAAAACCCTAACTATGCCCCCCCTTGCTGATTTCGTCCTAATGAAGAAGAAGAAGATTTTTGCCATCTTTTTTCCCTTTTAATTCTTTTTATTACTAGATTACCAAATTGCCCCTAACTTAAAAATTTTCTATTTCACTTATTTCATGTCCATTTTTGTCTACCAAGTTACCAATGGTCTAATTACCATATAAGGACGTTCAATTTAAAGTTTCATAACAATTGGACACCTCTAACATGTAGAACTCAACTTTTGCACTTTTTACAATTTAGTCCTTTTGACTAAATTGAGTGCCCAAACGTCGAAATTTTCGAACGAAATTTTCACGAAATAATTTTGAGAAATCATAGACCATAAAAATGTAAGAAAAATAAAATTTCCTCATCGGATTTGTGGTCCCGAAACCACTGTTCCGATAATCTTAAATTTGGGCCATTACATGTCTATAGCGAGTGTAACACCCCTATCCCGTCTCCGTCGCCAAATTAGGGTTACAGAGCATTACCGTACAAATTAGAAGAATTAACTTCAAAATAGATCAATAATGTCATTTAATATTAACTACTAAACACTTATTAAAAACCTAACAAACATACACATTTGGGCCTTAATTTGAGCCTTCGGAGCCCTGGAAACAGTTCGAGACTAATTTAAAACAAATCAAAAAATTTTGGAAAAAGTTAAAAATTTTGGAAACATGGGTCACACGACCATGTGGCCAAGCCATGTGAAATAGCCTAGACCGTGTTGACATTCAAAGTAGGGCTACACAGTCGTGTCCCAACCCGTGTGTCCGCTCATGTGTATATTCAAAATAGGGCCACACGGTCGTGTCTCAGACCGTGTACCAGACCGTACGTAACCTATACTTAAAAATAAAAGTGACACACGACCGTGTAGCCAGGCGGTGTGTGTCACACGGCCATATGACAATCATGTCTCAAGTCATGTGCTTCATAATTAACCTTTAAAATAAGCCATTTCAAAGCCAAACCTTACCCAACAAGCTACTCTATTTGTACATACATTCAATGGACCTAAACACACATCTAACATTAAAAAAAAAAAACATACAAATTCAAACAACCTAAATTTTCTAACCAATATGCCCTTTAAAGACACCCCATATCATACTAAAATAAAATCAATCAAGCACAAGGCTATAATGCCACATCTCAATCATATATCATAGGTATAAACGCTACCTAATGTCAACCATTTTTAACCCATTACACCATTCAGGATAGGCATACCAAAATGATCATTTTCACAAAGTTTTTAACATATACAAGCCAACTAAACCATATATGCATTTAGTCATTTACAAAAGTAACCAGAACACAAAAATAGTATAAATGACATTAAACCCTATACTTGTAATTTATAACCATAGATCAAATTAACCATAACTACCAAAATTATCGCGAGATAGTGTGATAGGTCTCTGAAAAAGTTCCAACCGGTTAAGCTTCTGATGATCTACAAAACAAAGAAAACCACTACGTAAGCATTAAATGGTTAGTAAGCTCGTGTAAAAGAAACTTAAACTTACCATTTCACCACATTTAAACATCCAATCATGCTCAGTAGTTCATATAAATACTTGATATTCCTATTCAATATAATTCACACCATTGGTAGAAAATTTAACCATATAACATCATAAAACAAAAACAATACCAAGAAGTGAATTGCACCCATTTACCTTCCTCATATGATTATTCAATAATATTTTCATCCATTTGCACATATTAACTTTCTATTCCTATGAACATAAATATCCATGATATTGCATACAAGCCTTTCCATTTCACTTTACTTACTCGTTGAACCATCTAGAATTACATCGGATACTCGGGAATGCTCACACATAGTGTGTCTTTCTATATAACCGTAACCTTTCCTTTTCAATGATGCTCACATGAGCTATGAAATGGGCCTGCTAACACGAGCTATTGGTCAGAATGTTAGCTACATGATGCTGCTCACACGAGCTGTGGAAAATCCACAACAAATGTAGGACCTCAGCCATCGGTAGGACATTCTGGACTAGCACCCAAAACATATAATCCCTAATGACATGTCATTTGTATCCTAAGTATTCTCTAGGTTCAAACGGGACTTTTAAGCCGTCAAGTACTTCATTATTGTATTATTACCGAAATAAATATTTCTAACATACCATTGATGAATAATCAACCAAAACAATACATAATAAACACAAAATTCATACGAACTTACCTCGATTCCTATGATTGCAAAAACGGAGTTGAAGACTAATCCAAGACTTTAGTTTTTCCCCGATTTAAGTTTGGTTGGTTCTTTTCTTGATCTAACATATAATTTAACTCAATTAAGAATTCCAAACATTCAAAATCATCAATTCTAGCTCAAACTCATTTAAATGAAAAATTACCAAATTACCCTTAATATTTTAGCTTTTAAACAATCTAGTCTTCAAACCCTAAACTTGAAATTTAACCATTTTTAAAATAATCTCATGATAATCGATTCTTCCCTACACTTAAATAAGTCTACATATTTCATTATTTCACACATTATACATGAAATTTCACTATTTTAGCAAGTGAATCCTAAAACCCTAAATTTATTAAAAATCATTTAACAAAATATATTCACTTAATAATTAACTTTATTTATCTAACAAATAACTTCACAACAACATCAATTTTGTTCATGGCATATCCCTCATCCTTTAAAAATTTTGCAAATTAACACCCGGGCTAAGTAAATTAAGCTAAGACGAGTTCAAAAACATAAAAATCATTAAAACAAGGCTTAAACACATACCATGCATAAGAAAATTAGCTTGGCCGAACCTAGCTCCTCTTTTTTTATGGTTTCACAGTTTAAAAACAAAAAAAAAGATGATGATACAATTTTTATCATATTTTCTTAATGTTTAATTTACTTATTTACAAAATTAGCCTTTTAAAAATTTCAAAATAACACCAAAACCTATCCAACGTCATCCATTAACTTACGTTATGGTATAATTACTATCCAAGTTGATGAATTTACCTTTTTAAAGCTATTTAGTTCAATTAACTAATAGAAACCAACCTTTGCAACTTTTACAAATTAGTCCTTTTTATTTAATTAACTATTTAAATTATTAAAATTTATTAACGAAAATTTAGTACGGCCCCAATATAACCATATAAACATTAAATAAACATTATAATATTTACTCACTCGTCAGAATCATGGTCCCGAAACCACTATTTCTAACACCACTAAAATTGAATTGTTATAGCGAGGCCCGTCATCGAAACATTAAGCCCATTGATACAACTCCATGCTATTGAACCATTAGTGTACATCACGATTTGTTTCAGCCTGAAGCCTCGTTATCCTCTATCCAAAACAGTGTTATTCCAGCTTGTACCTTGCATACATATTTCTATAAGACATGTTTTCATTTGTTTTAATTTCTAAATGTATTCAAAAGATAAAAATAAAATATGACTATTGAATTACCCATGTTCACGACTTTTTTACGCCAATATACATTTTTAAATTCCCTGTGAAAGTTAACCACAATGTGGTGGATGTAGTAGACAGATCTCCATGAAACACTGAAACGCCTAATCACTACAATTAGCCCCTTTAATCGATCTGAAATAATGCAAATGTTGTCTTGTCTAACAACATGCCTCTGCAAGTTCGTCAATAAAAATTGTCACAATTTCATGTTCTCAGCCTCCACAATGGCAAAGGCTACCGATAGTATGTTTTACCTTCCTATGCAACTGTAATAAGGAGGATTTGCATGTATTTCTCATACAACCAAGCTCCATCAACTTGCTCAAGCAGCTTACATTGGAGAAAGGCCCTAATACATGGATCGAATGTCCAAAACAACTGTGTAGTTCATTGTACGACGCATCCCAATCTCCATATTGTGCTATCGCCATCTGTTTAGCCCACCATGCTTTCATGTATGGCACGCTGTACTAAAATTGGGATTGCATGTCGACAATCAAGACCGATACAAGAATGGTGGCCATGTCTTTCACCAGTGGCATGATGCAGTTACAAATTGATTTTGTATCAAGTTTTCAATGGTCTTCTGTCATTTGTGCAACCGTACATGTACAAGGCACTACATATTTTCCAATCTCCTACAGTTACGACCTCTACATCAATACAACTCGTACCCGCCAGTTGCGACCTTCTGCAGACCTCCAACACTCCCTAATATATAATGTCTATTTAGATACAACAACTTTGTAGTCCACTGACACTTTTATGCAATACTTTTTTTTTTTGGAAAATACACATTCCTCCTTGTTTGTAAATTGTTGACCTACAGCCAACTCTTCTGATTTGAAATTTGTTGTCAACTTGTGACAAGGTATTATATCTAGGTATTCAAGGAACTCAGATGCATGTGCAAATCGGGATCTACGCTTAACATTTAGGCTGAAGGGTCATTCCGTATGACAATGCCATGAGTCTAGTTCCCAAGCGGAAGGGCATATACATTATCATCATCGTCTGGGTCTTCTTCGTTGATATCATTTGAGACCTCATTGAGATCGGGGTCACTAAAATCTTCACCCTAGTGATCAGAACCACCATCATTTTTCTCACAATTTGCATCGGTACCAATCATCAATGGGTGTATCTGTAAATAGGGACCTGGATTAGGGTTATTATACACATTAGGAGCATCGTATGAATTGTCGCCCCATGTTGATGTCACTCCATAATCGCATAGTTCTACCCACCCAACATTCAGATCAAAGTCAAATCCGTGTGTAGAAAATCGCCTAGTGGTAGACACTCTTGAAACCTCTATATACGGGTTATGAACTTCATATTGTTGATTTAATGGAGCGACATTTTGAACGGGCTCAGCATCCGCTAACTCAATGGACAACTCAACTGGTTCAACGTTACCAAACGAACAATATAGTTCGATCACGGTCTCCACGTCATCATCCTCTACAAGTTCCATCTTTCTATATTTGCACGAATTTGACAAAAATAGAAATTTGTAGAGTAGTCTGGACATCTTCCTCCCACAACTTCAAGCGATTTTTGCACTAATCTTTTGTTTCATTTCATCAAGTTTTACACTATTGTTAAACCTCAATCTTATTTTATGGCACGATTCAAATATACAACCAACTTCTGTTTGAAAATTACCCATCAAAATGGATGTATATGAAATATTGGTAATTCATCTTCAATACTAATATGTAAAATAAATTAAAAATTAATATATATATTAGTTCCTATTAAATCAATTCATACTATTTTAAAGCAACAAAAGAAAAACTTTTTATCAAACAACTTGCATCTCATACTACTAATTATCAATATAAAATAAAATTACATAAAAATAATTACAAACTAACCTTATCAACTCAAACATGATTTTTGAAGTCTAAAATGAAAAGCAAATATGTTGATCTTTAATTTTGATTTCTAGCAGCTCTTCTTTTTTTTTTCGTTTTGTTAAACAAACTCTTTTTTCTATCTCGTTTTGTTAAACAAGCTTTTTTCTTCTTTTGTTCTATTAAACAATGGAAACCGTTTTTTGACCGAGGAATGAGACAATTTATAAGGTGGTGGTGCCACCTTGCAACGTGGCAGCACCCATTTTTAATGGTAAACTTTTTCAAAATTTTAAAACTGATGCCGTTTAACACGTCGGTGACACCATCTTTTTTCTTCACTCTTAAATTTTTTTTTTGTCAGGCCTTTTTTTTAAATTTAACACCAATGTCACCAATAAGCCGCATCAAAAGAATATTTTTTTTACTCCATTTGGTGTTTTTAAAAAAAATTATACATGTGTTCTTTTCCCACGAAATTATTAAGTAATGATTGATGGTAGAGTTTAAATAGTTCTGCCTGCTAGTGTGATGACACCCACGTTCCCTAGTGTAATTTTTTGTGTATTATTTTTATACCCCCGGGGGAATGCATTAAATAATAACAACATCAAAATAAAATGAGACACGAATAAATTTTTTATTTTCTTAATTTCCCTGCTCAGCCCTACTAAATCATTGTAGTCCATCCCATAACATTACATGGCATTTTTAAGCAAAATAAATAAAATAAATAAAATAAAGAAAGAAAGAAAAACAAAGGAAATGAAGCATATGGCTTTTACCCCCGTGAATTCCAGCTGCACGCATTATTTAAAAGAGTAAATTTGACTAAAATAGGATCAGGAAAAATTACATTATCTTCAACGTGTGAACCTTACCAAGTTAAAAATTAAAGTTTAAGATTTGTGGCAATCAATTCATCTGATTGGAATAAAAGCTATTATCATATGGAACCTTGAGAATCTGAAACTCTTGAAGATGGTTGTCACCCTCAACTTGGGATTGAGTAGTCTGCTCTTGTTCCATCTGCCAGTTTTCAGATAAGGCATATGGAATGGGGAAACTCTGCGAAATCACATTCATCGTGGGCTGAGACATGCTGCTACCACTAACATGCACAGGGTACGCAAGTGAACCATGTTGTTTTGGCTCACAAGAAACCGAAGACTCATTTGACAGAAGAGAGAGAGCACGATGAAGATCTTGCGTCGTACCCATATTTGAAGCAACTGTGGATTCTTCTACACCTACAAGATTTCACAAAACTTGTGTAAGCTTGTAAATCAGTTTAGTTACGAGACCATATCATCTTTAACAAGCATGAGACTTATCAAGGATCAATAACACACGTCTCTTAGACTGCAATATTTGTTTTATCATACGTCTTCGTTTTGAACTTATGTAATCACATTCCAGAAAGGTTTTCAAAAAAGCCAAAGACCTCAAGTAGCATTACCCCAATTTCCCATGGAGGGCAGCCATGGCACTTTAATGTTCATGGACCACTCCATAGAGAACAATATTTTTCATCATCAAACACATCTAAAGGGCTACGAGGATTGGTGGTTCAGGGGTATACTTCAGCAGTAAAGATATCATATGACCATTTACATCCTTTAGCTCAAAGAAGCCGGACAAGAAAGGTAATTTCTAGTTCTAATAGTTGTCAGCTTGCACTGTCACAACAAAGGCTTTAGAGAAAAAGAAAAGGCACCCTTATTTGTCCCTCCACTATTTTATGAAAAATGAATGATATAAATATATATATGTTCCAAGGAAAATGGACAGCACAATTTTCCATGGACAAAATCTAGAATGTGATAGCATAAATCTGCATAATGCAGAGGATTCAAGGTTACACGAACAATCTCACCTATAAAGAGAGCATTCTTGAGGGCATTTTGTTACATTACTAGGTGCTTTAAAAAGTAAATTTGTGTAGAAGTACATTTGTAACAATAAAAAACCAACTGCATATGAGATATATCTTATTTCCTAGTAAGAAAAACAAAACGAACCTTGGTTGAGAACCTCAACTGTGTTTTGCTTGCCCTTTACAGGCAGGAATCTGTTGGAATCGTAACACCGAGATGTCATGGAATTCAACAGCTGGTTGCCTGGCAGTTGCAGCTGTCCATTTGCATTTCCCGCTTTTGTAGGTGCATAACCTTTCGTTTCAGAGGACTTGGAGACAAATGTGCCTTCCCATGTAAAATTTTCATTGGGCCTAGCATTATGAAGAAATGGCACTTTATTCCAGACAAAACTCATCAGTTGTTTCCCATCTGCACAAGCATGAGCACAAGATGGTACCTTTAAGAGATGCTAACAAACAAAATTGCATATGACTTCTAACTTTAAGGGTGGAACAGCAACTATATTAGAAGCATAACATCCAACAAAATATAGTGCTGAGCTTTCCCAAAACTATTTGATCATGTTAAATTAAAGGAAAAAATAAAAACGCAATATGCATGATTTCCCATAATATCTTGGTGGAAATCTAAATTAGAACACAGCAAAAAAAGAAAAAAATTGAGAAAACCAAAAATCAATTTGAATCATAGTGTTCAGTTCAATTTCAGTTCAGGTATTATTTAAATATATTCAGTTTGGTTTGGTTCGGTTCAGTTTTCAATTTACAAGATAAAAAACCAATATCTTGCTTTCATCCAAATCGAACCGAATTCTATTTTTATTTAATTCATAATTAGTTTCTAATTTTTTGGATGAGTATGTGGTACAATGGCAGTGTACCTTTTTTATTCCACAAGCAACCTTAAAAAATTGACATGTGTCTCTTTTTTTAAATATATATATTTTAAATATTTTACCATACCCCTACAGGACACTTATCAACCCCTATCCCTGCTTGTGGAGTCTAAAAACTCCACTGGCAGTGTACCAAATATTTTCCCATTTTTTATACACTATTAAAAACATATCATATCTAAATTAGTGAAAGTAAGTTCAAAAAAGTATATAAAAATAATTTTTAAAAATTTTTAAAAACCAAAGATCCGAACTGATGGAATTCAGTTTGGTTCAGTTGCATTTGATATTCAGTTTGGTTTTGGTTTAGTTTTTTTAAAACCAAAATACTAAAAGGTAACCGCAATTATTTTCCAAAACCGATTCAAACCAGACCATCATCACCTTTAATCTAAATGGCATACAAATATCAAGAACTGCATGATAGGAATTCAAGAAGCATATGCATAATAGACATTTTGGACACTGTAGACTTTATAACTAAGGCAATTTCAGGTATATAAATTGCCAAATTTTGCATAAACTATGTCTTTTCCATTATATATAATTAGTTGCGAATTCAATAATGTCTATTATAGATTTACAGATTAAAGTGGAAAAAGAACACAGAAAAGCTTGAGGATGCCCCTGATGGTATTATTGTTTTAAAAGAGATAAACATGTCAAGATAAAACTCAGTTAAGGAATCAGTCAAGATATTACTGACATCATTTTTTCAACCAAATGCAGCATATATTAAGATATTGTATTACCATAGAGAACCAAGTACCATTTATTAAAGAACATCTTGATTAAATAAAATGAAAAAAATCCAGATTGACTTGGTTAATGAAATAACTCAACTCCATAATTTGAGAGGTAAAAGAAAAGGGAAAAAATAAAGTGTCTTAGTCTATTCTTGAGATGGTAGCATATAGCAAAAATTATATGAATGAAAACATATCAAACTTGGGTCTGAAACCATTACCATATGCTGCTGGTGAAGGCCTTGCAGCACTGAAGTGGATTGCATCTGTCTGTGGTTTGCGGCGCCTTGCATTGTGGTCAGAAAGACGCCGGCGGCAGCTTCGCTTCTTTTCATCAAACTCTGACAGAGCATGGAACCTTTGACATCATGAATGAAAATTATGATTTCAACATTCATAATGAGATAGAATCACAAGTTCAGTAGTAAAGAATCAAATCACTACCATCAACTAAGAAATTCAAGTCTTCAATACTAAGATAATTAAAACAATATTTTACCTGCTACACTGCTGGCAGAACCGGAGCTCCAGACCACCTACAATAACCTTAGGGCTCTTTGAGTGACTTTCACAAACTCTGTGTTTCCGATGGTAATCCTTAGCCGAAGAAAGGTCAAGGTTACAGCCTTCGACTTGGCAACGCAGAATATGTTTTGTCTGACAATTGGGTTTGGATCTCTTTGCCGGGGAAGGGGATGGTCCAGGAGTGGCTGAATAAGATGAAGTCTTTGAATTGCTTCCTGTGCAAACATCTTCAAAGTATGTTTGCTTGCCAAGCTTTAAACTGAGCAATGGCTCACCAGAGCCAACTGAAGCCTCAAATATTGGGGAACTACCGGTGTGCTCAACCTTGGAAACCTTTTTCTTGTTGCTAATTTCATGTGGTATAGCTTCAAAAGCCTCCAAAGTAAATGTGGTCACTTTTACCTCTCCCGCAGATGAAGAATTAATGGATGCCGATTTCGAACTTTTAGACAAAGAAATAAGGCCCAAATCTGATCCAGAACCACCACTACCTCCAGCAGCAGCACCAGAAGAATAGAGAGACCCAGAGTCCAGCTCTTCCTCGCCCTCAATATCCCACTCTGCCGATCTTAGCTTCCTTGGAATTTCAGTTGGTGTCGCATTTAACATCATTAGGTTCTCCCACTCCCATTGCAACGGGGTTTTGGCATTCCAGTCCATGAGAGAGATAGAACTCACAGAACAGTTCAAACAATCTTCTTCATATAAAAGCCAAGCCACTTGTCAACAGATCCTAAAATATAACCTAGAGGTTTGCTCAATTCATTAAGGAAATAAACGAAAAGAATTTCAATCATCCTAAATTCAGTAACCTTATATATGAAGCAGACCATTCAAAGAATCCTTATAGACACATAGCCCGCAAAACAACTGATAAACAAAAATTAATCCCTGCATATCAAGTTCAAAACTTACCTCTAAATCTAACAGCATCAAAGTCCAACCCTCTCTGTTTCTCAGATCTAGAGTGGTACAAGTTAGAAAATTTTCTATCCACTTCAACGAAACAATATTTAGTCCACTCCTTCCCCAAGTTTAAACTAAAAAGGGTTTGTTGATGCCACTTCAAATCCACTTAGCAAAACAATCGCAACCAGGGTAGTAGAGAGGTTCGACTAAACAAAGCAATCACTTCTCAAGCCGAGCGTTTTTTTATGCAGATATCAATATCCAACAGAAAAGAGAGCTTAAGCAACGACAAAAAGTATGTTATATTGGACCTTGCAGATTCGAACTAGAATAGTAGTAGAGCTTTTTTCTCATCCATTCATTATTGCTAACGCAAACAAACTGACACCATAGTTCCAAACTGTCTCTCTATACGAGTCTTGTACGAATGTAAGCTGATCTTCAACCCCAAGTAAAAACATAGTAGTGTTCCATAAACCTTCAACATCAGCAGTAAATTCCACCACCAAAAATCTAGAAGAATTTAGCTTATCTATTAACCCATCCAACAATAACTACCCGGTCTAGCCTCTTTAACAAAGCAGCTCCCTCTCTCTCTCTCTGCTCGCCCCACTATCTTCAATAATTCTAAGAAGCAGTAACAAAGTCCAAGTAGAGGAACCCAAAAATTAAACAAATAAAAGGATTCACGTTTTAATCAAGTAACCTAGTCTAAAAAACACTCTAACACTTTCAATAATTCCAATTCAATTATCTGGGAAATCTTGCAAAGTAGGTCCCTGACTCAGACCCACAACTACTGTACAAAACAAAATTCAATGAAACCCTAATCTACCATAAATTCTTGTACCAAAAAATATCTACCATAAATTCAACAATTTACTGATGTATAAAAAGCTATCCCGACAACCATTTTTACTTGAACCCCCACGAGAACCATTAAAACCAATCAACAAATACCATACATGTCAACCAAAAAAATAAACAAAAAAGAAATTCTACTCACAAATTTTTTCTCCATACAATATATATGAAGTTTTGCATTGAAACAGAAATAGAACAAACATATAAACTAAAATATTCATTTTTACTAAAAAAGTAGAAAGTATTTGGTCCCCTTCTTAGATATCATTCGTCATATCGTTTTCCTTTTAATGTTTTGATAAATTCTTCTCAGCTTTCAGCCAGAAATACAAGGTAAAAAATAATAAAAAGGAACCCTTTTAACAAACATAAACGCAGTCGTTTCCATTTATTTTCCCCAGAAAACAAGAAAAGAAAAGGAACCATAACAAAAAAAAAACGCACTTTACCTTCTTTTTTTTTTCTTTCTAAAGTTAAAACAAGTTCACATAATAAAGGTAGAAGATAGGAAGAAAATGATGTTTCAATCTGAGCCGCAAAAACAAGAGATGTTTCCCCATTTTTAGAAACTCCAGTACCTCATTATTGCTTTCTTTGTTAATCCAAAATGAAAACTCTGTTTTATCTTTCCTATTTATTAACGGCGTTTAGTAAAAACAAAGTGAAAACATATATAAAAAAAGAAGAAAGAAAGAAAGAAAAGGCAAGGCAAATGCTTTCTGGTGAGATTGAGTTACTTACCGATGCGTACTTCAATGGTGGGCAGAAAGAATAGAAAAAGAAAGAGCAGAAGGATTAAAGATCTTGAAAAAGAAAGGAGATAAGGTACAGCAAAGCACAGCCCACAGCCGAGTCCGAGTCTGAGACCGAGTCAGGGTCTCTTTCACAGACTGAAAATGGAAGGACAAGCAACGAAAGAGGTGGTGAGAGTGGGGCAAAAAATAATTAAAGCCTAGCTTTTTTGGAAGAAATTATTTCCTTTTATTATTATTATTTATTTATTTGTTTGTTGTATTATTACTGTTGCAGTAGCTTTTTTTTTTAAATGCAGAAATTAAATTAGGTAGAATTTATTTAAAATAATGACACGTGCCAGTCAAAAGCTGATTGCATTGCAACTTTTGCAGGTTATGGAGTATGGACTATGGAGTAGTAGTTTTTTGGACGGTAATGAAAGGGTTGCCTTTTTCTCGTCAGTTACAGGTAGCCAGCCCAACTAATATTAGGTCTATTTTTTATATTATCCGATGTTGTATTTTTAATCCCTTAATTGTTAATTAAAATTTTACCTATAAAAAAGCTACGTATTAATAAATAAATTTAATGTTGATCTTATAATAAAATTCCAAATTTTAAAAAAATACAAAAAATTAGAAAATAAGAATTTAAAGAATTTGATTAAAAATAAAACAATGCAGATTATTGGAAAGGTGGGGGCAGAATTCAAAATATTAAAAAGAATAAATCATCCCTACAATTCCTGAATTAAGAGTTTGTGCTGCAAAATCTACTTGACATTAATTATTATAAGTTAATGAAACCTTTTTCTATTTTTGGTTTTAAAATATATCAACTAACTCTCAGGTATTTGATGATTATTCTATGTTCTGTCATATTATAATTAAGGAAGTCCAATTTTTTGGATTATGATAATCATACTAGCATCAAAACATTAAAATAATTCACCTATCCAAGGGACCACAATTTGTGTTTAGATGGTGGATCTTTCTCACTTTCACCATTAAAATAAACCTTTAAACTCAGTATTAAAAATATAATGTCATTAACTCTGAGCAAATTTGTCAACCCAGAGCTTCCACCGTACGTACAATCAAATATGGGTGTCAACTGTCAACCTATCCTTTAAACCCCCCTTTTTTCATTCTAATCTTTTAGGACCCCTTTAACAATTATTTGTAACATATTTTGACATTTTTATTTCTAAACCCTAATATACAATTATTCACATTGACACTTTGTCCCCTCTTAACTACCAAATCAAGTAGCAGAAACAGAGATAGTAACATATTGCTATTATTAATATTATTATATATAAGGAGACTGCAAGCATTTTCATTTTTCATTTTAAACATAAGATCATAACAATGAGATGGATTACTTTGAGTAAATGAAAAGAAAGGGATTTTATTGAAGGAAATGTTGGAATTAGGAATAGGAAGGGGGTTTGGGCATATTTTCCATCATCTTATCTTTCAAAAGCCTTCGCATGATTTTGCCAGATGGGGATTTGGGAATGGTGCCCACAAATTGCAGAACCCTCACTTTCTTGTAGTGTGCAACATTGGAGGCTACGTACTCCATTATGTCCCTTTCGTTTTCTTTGGCATTTGGGTTCATCACAACGCATGCCGCCGGAATTTCCCCTGATTCTTCGTCAGGCAGCCTGTATTTCAATTCCACTCTTCATTAAGTTTGAGTGTAACAAATAGGTACATGTTTAATACAAGTATGACTTTATCTATTCAATACTTAAATATATTCGACAAAATAATAAAAATTTGTCTCATATTTGAAAGAGATTTGACAAAAATATATAAGTTCAAAAATAAAAATATCCGCTTAAAATATGTATCAAGCTCTAAGTTTAATCTATTTCTCAATGTTATAATATATTATAATTTAAATCATATAAAAATTATATATATAACCATTATACATACTGTAATTATTAAAAATATATTAATTTATTTATGTTTGAAAGTTTCATAAAACAAAATTATATATAAAATTAGAAAACATTAAATATAAAAAAGTAACACATTTAAAAAAAATAAAAATAACTTGGACAGATCTAAATAAAAGAATTTGGATAATATTTAATCCTTTTATGCATTTAGAGCATCATTTTATTGTATAGGATACAGTGGCAAACATAGTTGCTAATACTTACGGCACCACTGCTGCATCTTCGACTGAGGAATGAGTAAGGAGGATGGCCTCTAGTTCCGCTGGAGCTACCTGTGAAAGTACCAAACACTTCCAAATTTTAGCCAATTCAATTCAACTGCTCTGAAATATGACAAGGTTATTGTTGTTTATGAGATCAAGTTAAAAAAAGTATATGGGTTGGTTTTTTCTTTAGAAAGGAAAAAAGCTAGAAAAATGTCATAATGTTGAGCGAGCTTACTTGAAAACCCTTATACTTGATTAACTCCTTTATGCGATCCACAATGAAAATATCTCCATCATCATCTATATAAGCAATGTCACCTGTATGGAGCCATCCATTCTTGTCAATGGTTCGATTTGTCTCCTCCTTGTTTTTATAGTAACCTGTAAGGTTCAAAAACCTTTTTACATTCCAATATGATTTCAAATGATCTTATGATGTATAGCTGTTACTATTGTTTTGCACCTTGCATTACACATTGGCTCCTGACACACAATTCGCCTGGGGTATTCTTCGGAAGGGATCGACTGGTATCAGGATCGATGAACTTGATCTCTAGATTAGGAAGGATAAACCCAACTGAGTTTTTCTTTGCAGTGTCGTGGCCTTTCATGGGGTTTCCATGGGTGAGTGTGATGCAGCTATGCTCAGTTAGTCCATATGCCTAGTAGCAAAAAGAATATCAAACAGATAAAGTATCCAGTACTATAAAGGCAAAGCATGAGATTCAAGTGGCTTTAAAAGGGTCATTGCTTACCTCTTGGACTTGGACACCAGGAAACTTGTTTTCGAACGAAGCAAGAAGCTCAGGGGCTAATGGAGCTGCTGCAGTCATTATAGCCCTGAGTTTGAGCTTACTAAGATCAAATTCCTCAACTATGGGGTTCTTAACCAGGGCCAGAATTATCGGTGGCACAATGGGGGCAAATGTGACCTCTTGTGTGATCAGTGCATTGAGGAATGTCCGAAGATCGAACCTATTCATGACCACCACTTTCCCTTTGTTCCTAAGTGTGGCACAACATATTCCGGTGATACCATAAATGTGGAAGAAAGGAATTAGGCCTAATGTGGTGACTTCACCGATCATCTCCGATCCAACACTAAAGAGCGAGGAGCATAAGTTAGCCACTAAGTTTCTATGGGTCAGCATTACACCCTTTGAAATCCCTGTGGTGCCTGATGAGAATGGGAGGGCACATAGATCACTCTGGAGAACTTCTTCCTTAGTAAACCGAGTGCCTGTACCTGCACGGTCCCCGGCTTCCAGCAACTCGTCCCAATTCGTGGCGTCTTCAATGTGCTCCTCGCCTATCACAACGACGGGTTGCTCCAGATTCTTCACCTGCTTTTTCAATTACCATATATTATGTGCCATTACATTTCCTAGGTTTCAAGAAAAAAAAGACAAGTACCATATAGAGCCTAGAGGATTGATTTCATCACCTTTTCATAGTTTGGGCCATTTGTTACTATCAACTTAGCATTTGCAGCATAAGCTTGTTTCTTTATTTCCGATGGGTGCGATGCGGGGTTTGCACCTGAGAAAACACCGCCGGCAGCCATGATTCCAAGAGCAACAATGCCATACTCAGCAATATTTGGGAGTAATACCAGAACTACATGGCCTTTCCTAAGGCCAAGCGACCTCAAGGCCTTGGCAAACCTCCTCGTGTCCCTAACCACATCACGGTACGTGTATGATTTCCCGGACACTGCTTCAACGAATGCTACCTTGTCAGCATATAACTCAGCATCCTGGAGAACAAATTCCGGCAACGTCAAGTTATCCGGCACTGAAACCGGTGGGTATTTGCTACGGAAAATATGTTCATCTTCATCTTCAGAATGTTGCACTTGGGTTGGATTTTCCATAGTTATTTGCAATGAATGAATTGAAGGGGTATAGCCTTGCCCTTTGCTTTATAATGGAATGTGAAATTGTAGAAAAAGAATTGGTAATCATGAACTGTGCATGGGATTATGAGTAAGAATGAAACAAGTAAAATGTAAAGAATATTGCAGTTAAATTTGTATTTTGGCTTTTGGTGAGAGTTTGTTGTTTCATATTAGAACCCATGCTATTGGAGCGTTGCACCAAACTTTTACTTTAGAAATGAAAATTGAGACATTGTCTATTTTAAATTCTGTATCATTAATTGCATGTGAGGTACTCAACACCTAGTAACTTGCTCATAAACATAAACAAATTGGAAATCTCGACAACAACAAATTATTGCATGGCTTTAAAAGCCACATTTTAGGTAAAATATTAAAAAAAATACATAATAATTTTTTAAGTAGCCTTTTCTTTAACCAAAATTAAATAAAAATATTAAAAAATATTTTTTTTTCAATCTTTTCGTATCAATCAAATTAAAAGGATACTAAAGTTATCGTTTATGGAAAAATAGAATTTTCTGAACAACAATCTTTATTTAATTAACAATCCTATTATAAAAACTCAAAAGAAAAAGCTTTTATTTTGTAACCAAAAAGCTAGCATTCAGCAACTAATGGCATATTTGATTCATTGAAATGAAATGGAGTAAGAATTAAATAGTTATTACGAGGGAATAGAAATAAGATGTAACAAGTACTATGTTATTTAGTTAGTTGAATTAATAGTATTACTTTGTTTCGCGCGGTGAAATAATACGAAAGAATATGTAAATAATATATTTAAATTACAATTTTACTTTTATAAAAAATATTTTATTGATGTCATTGTTAATATCTAGTAAAATTTTTAAATTATTTTGTATTTTTTAGGCTTAATATAAGATTTGGTACTTGAACTAGGTATTTTTTCTTAATTCGATACTTAATTTTTTTTTGGTGCAATTTGGTACTTAAACTTGCCAACCGTTACACAAAATACTCCAAAACGCTAATGATGTTAATTTTTTTATGAGGTGGCACACATAACTAATGTATGGCTGACACATGGCATATGAAACCATCACAGTTTCAAATGTGGAAAATACATAAAAATTTTAACTTTTAATTTTTAATTTCTTAATTAAAAGTTAATCCCCTTGTTTGGGAAATTCTTTACTAAAACTTAATCATGTTTTCTTTCAAAAGTTAAACCCTAAACCATACAGCAACTAAATTATTCATCTTCTTCAAATTTCTTTGCAATCAAAGAAACAAACCAATATCAAGTAAGATTTGTATTTTATCTTGAGTGGGTCTACTGATTTTTTTTTTTGAAAATCTCTTTTTCTTTTTTGTTTCTTTTTATAAAATCTTTTTCTAATTTTTATTTATGATTTTTTTCGTTAACAATTGAAGGAATAAATTGTGTTTTGCTATTGAAATATCAGGTTTTTAATATTTGAAACCCGAGATTTGTTGTTATTTTAAACTATGTTTTGTATTTGGGTTAGGCTTTTTTTATTTGCTTTAAGGAATTTGATAATCGATTAAGAGTTCTTTTTGGATTTTCTTTGAAATTTGTTTTATGATAATTCAAAATTGATTTGAGGGTTCAAAATAAATATCTAACTTGGGAAACAAAATTGAGAGATTTCGAATTTGAGTTCATGCTCTGATAGGTTTTCCTTGATATGGTTCCAAGTTATAATACGATTTGGAACTCATTTTGATTTTGAATAATTAATATTTTTTAATTTCTTTGACAACACACCTTTTTTAAGGGAGTGAAAGTGAATTGAGATTATTGACGATGATTATAGACAGGTCAGAGAACAATATTTTTTTTATTTGAAATTTAATATACACATGTACTGCATATATTGTTATCGTTTTATGGAACTCATGTTATTTTTGTTTGCAATTTTTTAGTATTAAGTGTAGGCTTGTAATTGGTTGTTTTTGCAGAGTAAAGCATGGATTTGATTAGGGCACTAATATATGTAGGCTCTGAGGAGATAGGTGATTTAAGCCAAAGGCAAAGGAGTAATAAAGAGATAGGTGGGGTTGGTGGGTCTAATTATGTTAGTGGTATAAGGGTAATGAAGATAATATAATTGAGTCCCAAAGTTTAGAGAATGATGAAAAGGAGGCCTCAAGTGGTACAGAAGAGTTAGAGGATGGGTCTGATGATGAAGATGAAGAGATAAGAGGGATTATGGAAAAATATAAAGCATTTATAGGGAAAAAAAAGAACTATTATGATAGATGACCTTCAACCTGAACTAAATTTTGAAGACCTCACTAGTGAAATTGAGAGAAAGAAAACAAATGGTAGGAAAGTAAATGATGTAGAAGCATATTCTGATAGGTCTAGTGGAGATGACATTGAGTATTTGGGGTCTTTTAATTTGGGTAGTTATGAAACTGAATTAGATAGTTGATGCAGTCGTTGAAAGCACCAAATCCTCAGGGATTGGATTTGCACAATGTCTTCTTCCGTGAAATCCCAGGCAGAATTTTGCCCAAGAAAACTTGTGTTCCTGGAAAAAAAAATAAGAAAATAACAGAATTAAATGTTTGGATCTGGAAACGAAAAATAAAATAAAAACAGAATTAAGAATATTGAATCGAAGATTCGAGAAATTAAAAATAGAGTTGAGAGAAAGGAAATTCTTATGAGAGGTTCCAGTCTCCAGTTGTCTCGTTCCGCCTTGGGTTCAATCCTCGACTTTTAGATGATCCTTCCCAAACTGAATAAGTCAGTTATAGTGGAAGAGGATGCCTACAACCACTAGCTCCAAGGATTTAGACTTACGATTTAGTGGAACTTAACTCTAGCCAATAATCACTTCTGTGGGATCGTCTTATGCTAGATCAATGCTTCTCAATGGCGAATCCCACGCCATTTTGTCTCTTGGGCTCGCTAAGCTCTGACGCAGTAAGGTAACGAACCGACTGTGCAACCTTCCCAAAACATACAAAGCGGCCACCTTTGCATATGTTGAAAAGCTTACTTCTTAAGGGACATGGATGGAAGCGGCAACCCCGTAGTGCGGAGAAATGATGAATACTCGGTGAGGAGGCTAAGTACGGACTCTAAGACTCAAGAACCCTTTTTGGGGAATATCGACAACCTTCGGCTAGATGGGTTTAGTGGCTCATGGTTGTGGTGGAAAAGAAAATAAATAAAATAAAAATGGAGATTTTATTGAAAGGAAATATGAGAAGAACAAAAGTCTAGACTTTTGGGGGGAGAGTGTTTACAGAAAAAGATAGATGTCTTTTGAGTCACTTCACCCCTTATTTATTGTGTTAGGGGAGATAATCTAATCCTACTTAAACTCTCAAAAGATAAACACATTTAAAAATAAAACAAAATCCTAAAATTAAATAATCCTTAATAATTATCTTAATATTAATTGTCCTAATTAAAATAGAGTCTGATAGAATAAAATCTCTTCTTTTTGCATTTCAATCCTTGTTTCCTTTATGCTTGCACTTTTGGCAACAACTTTTCCTTGTGTCACACATTGGCCCATTTTATCTTTAAATTCACGCTTTTGGCCCTTAATTTTGCTTTTGCCTTAAATTTAGTCCCTATGAGATAAAAGATCATAAATAGCTCAAATTAGCAGGATCATACTTAGAATAAATACATAATTAATACATAAAAATACGTTATTCTAGAGTGTTATCAATAGTGAGTTAGCTTATAAGAAAGGGAGAAGTGTCTTATTTGATACATCGGCCACAATAACTAGATTCCAACTTGGAATGAGTTTTACTAATAAGAATTAATTCAAGAATGCTTTAGTAGCTTATGCTATAGCTAAGAGAGTCGATATTACGTGCATTAGGAACGAAAAGTTTAGGACTAGAGCTAAGGGTAAATTTGTTGGTTGTCCTTTTCTTATATATACTACTAAGGATAGTATTGATGGATTTTTCAAGATTAAGACTTGTGAATTAGCACCAATGTTCTGTGACATTTCAAAATAGTCGAGCCAACTACAAGTTTGTTAGAAGGCATTTTCTTAGTAAGTTGAGAATGTTACCTCAATTAAAGCTACTTCAGATGCAAAGACTTGTAAAAGAGGAGTTGAAGGTAGACTTGCAAATAAGTGTATGTGATAGAGCTAGGGCATGAGACTCAGAACAAATTAAAGGTAGAGTGAAGTTTGAGTTTAGTCATTTTTATGATTACGTTTTTGCTTTAAGAAAGAAAGACCCAACTGCCAATATAGAGCTAATGGTTGAACGACCTACTATTAATCACACCCCAAATTTTAAGAGAATGTATGTTTGCTTTACAGCTTTGAAAAATGGGTTTAAGTAATTTTGTAGGCCTATTATATATTTAGATGAATGTTTCTTAAAAGGGTTTTATAAAGGTGAGATTTTATTAGCTGTGGGCAGATATGGGAATGATCAAATATACCCTATTGCATGGGCTGTTGTTGAGATAGATAATAGGGAAACATGGTGGTGGTTCCTTGAAAATTTGCGATCGGATCTGTAGTTGGGTAATGGTGATGGATTCACCATAATAGTGATATGCAAAAGGTTTGTATCTTTTCTTTAATTTTTATTTAGTTGGTTTTTCATACAAATTAAACCATATTTATGCTATTAAGTTTGATGTGTCTATTTTGTAAGGGTTTGGAATAAGAGATTGCATACATGTTGCTAAGAGTGGAGCATCAATTTTGTGCAAGGCATTGTTATGCTAATTGGAAGAAGGAGCACACTGTTGGTGACTTACACCATGCATTCTGGGCTTGCTATAAATCAACAACTGAGGCTGAATATGAAAACAATATATAGAAGGTAGGTGCAATCAAGCATGAAGCCATGGTAAGTCTTCAAAGTTCTAAAATGAAACATTATTGTCGAGCATTCTTCCAAACTAGATGTCAGTCTAATGTAGTGGATAAGAACTTTTCTAAAGCCTTTAATTCAGGCATAGTAGGGGCTAGATTTATGGCCATCATTTCATTATTTGAGCAAGTCAAATAGTATGTAATGGGTAGGATAGTGAATAATATGACTAAATGTGCTAAATGTGCTAAATGGATAGTCTTTTTTGACCTAATATATGTGGGAAATTAGAGAGAAATAAAAAAAACTTAGTGCTTTTTTTTCATGTAAGATGGAATGGACCTGAAGGATTTGAAGTGGTCTATGGAAATGATGTTTATGTGGTTGACCTTGTTAAATGAAAATTCACTTGTAGGGCTTGGAATCTCACTAGTATCCCATGCCCTCATTCCATTGCTGTCATATTGTGGAAGCAAAAAGATATTGCAAATTATGTCTTTGCTGGATATAGTATAGATTTATATAAAAAAAACTACATAAATGTGTATTACCTCCTCTACCAAGTGAAAAATTCTAGATAAAAACAAACATGGGACCAATTGATCCACCTATCCCAGGAAAAATGCCTGGAAGACCCAAGAGATGCAGAGTGAAGGAGGCAGGTGAATCAAGTTATGGCACTCAATTATTAAGGAGGGGAAGGAAAATGCGATGCCAAAAGTGTTTCAAGATCGGAAACAATGCAAAAAGTTGTGTGAGAATTTCTTGATTTATTTTTCTTATTCAATTTTATCGTGCATGCATCTATATAAATTTATGTGGTCGTTATTATTGCAGAGCACTTCGGTACCTATCAGTAATGGTCCAACCCTTATCACAGACAACTCAGTCCCTACTAGTGGCACTTCAAATCAGGTAACCATTCATGTATTAATATTACAATATTTTTAATTTTAAGATATTTAACTTACATTTGTTATACTTTTGTAGGAAAATGAAATTTTCTACCAACTTAGATCAAGAGATGTAGTAAATCTTGATACAAGAGCACCTACTATTACAACTCCACCATCACAACCAATAGTCGAGGTAAACTTTTTATTATAAATATTATGAATTTTTACATAAAATGAATAACTTTATGATTTATTATAGGGTCAAGGAATTTTTACTGTTTATTCCAATTTTTCAAAAGCACATTCGACCCCTACAATTGGTGGTCCATCAATACCAACTTCAACTTTCACGCCAAATTTTGGTCGACTTGGGAGAAAGGAAAAACAAATCTTGCAAGGGATTGGTTTATATACATATGATAGAATGGGCTTCAAATTTTGAATGTAAGTGATTTGCCTTTTAAGTTTTATTTATGGTTTATTGTATAAGTTTAATTTTACTGATGTTATGTTTGTTTTTTATGAAGCTTGAGTTTCAAGGTGAAATATTAATCTCTTTACCCAAGAGAAAGAAAACTAGCAAAAGGAAGGAAATTAACATTGATGCAACAATAGGTACAAAAGATAGCAGAATCACAAATGCCAAAATTTAAAAATAGCAATATTTGGAAACTTTGCCTATTAAGATTTAATTACTCAATGTAGTTAGTTGTTGCCTATTAAAACCTGGATGTTGGCTATGAAAATAGACTATTATGAATATTAGAACTATTTAGGAATGTTTGCAAATATTTTCGAATTTTTTTGCTATAAACGATGGAAATTTGTTTCCAATTTCATTTGATGTTATATTTTGTCATTTGAAATTCCGAATGTTTGCAACTATTTGAAACTTTTGATTCTAATGCATATGGTCTCATTTGTTTTCAATTTCATTTGATGTTATATTTCATCATTTGATATTTCGAAACTTGTTCATTGTGTTTTCAGTTTCAAACATAATCAATAATATTTAGCTTGAGATATGAAGGGAGAACAATATATTTTTAATCAATTTAATTTTTAATCAAACAATTCAAACCATAATTTAATAGTAGTGGCATAATAAAACAATAACTTAAGAATAACATAATCAAATTAACTATTATGCACAACCGAAATGAATAATGCTTCGAAATCGAGATAATTTTTATTAGTTTAAAACATAATCGGTTTATTGTTAATTCATGGGAATTTTTAACATGGTTATAATGTGGTTAGGACATTGGCTTCCATAATGATTTCATCATACGGAGCTTCCAAGCGAACCCTTTTTCTAAGCATTAACCTAGCAAGCTTTGTAGCTTCAACCGAATGGTTTTGTTGACACAAGCCAACCAAAAGAATAGAATAGATCTCAGTGTCGATGGATGAAAAGTATTGCATTCGCTCGATTTCATTGTATAAGCAAAAACTATCTAGCACTTGTCCCTCACGACAAATCTCCCTAATCATGGTACTACAAGCAATGGCACTAGGTTTAGCCCCACTTACTAACATTTTCCTAAAGAGCTTCTCTACCTCATTGAGTCTATTAATCCTAATCAAAGCCAATACAAGAGAACTGTAGCAATCACTATTGGAAACACCACGTCCGGTAACTCTATCGATCAACTTACATGCTTCTTTTACATGCCCCTCGACGCAAAGACCCATGATCAAAGTAATAACGATTATACAGTTAGGAACACACTGGCAAGCTTCCATTCTATTCAAAATTCTCAATGCCTTTATTGTTTGACCCTTCTCACAAAAGCTTTTAATCACAAATGTATATATGATTACATTCGGACTACAATTCCTACCTGCTTTGTCCATCTCCCCTAATAATTCTAATTCCTTTCTCGTACTCATGTGCTTACAAATACCCTCAAGAAGCATGAAATAAGCCACAACATTTGGAGAAAACCCTTGCCCCTTCATAGCCTGGAACAACTCACAAGCCTCCTCCAATCTACCAGCATTACAGAACCCCTTGACCATTGCAAAATAAGTCCTCATATCAGGATAAAGATCAATCAAGCCAATCTCTATCATCAATTTATGACCCATATCCGTATCCCCTTTCTCACAAAGTAGCCTGATAACCACATTATAAGCAGTAGTATCCAAAGATGTAAATTAAATTCTGGAATTATAAGTAGTATCACAATATGTCCTCACCACATGAATATATTTATATTTACTCTGCCCTCGATATTGACTCAAAAACAAAATCGCAACAGCCCAAACTCCAAATAAGTAATTTGGTTAAAACGTTACCTTTTTTTGTTTCAAAATACCAATTCCATGTGATATTTGCAGTCCTAACAATAATGGCATAACTATTGATTTTCAAATTCCCTAAACCAAATAAAAAACCTAACCCAAACACAAAATATGATTTAAAATTTGGTTGTTGATTTTCTACCAAGACTTTTGTATGATAATCTGATCAGCTTCAGTTGGTTGGAGAACTCACTAAACGTGTTGAAGCATATCCTTTGCTTGGATAGTACAAGGATCTCCTGTGATAGGCTGCATGGAGCCTAATCCTCTTTAGCTTCCTCTTTTAGTCTACTAAAAAATATATATTGAAAAGCTAATATTTGAATAGCAAATTAACAAAATAAAAATAAAAATTAGAAAAAAATCAAATAAAAAAAAACTTTGTTCCCTAACCTATCTACAATCATAGTCAATAATCTCAATTCACTTAGTTCACTCTTAGAAAAGCAGGTTCCTTAAAGATGTGCTATAAAAAATTTAATTATTCAAAATCAAAATGAGTTTCAAATCATATTATAACTCTGAACCATATCAAGGAGAACCTATCAGAGCCTGAACTCAATTTCGAAATCTCTCAACTTGATTTCCCAAGTTAGATACTTATTTTGAACCCTTAAAAAGAACTCTTAATCGATTATCAAATTCCTTAAATCAAATAAAAGAAACCTAACCCAAATACAAAACACAGTTTAAAATAACAACATATTTTAGGTTTCAAATATTGAAAACCTGATATTTCAATAGCAAAACACAATTTATTCCTTCAATGTTTAACAAAAAAATCATAAATAAAAATTAGAAAAAGAGTTTATAAAAAAAGAAAAAAAGATTTTCAAATAAAAAAAATCAGTAGACCCACTCAAGATAAAATGCAAAATTTACTTGATATTGATTTCTTTCTTTGATTGCAAAGAAATCTGAAAAAGATGAATGATTTAGTAGTTGTATGGTTGAGGATTTAGTTTTGAAAGAAAATGGGATTAAATTTTAGTAAAGAATTTCCCCAAAAAGGTTATTACAAGTTAAAAATTTTATGTATTTTCCACATCTGAAATTGTGATGGTTTCATATGCTATATGTCAACCATACATTAGTTATGTGTTCCACCACATAAAATAATTAACATCGTTAACGTTTTGGAGTATTTTATGTAATGGATGACAAGTTTAAGTACCAAATTACACCAAAAAAATTTAGATTCCAAATTAAGAAAAAACACCAAATTCAAGTACCAAATCTTATATTAAACCTATCTTTTCATATAAAAAAGAACACAAATTATTTTAAAAAAATTTACGTATGTTTTGTAAAAAAGTATATTTAAAAATAAGACTAAAGTATGGTTAACAAATATAAAATATGACTAATAAAATAATAAATAAATATAAAACATATTTTTATATGTTATCAATTAAACATAATATTATTTTAAGGCCAAATTATTGATTTATAATAATATTTAAAAAAATTATCATTTATTATTCAGAAAAGCTTATAATTTATATAATAGACATTTTTTTATAAAAATAATTTTGAGATATTTACTTAAAAAGATTTATATTTTCTAATTTCAAAATTATCCGTAACTTTTTTTTAGTAAATAGCTTTAATCAATGATTTACTTAAACTAACCTTTCTCACTCTATTAATAAAGTAGCGTTAATCAATGATTTTGTAGTAATAACATAATTTATACCCAATAACTTATTAAATAGGGGTGAGTAAAATTCGATTCTATTCGAAAAAAATCGAGTTTCGAGTTGAGTTGAATTTTACAATTCGTATAACAGATTGGTGTAAATATCCCTTTGATCCTTGTCAATTTTGAAAATGAGCAAATTGGTCTCTTTCAACAAAAAAATTAAAATAATTTCTAAAATTGAAAATATTTATAAAATTTCAAATTTTATATTTTTTAAAATTTTCAAATTTTAAAAAAAATTATAAAGAATATATAAAGAAAGTTAAAAAAAATTAAAATGATAATTTTGGAACCTAAATAAGTTAATTAATGGTTCAAGTTTATCATACTAAGGTATCTTTTTTTTTCTTTGAAAAAATTTTCAAATATATATGATTTCAAATTTATGCCTCTAACATGAAATCAGTTATACTGTAATAAGATTTTAATTTGACATATTTAATTTTTTAATTTAACTCGAACAGTTTCACTCGATTAGACTCAACTCGAATTTCATTTCACTTGACTCAATTTGAAAAAATTCAAATTGAGTTAAGATGATAAAGTAGGACTCGTCAACTCGATTAACTCGAAATTTTTTCACTTGATTCGGTTGAACACTCATCCTTAATATCCATGGGAAGACAAAACATTTTAAGATCAAGTACCATTTTGTGAAAGAAGTTGAAAAAAGCAAGGAAGTAACTTTGGTTCATTGCAGTTCAGAAGTTCAGCAAGTAAATATTCTGACCAAGCCTCTTAGAAAGGTGAGGTTCGATAAATTGAGGAATGAAATTGGTGTTCGCAGCATGGAAGCCAATGAGGAGTGTTGCTAGATAGCCAGCCATGCATTGGCGAACACATATGGCGAACAACATAAATGGCAAACCATCCAAATGGCGAACAAACATAACGAACAGTCCAAGCATGAGTCATGTGGCGCACAGTCAAAATATGAGAAGGTTGGCAAACTATCATGTGAGTGATGCATTGATGATTGACTTCTCCTTGAAAATATGTTTAAATGCTAATTTTGTCATGTTAACCTTTGTGTACAAGTTATGTTTTCTCAGTTTTTTAGGAGATTAGACGTTTTTGGTAGAGTACGAGGAAAGAAATCTTGTTATAAATTGTAATGTTTTTTCTTGTTGAAAATTAATGAAAAATATTAACAGATAATTTTATATCGCTATCAAACTCGTTTCTTCTCCACTTTACTTTCTTTCTTAGTTCATATCTCCAACAAGCGACTTTAAAAGTAGGGTTTTGCCAAGGGAAACTACAGAATGAGGTAAACTCATTCCTAATTGTTTTTCCCTAAGAAATAGAATACATTTTGTCTATTAAGAAGATCCTTTATGGTCGACCTTCATATGCTTGGAATGCTTTTGAAGGCACTGACTAAAGTTTAGGTAAAAATTTTAAGAAATGCATATAAGAATATGACACCTGTAAGATTTTAAATAGTGATCAATCTATTATTGGTTTTCATGATTGAGGCAATTTAGTGGTTGTTGGGGCCTGGAAGAGGGAAAGTTTAAGTGGATGTAGATATACATACATACATACATACATACATACATACATACATACATACATATTATCCTTCATAGCTTGTACGCATTTTTTAAATAGTTTAGATTATATGTTTGGCATGATATGAGCGCATTTTATGTCTTTGGTTATATTAATAGTCTTAGGTTCAATACAAGTGTTTTTAAACCTTTGTAAGGTGTTCTCTCACTTTCCATGGAGATATTCAGTATATAATAATTGGTTAAAAATTCTAGTTCCTACAAAAAAGTTCGTTGAAATGTTCCTTTTCTTTTACTTTCTTTGTTTTTGATTAAATTCTTTAAGATTTTCTTAATTGAAAACTTCTAAACCTATATAATAGTAGTATCAATTTAACCATGCTAACAATTTAGAAAACTTTTATTACTTATTTAGTTATTTTATATGTATGCATACAAGGATTTAAGGTTGTGCTTCCAGCTAAAGCAACCATGGAGCACACTGTAGTCCTTGCATTTGATGCAATAAATAGAAAAGACTTGCAAAGGGTGCAAAATTTGCTGAGAATCACTCTCCAAGTCCTCTTGGTGAGCGCAATTAACATTGTTATCCTTGTGATAAGGGCTAAAAGTAAAATATTTTAATCCCATTCTTAATACGTTTTTGGATGATTATTCAATGTAAATTGTGAATTTTTGCTCCTAATCCCTTAAATTCATATTTTTATACTAAAAAGAGCATCTGGAAGCAAAAATAGCGAAAGCGAGTGAAAACTAGAAAATTGAAACAAGGTACAGGGTCCACACAGGCTGGACCATTCCACACAGCCTAGACACATAACCGCGTGAGCCACATGGCCATGTGGCAGGCCATGTTGATTTCGTGAACTGGCACTCCGAATAGTAGAAAAACACGAAATTTAGGTTTTTTGGGCATTCTAAAACCTATATATGAAAAAAATAAGAATATAGGAGTGAGTCGTCATAGAATATTCAAGAAAACAACTCAAAAAACACCATTGAAGCCGATTCTAAAGCAAATCTCTGTCAAGATTGAAGACTCCCAATTGATTTCTTAGGAGATTATCATGAGTTTCTTTATTTCTTTCGGTTATATTGTCTTTTGGATGTTTTTATTTTCAAGCATGAATTAATTTTCTAAATACCTAGGAGAGATAAACCCTGTGATGAATTATGTCTTTTGATTCTTTATTTTACGCAATAAATACTTAAATCTTGTTCTCAATTATGTGTGCTTAATTCTTGGTTTGATATTTTTAAACAATTGATCAAGATACTAAGCGAAGAAATTGCATGATTTAGATTGATAATGACAGATGAAATCTATGTGAATTTTTTCCAGGGTATTTGTAACACCCTTAACCTGTATCCATCTCCAGATTAGGGCTACGGAGTATTACAGTACAAACGAAACATTTAAACATACATTTCATATACTATCGTAAACATATTATAAACTAATCATTCACATACATGTCATCCCCAAATTGAGCCCTCGAGGCCCTAAAAAAATACCTTAGAAACAATTCAAGACTAAATTTAAAACATTTAGAAAGTCTAAGAAAAAGTTACAAAAATCTGGAAACAGGGGTTACACGGCCGTGTGGCCAGGCTGTGTGCCTCACAAGGCTGAGACACACGCTCATGCCTCAAGTGGTGTAACCTTCGAACTAAGGACACACGGCCATGTCCCAGCCTGTGTCCTCACTCGTGTAACTGGCAAAAATACCATTTCATGCATGAACAATTTGCCTAAAATCAAGCCATTTCCTATACCACATCCAAAACATACAAACATTTGCCATTCCAAAGTCCTAATTCAACTAACCAATATTCCATTCAAAGGCAACTCAAATGCAATCTTCAAGACTTACCTAAACATGCATATTTTACCAGTTTTCATTTATCAATTATTAGTTTCAAAACTTACCAAACATGCCACAACTTGACCATTACTATTCCATCACGAAACATACCATAACTTGACCATAATCTTACCATTTCAAATATACAATAGAAGTCATTCCAAACATGCATCATAAGTTAACCAAAATGACACCATTAAACAAGGTATCAAATGGTACCAAACCAAGACAACATCCATAACTTATACAAACTAATTCACCAACTAACCATTCAACAAAATGACATTACAATTCAACCTATACATGCCATTATAACATTAGCCAAAACATTCAAAAACTGCCGATATTTATGCTGGATAGTATGATAGATCTCCGATGAGCTTCAAAACTGATCAAGCTTCCACTAATGTATAAAACATTGGAGAGAAACTATGTAAGCAAATAATGCTTTGTAAGTTTCTAGAAAATAAAACATAACTTACCATTTCATTCACATAATCAAAGGTATAAACATAATATAACTCAAACCACAAGCTTGACACAAGCCTAAGCATCATCATCAATACACAAGTTAGTGCATTTATACATAACTCATTTGCATTAACCATATGATAAATCATTTTCACATAAAAATACATCTTTGGTTCATACATTCTTTTCATGAGCATATGAAAAATTCCACTTGGAAACTTACCATTTAAATCCCTTTTCTTTCCCGTTGAACCATCTACAATATCATCGGATACTCAAGAAAGCTCACACGAAGTGTGCTTAAACAGATAATCGTAACCTTTCCTTTACATCATTATTCACACAAGCTATGAAATGGGTCTGCTCACACGAGTTGTGAGTCAGAATGTAAGATACAAGATGTTACTCACACAAGCTGTGGAGTATTCGCAACAAATGCAAGACCTCAGCCATTGGTAGGACATTCAAGACTAAAACCCAAAACATGAAATCCCTAATGACATATCATTTGTATCCTACGAATTTCTAAGGTTCAACCGAGACTCAACATCCGTCAAATCATCATGGCTTTGGTACAATTATACATTGATCCATTTACATTAAACTAACATAATAAACGTTCAAATTAACAACATTAATTCAATAATCATTCATACGAACTTACCTCAATAACTAGGGATTAGAAGTAAAACAAGCTATTCCGAAGCTTTTGCTTTGCCTCGATCTAAATCCATATGTGGTTTATCTTAATCTAAATAGACAAATTTCAATCCATTTAATACCTCTAGTATTCAATTTAGTCCACATTTCATATTTATGATAAGTTACTATTTTGCCCCTAACATTTTAACTCTTTTACAATTTAGTCCTTAAGCTCATAAATTGAATTCTAAGCATTTTAATCCCCCATTCAAGCTAATAAAATTCATTAGGGACTTACATCAACTCATATAAACCATCATTTCATAAATTTAACATGAATTTTTACCATTTTTACAAATTAATCCCTAAATGCAAATTTCATAAAAAATCACTTTACAAAACTTGTTCATTTATCAACAAGGATTCATAATCTACCATTTAACATCAAGATTCAGTCAAAAACATTCATGGCATAACCCTCAATTTTAACAGTTTTACAAATTGACCCCCGGGCTAGCTAGATTAAGCTAAAACAACCTCAAAAACAAAATAAAATCATTAAAAACATAATTCAAAATCATACCATGCAAGAGAAGCAAGCTTAGCCGAAACCTCCTCTCCTTTAATGGACCAAAATTAGTTAGTTTTGATGAATGAAGAAGATGAAAACTTTTGTTTTATTTAATTTAACCTTAATTTACTTAATTATCATTTTAACCTTTAAAAACATTCAAAATTCAATAAAACCTTGCCATGAATATCCACTAACTATTAAAATGTTCTAATTACCATCTAAGTCCGTATACTTTAAAGTTTCATAGCCATTTGACTCTTTTAACTAATGGAACCTTACTTTTACACTTCTTACGATTTAGTCATTTTCACTGAATTAATCATGCAAACATCAAAATTTCTTAACAAAATTTTAATACGACCTTACTAATAGTCCATAGACATTAAAATAATAATAAAATAAAAATTTACTTGTCAGATTTATGGTCCCAAAACCACTATTTCGATTTCAGTTAAAACAGGTTGTTACAGTATTGTTTCGCTTCTTGGTTGTTTACTCAATTATTTTTATGTTTTGTTCTTTTTCATGCTCGTAGTTAATTAAGTTAGTTAAATTTAGTTTTTAATCAATCACTCAATTTTATCGGTTAAATAATAGAAAAACGATAATTACTAGTACTTTTAGTCCTCGTGGGAATAATATCTTTGTTCACCGTAGTTATACTATTAATTGATAAGTGCACTTGCCTTAGTCAGATTTTTAGTTAGTGTACAACTGCAATCAAGTTTTTGGCGCCATTTTTGGGGACTAAAATATTAGGAAAATTTTATTTCTATTAATTTAGCCATTTTTATTTTTATTTTAATATTTTGTTTTTAATTTAATTTTTACATTCTAATTTTTCGTTTGTTTGATTCTGAAAAATTCTTTTGGTTTATGATTATAGGAAACTCGTTGGAACCGTCAGTTTATGGTAGTGAGATCGAAAAAATTGCTTACAAAAATTGGAGAGAAGTTCGAGAAGTAAGAGAAGATCAACATATCTTAGTAGACGATCAAGAGAAAAAGGATATTACTGTGGACATGGACAATAATCAAAATAAACAACAAGCTCTTGAACATCTTGCTCCTCGGACTATGTATGGTTATGCTAAGCCTACTCTAATTGGGGCTGAATCGAGTATTGTCAGACCGAGAATTGCTGCAAATAATTTTGAGATCAAGTCAAATACAATTCTAATGGTGCAGTAATATGTTCAATTTGATGGGTTGGAAGATGAAGATCCGAATGCTCATTTGGCTAACTTTCTAGAGATCTACGACACATTCAAGATTAATGGCGTTACTAATGATGCCATACACTTAGGGTTGTTCCCATTCTCTTTGATGAGCAAGGAAAAATAGTGGTTCAATTCACTTCCACGGGGTCCTATCATTACTTGGGCACAAATGATTGAAAATTTTTTGTTGAAGTAATTTCCACTGGCTAAAACAACTAAGTTGAGGAACGACATCTCTTCCTTTGCTCAAACTGAGTTGGAGACATTGTATGATGCATTGAAGAGATTTAAGGATATGTCGAAAAGGTGCCCTCATCATGAGTTACCTTTGTGGTTAGAAGTTCAAACCTTTTACAATGATTTGAATCCCTCGACTAGACAAATGACTGATGCAGTAGCTAGCGAAACTTTGAATAATAAGACACCTGAGGAAGCCCAAGAACTTATTGATGAGATGACATTGAATAACTATTAGTGGCAAGTCATAAAGACAAAATCGGTCAAGGAACCGATGTTTTTAATATGGATATAGTTGCTATGTTGGCAAGTCATGTAGAATCATTGAATAGCAAAATTGATGGTTTGAGTTGCAATAATATGATGACTCCAGTAATGCAATGTGATGTAACTAGAGCGGGGATGATCAATCCAGAATGTTTACCCTTCGGTTCTAACATGGAGCATGACCAAGTCAACTTTATGGGTAATAATTCTATACCTCAAAATAACCCTTATATGGATGCATTTGTTATGTTGGCAAGTCAGGTAGAGGCACTAAAGAAAAAAAATTGATGGTTTGAGTTGCAATAATACTATGAATCTGATAATGCAATGTGATGCAACTAGAGCGGGGATGATCAATCCAGAAGGTTTACCCTTCAGTTCTAACATGGAGTATGAACAAGTCAACTTTATGGGTAATAATTCTAGGCCTCAAAATAATCCCTATACCAATAGTTATAATCTAGGATGGATGAATCATCCAAATTTCTCTTGGAGTGGTCAAGGAAATCAAAGGTCGCAACCCCTTTCAGGTTTTCAACAACATTATCAACAAGAAAAAAAACTGAACCTTAAGGAGATGTTAGCTAAACTTATTTGGGTGTCCAAAACTCGATTTCAAAACACTGGGACTACTTTGAAAAATTAGCAAGCATCAATTCAAGGGCTTGAAAATCAGATTGGATAGCTTGCTAAATTAGTTTCGGAGAGACAGTAAGGTATCTTACCTAGTAACACTGAAACTAACCTAAATGAGAAAGTTCACTCAATCATTGTTTGAAGCATGGAAAGATTAGTCGAGGCTGAAAACAAAGGCAAAATTAGAAGCTATTGGGAAAAAATGATGAGGTTGAAGAAGGCAAGAAATAGCGAAAGATGGTGGTCAGAGAATACAAACCTCGAATTTCATATCCAGCAGCATTGAAGAGAAACCACATAAAATAATAATATGGTAAACTTCTTGAGCTCTTAAAAAAATTGCATATTAACTTCCCTTTTGTTGAAGCCCTTTCGTAGATACCAAGGTATGCAAAATTCTTAAATAAGCTGATAATGAACAAAAGGAAGTTAGACGACTTGTCAAATATGGAGCTTAATGAGGATTGTTCGGTCATTCTCCAAAACAAACTACGTAACAAGTTTAAAGATCCAAAGAGTTCCACTATTCCTTATCTCATTGGTAGTTTAAATGTTAAAAAAGCTTTCACTGATTTAGGGGCTAGTATAAAATTTATGCCTTATAGAACATTCAAACAACTTGGTCTTAGGGAACCAAAACCCACTAGGATGAGTATTCAATTAGCTAATAAATCAATTAGGTATCCTAGGGGGTATTATTGAGGATGTACTTGTAAAAGTGGATCAATTTATATTCTCTGTTGATTTTGTTGTACTAGACATGGATGAGGATATTGACATTCCAATGATCTTAAGTCCACCCTTTTTAGCCACTGCTAGAGCTGTTATTAATGTGGGTAATGGTGAACTTGTGCTAAATGTAGGTGATGAAAATGTTATTCTTCAAGCACATGATTTTGTTAGAGTCCCTAGTAAGGAATATTATGCTAATTATTCTACTAAAGTTAGTAATCATGTGACTCAACGTTCTTTCCAAGAAATACCTAATGAAATCATGTTGGAACCATATCATATTCAAAGTTATAAAGCTCGAGGGACAAGTGAAGAGCAAATGGTACACCTCGACGAACTAGATGAATTGCGAACGAAGGTTGATGAGAAACCGAGAAAGCATAAGAAAGTAACAAAGCAATGCCATGATGTGAATGAAAAGGGAACGAACCAATTCAAACGAACCTATTAGACAAATCATATCCACGAATTTTTTCTTTAGAGTTTAAGTCAAGGGGGTCCGACCCATATGTGGTAAAAATAGTTTTTCCATACGGTACACTTGAGGTAACACGTCCTGAATACGACACATTCAAGGTAATCAACCATCGTCTCAAATTTTATTGTTGTGGTAATACTAATAATGAGAGAGAGGAGCTTCGGCTCCAAGATCCGCCTTAACCGTTTAGGCAAAAGGGAAAGTCGAGCTTAGGCTCTAAATAAGCGCTTCTCGAGAGGCAACCTGAGCATTTTTATTTCATTTATTTTTAGTTTGTTTATTTTAAATAAAAATAAAAAAACGGTTTGTTTATTTTACTTAAAAAATAAAAAAGGCCACACGACCTAGGGTGGTCTACACGGCCTAGACACATGGACATGTCTTAGGTCGTGTGCATATTGGAGCTAATTTCTTCTAATTTTCTTTCAACACAAAGGACATCAGTGAGTTACACGGCCTGAAGACATGGTTGTGTGAGACACACGGCTTGGCACACGAGCGTGTGATAGACCATGTGACCTATATGCCCTCATGTACAGGCGTGGGAGAAGTGAAGGATCATTACACACAGTCTGGACACACGGGCGTATCTGTGGCAATGTGGAAACTGGGTATATTTTATTTTAATTTTTAAATTTGACATAGGCTAGAAGTGCACACACAGGCATGAGACACTACTGTGTGTCCTAACACAGGCCTATACACGATCGTGTCTCTTTAAAAAAATTTGAAACCCTAATTTTTCCCCTTTCCTTTCTACTCACACCGTTGCAACCGAGTCCCACTCCCTTCCCTTTCAATCTACTTCCACCAAACCCCAACCCTAGCCGTAGACACACCCATGACCACAGCCACCATGCAACGTACCCTTCCATCGTCCCCTCGTGCCTCATCGTCATAGACATTTCCCCTCTCTTCCACTGTTCATCGACCTCTTTTTTCCCCAACGTCACCCCTAACCTTGATTGAACCTTTCTCTTCCCCTTTCCCATTTAACTCGAGCCTCCATCCTCATAGCTACTCTTTTTCCTTCCCTTTCCACTCTTAGTCGCCCTAATCGAAGTCCCCATCACTGCCGAACACAATATCGTCGACTGATTCACTCGCGCCAGCCATCGCACACAATCGACCACCGTCGTGCGCCCCACCATTGTCGTTGTTAACCACCCCTTACCACTGTTTGGTCCCTCACTAGCCTTATCTCTATTTTATTTTATTTTTCTATTTCTATTTCTTGTTTTTGTTTTATTTTTATTAACTTTTTTATTAGTGTTGTTACTATTTTTATTGTTGTTGATGTTATTCTTATTATTAGGTTTATTATTGGTATTATTAGTATAGTTGTGTTATATTACTGTTAACTTTATCTTTATTAGGTGTAGTTATATTTTTATTATTCATATTTTTCTTATTGTTTTTGATTTGTTGCATGTGTGCTAAATTATTATTAGATTTGTTGACAGGTGTTTTAGTCTAGATTTTAGTTTAGATTCAGTGTTTGTTGTGCGATTTATTAGACTAGGACCGTTGTGTTAATTCTTACATTTGATTCATTTTATGCTAATATTTGATTTTAATATTTTATTTCAAATACATTATGACTAACACACATGGTAAATCTAAGGTCATTGTCCCCACCTTGAAAAATGGGAGACACCAGGTGCGACATCGTCTTCAGGCCCAACCTCCATTGCGAGACATCCATGTCTCCAATTTCCTCTGGGTCCACACGAGGACTAGTATCAGCACCTACAGCAACGAACCTTGGGATTGGTTCATTGTAATGACTGGGAGGCCTTACAGGAGATACACTTGGATGACAGAGTGTGAGCACTGATCGCAACAGCTCCGTAGGACTAATTTTCTCTATCGTCGGGCCTATATACATGGAGCTGACACTGGAGTTTTGCTCGACATTTTTTCTGCAGCATGCTATGTCACAAAATGATGAGTCGTGCACTGTTTCTTTCTGACTAGGTGGTATGCCACATTATCTGAGCGTCCCAGATTTTGAACCTGTCCTTAGACTTTATTCTGAGGTGTTCATGAATACTCTAAAGTTCCCCACATTATCTTGACACATCCATCGTTTAGTGCCTCTTTGTTGGTCTGAGATAGCTGAGACAGTAACATCGTACAACCTGAGCCAACCGAAGGCCAGTTGTCTACTTCTGGCCCTTCGTTATATCCATGCCCTTGTAGTGCACACATTGACCGATCGTAGGGAGAGCAGTGGGGTTACTGGTACGACTGATGCGTATTTCTTGTGGTGTATGTCGATGCGACACCCCATCGATGTTGCTTACTTTGTGGCCCTCTCTTAACAACACCATTCTAACCAAAGTAGGAAGGGTCCTATCTGTTTTGGCCCTTATGTGACTCAATTGAAAAGATATTTTGGACTGCTTGACATTCTGGAGCAGACTTCCTCATTCACATTAGTTGGAAAAATGACCTAGCAGAGATTATCCATTATAAGTCATATGAGGATGATTGAACGCCTACACAGAGCGGGTCCCCATCGATGCACCCGATCTCATTCGGATCCTTAAGATGAGCACGAGCTTTCGAATGATGATCTTCCTTAGCATGAGGACCTAATTCGATCCTCTCCTCCTCCGAGTCACCCTACTACTACGTATTCTATTTCGAACGATGATATTTCTGAGCATTTTGACCACTTTGAGTAGCGATACTTTGATCGGATTGAACTTTTCGAGTGGAGACAATCAGAACAGATCGATCACATTGAGGCGTATCTGCAGCGGATATGCCAGCATTTACATATCTCTCCTCCCGATCATCTGCCTTGTGATCCAGACACCTCACACGACGCCAGTCATTGACCTGATTTTGTTTTCTGTTTTTTATTTTTATTTTTGGTTGTACTTTTATCTTTATTGTTAATTGTTTTTATTTTATTTGTGAGACTTCCTTGTTTTATTTTATTTTTATTCTGCACTTTATTTTTAGTATTTTTTTGGTTATTTTTTCTAGTTTATTTTCTCTTTATCTTATTTATTTTTGTCTATTTTCTTATTAGTTTGCTCAAAAACGTGCACTTCTTTAAGAATTGCCTACGATTTTGGTTTTCACTATTCTGGCAAATTCATCCAAATTCAAGGCAATTTCAGTTCTTTCCCTTTTATGATATTGTGTTTATTCTGTTATTATAATTGTTTGTACGTTAAGGGCAATGTACCATTAGAGTTATTTTTTTATGGGGAGGTTGTTTATATGTTTATGAGATAAAATCTCTGAATTGTTATTTGTTTTTAAGTAATTTTCTCACACCTACCATTAGAGTTATTTTTTTATTTGGAGTTTTATTGATTTTGTTTTGGTATAATTTGTGGATATTTTTGCATTGTTTGATTTATACTTTAAGACACGAGAGAGTTAAGCATGATAAGTTGTTTTCTAGAAATTATTATTTTAGGTTATCTTCTTGAATTGAAGCATTATCTTGAAATTTAAATTTCTCAAGTTTGAAATCAAAACCATGATTTTTTGTAAGTTTTTGAGCCTATAGAGCATATATAATTTTATGCTCATTTTATTTTTGATTGTGAGTGTGTCGACTAGATTTGTTATTCTAGAACTTGCTTCGGTTATACATGTCGAGGCCACATTATTGATTTGATATACTGAGATGATAGAGACACTTAAGATTTAACCCATTTAACCTTTAAACAGCTTACCCATTGAATTAACCTCTAGTAAACCCTATTGGTCCTAACACTTTTTTTTTCAAACATGTTAATGTTAACCCTTAACCCAAATTACTGTTGTAAAATTATCCTTTTACTGACTCCTTTTTTGTCAAGATTTGATTTGGTTAGTTGCCTAACTATGTTTCATCATTTTATTACTAAACTCTATTCTTGTTCTAAAAAAAGAAGAAAGAAAAAAAAAGGAAAGAAAAAAAATTCATTGAGCTTGAATTGTTAGTTTCATATTCTGTTGAAAAGCTTGTTTTCATTATTTATTTCTTCTTGATGTGAAATCTATTCAACAATTGATTTTTTTTCTAGTTTAACAACTTATCAACTCAATTTTCGATTTTAACCACTTGTAAAGACCTTTTGATTGGCGTGTCATCTCATTTTATAGTGATGGAGACTTGATTTTGAATCGAGCATATGGTAATAACATTTTTCATTTGACTATTGAGTGCACATTATTTAAACCTTAAATATTTTGAGTGCTTTGAGTGTTTTCGGTGAATCCTTGGTGTGGATGTTAATTCTTGCTGAGTTTGAATTTCAGGTAATCGTTGAAATAGGGGAGATGTTTATGTTTTGTGCCTTAAAAATTTCGGCTTAGAGTGCTTATGCTTTTTAGTGTCATTGTAGTGTGAATTTCCAATGCATGATTATCTATGGATTATCCTAAGACATTATCAATGAAAACAATGAATTAAGGGAAGTTAACTTGAATGTGAGTATAGAATTTTGCTTGAGGACAATCAAATGCTTAGTTGTGGGGATATTTGATAAATGTTAAAAGTAACATATTTTAATCCCATTCCTAATACATTTTGGATGATTATTCAATGTAAATTGTGAATTTATGCTCCTAATCCCTTAAATTTATGTTTCTATACTTAGGAGAGCATTTGGGAGCAAAAGGAGAGGAAACCAAAAAACCAGAGCAAGGTACAAGGGTCACAAAGGCTGGACCATTCCACACAACCTAGACACACGACTGTGTGAGCCACACGAGCTACCACACAGCCATGTGGTAGGCCGTGTCAATTTCGCGAACTGGCACTCTGAATAGTGAAAAGCGCAAATTTTAGGTTTTTTGGGCATTCTAAGACCTATATATGACAACAATAAGAAGACATGAGTGAGCTACCGTAGAATATTCAAGAAAACAACTCGAAAAACACCATTGAAGTCGATTCTGAAGTAGATCTCCGTCAAGATTGAAGACTTCCAGTTTATTTCTTAGGAGATTATCATGAGTTTCTTTATTTCTTTAGATTATACTGTGTTTTGGATGTTTATATTTACAAGCATGAACTGATCGTCTAAATACCTAGAGGAGATGAAACCTATGATTGATTCTGTCATTTGATTCTTTATTTTATGCAATGAATACTTAGATCTTGTTCTCAATCACGTGTGTTTAATTCTTGGCTTGATATTTTTAGACTATTGATCCATGTTTGATGTGCTTAAACCAGAGGAGGAATAGACCCTGTTTAAGAGTAGATCTAGCGTAATTGAGTGGAGTTGCATGCAATCCTAGAAATAGGACGACATAAATCTATCAGATTAGTTTCAAATCTAATAGGGAAATTCATAGACTAAGTTAATATGAAAATAGGGGTTTTAATTAGAAAGAAATTTCAATTAATCAACCTAGAGTCAGTTTCTTTTATTCTTGAAGAGTGATATTAGCATAATTTAGGGATTTCTACGGATCAAGATATTAAGTGAAGAAAGCATAATTTTGATTGATAATGATAGATGAAATCTAAGTGAATTTTTTCCTGGGTATTTTTTCGCTTCTTGGTTGTTTACTCGATTATTTTCTTGTTTTGTTCTTTGTCGTGTTCATTGCTAATTAAGTTATTTAAATTTAGTTTTTAATCAATCACTCGATTTTATTAGTTAAAATAGAAAGATAGTAATTACTAATACTTTTAGTCATTGTGTGAATGATATATTTGCTCACTTTAACTGTACTATTAATTGATATGTTCATTTGCCTTAGTCAGATTTTTAGTTAGTTTACGACTACAATCACATTGCGTCCTATGATATGCGTGATCTTTTGCCTCGAGATGATTCACTTCTTAAGAAACGTATTAACCCAATGGATGCATTAGCCACGTCTACTATCAAGTGGGCACAACAAGCTGTGAATGAATTTTTATGCATTCTTATTGCGACTTTAAAAGAAAATTTCATTACATATTCTAGGGAATATGTTTAGAAAAAAAATGCCCTATATTTTTTTGTTCATTTAACAATTAATAAAGTGTATAAGAACAAAGACAACAAAGAAAATTATTAGTGAGAAGAAGTGCCTAAAGTCTTTCACGATATGTTGTCTTAGAGCAATAGGCGATAGTGCTTTTTAAAGGTTCTTCACCTTCAGACAGCCATATTAAGCATGTTAGATGGATAGTTGGATTAAAAATTTCCTTACTTCAAATCTACATGTTTTACAAGGACAAAAGAAAATGACAAGTTAGTTTCTGAAAGTAAACATGCAGTGAATCGAAAAACAATGACAAAGGTAAAAGTAAGATTTCTTTTGCAATGAAACATGGAAAAGCATTTTGTGTGGCTTCATCCTTCCAATGCAGCTCTTTTCACCACTTTCCCTTCTCGTGAATTTTGATTATGTTTCTCTTTACACTGTCGTATTTGAAAATTTTAGGTATGAAAACAGTTTATTATTATAGTGGAAGTTTAAAAATTTTAAAAATCGAGCCGATTTGTGATATTTATAATAATAAATATTTTACTGAAAATTAATTGTGTTTTTATGCGAGACAGATCCAAAACGTTCTCAGCTTTCAACCGACTAGTCTTCTTCATTATCCTCTTACCCCGAATTACATTGAGTGTGAACTCGAACAATAATAACCAAACACAGAACCAAAAATGATTTATTATCTTCAGTAGAAAAGTAATTCTCTCAATAGAAACTAGTAGAAATTATTTAAACCAAAAAATAGAATTTATTCTAAGAAAATAATTTTTCACTACTTTCTGGCAGAATAACAAGATATGAAACTTATGCATAAAAACTTATGTAAATAGCTTTACTAGTGTCACCTATTTATAGAGAGAGATAAGAGAATCCTAGTTGAATAATTATAACACAAACAATATTTATTAATAGAAAAACATTCTCGTAATCTACCTTGAAGAGGGGAGCATACCCTAGATAGAAACACTAGGGTTGTTGTAACACCCCTAACCCGTCTTCGTAGCTGAATTAAGGTTACGAAGCATTACCGAACAATCGGAACAACATTTACCATCAAAACATCTTAATAAAATCATTTTACATTAATTAAATAAATATTATTAAAAACCTATCAAACATATGTAATTGGGCCTCAAATCAAGCCTTTGAGGCCCTAAAAATAGTTTAAAAGAAATTCGAGACTAATTTGAAACAAATCAGAAGATTTGGGGAAAAAGTTACAAAATTTGAAAAAAGTGGTCACACGACCATGTCCCAGCCCGTGTCTTAAACCGTGTAACTCACAAAGTTGGTTCACACGGTCGTGTCGCAGATCATTTGCCAAACCGTGTAACTCTCTGACTTGTGACACACGATCGTGTCGCAGGTCGTGTGGTAGGCCATGTAACACACTGACTTAATACACTAAAAATTAACAAAGTGACACACGACCGTGTAGCCAAGCCGTGCAACAGCCCGTGTCCCAGGTCGTGTGCTCCACAAATTGACACTAAAATCAAGTCATTTCAAGGCCAAAACATACCTATTCAACCACTCCATTCATGCACACATTCAATAGACCTAAGCCTCATTCAAACACATCTAAACATGCCAATTCAATCAACCTATTTCATCTAACCAATATGCCATTCAAAGGCACCTAAAACAAGTTTAAAGTAATCAAATAAGTAAATTAAGTACATACATAACTCAAACCTATCATTCACTCTCAATTATCCACCAAATGACCAAATATAGATAAGCATTCATTTATAATACTATTTCAATAATGATAACTAAGCCTAGATTAAATATTATACTTGAAACACCTCAATTGCAAACCAATAAACCAACCATTTCAATAGTATAACCGTCATTTAATAACATTTACATTAATATCCCAAAACAACTATATACAAACATTGATCTAAGTTAACACATCATTCACAAGCTTACAAGACAACATTCCTCACAAGTAACTTTCATTAGAAATTAACTAAAATCAAAAGTTCATCACTCAAAACATTGACATCCTAGGTACATGCCAAGACTCAAAAGTAAACATCACCAGCTTGAGTTCGGGATTGACATAGAATGCTGAGTTGCTAGTCAAAATAGGTACCTAACCTACACACAAGATAATGATTAAATACTAAATTTACTTATTTATTTAGGAACTACTATTGTCCCTACAAACGTAACTATATAAAACACATCATGCTATATTCATTCAATTTTTTCAATCATTGAGTTCAACATGAACATACATAACCTCTTCATAATAACCTTCATTTACGGTATGAATTAATTTAATAATGACACCCGGTGCCTAGTGGATAAACCGTAACACGATTTTACGCCCAGCACTAGTCAAATAACCAACAATATATATGCCCAGCACAAGTCGAATCAATCAACTGTGTCCTGTGCCCAATGTTAGTCAGTTAAACTAACAAATATAATGGTGTGTCCAACACTAGTCAGATAAACTGACAGAAGTTATGCCCAGCGCTAGTTAGGTAAACCGACAAATAATTGTGCCTTGCACTAGTTGGATGTACCAACAATGTGTTGCACCCAACGCTAGTCAGATAAACTAACAATTTCGATTGCATAATTCCACATTCCATCAATTCTTTATCAATCTTTCGCATTAATCAATTATGTTATATCTCATGATCGAATATCATACCATTCAATATAATTCCATAATATTTCATTCAAACAATTTAAATTCTAATCATTCATCGATTTCTTTCATAATTTAATCATCTGCATATATATATAAATATAATTAAGATATCAAAGTACTGATTAAGTACTTAATTTAAATAAACGGAGTTCGATTTCAAAGACTACGAACTTACCGAATTTACGATAGTTTTCGATGAACGAGATGTATTAATCGGCAACTTTCTCCTTCCCTCAATTAACGACTGCTTTGCTCGTCTCTTAATCTAAGTATGATAATATAATTCAATTAACTAATTCAAAACTACAATAATTCAATTTAGACAATCTATCATAAAGTCATACCTCCACATTTAATTCCTAATAATTGGTCAATACACAACTCAATCCTTGACATCAAAAATTATTTAATTTCATATATTAATTCAATTCAATACACATAATTCCTTATTTTCAATTTTGCTCATTTGTCCCTAAACATTTACACTCCATAAAATTTAATCCATAGAATTAAACAAGTCAATTCCACAATTAATACATAACCCCAACATTGTCGAATACTTAACCTTATTATACAGCCTATATATCCTTAGATTTATAACAAATCTTTCTCATAATACAAACTACTCAATTAAATCCCAAATTTCTAAATTTATAAAGTTTTACTCTATAAAATAACACAAAATCAATGTCAAGCACTCAAGGAAAGCCCTTTCAAGTAGAAAGCTTCAAAAACATTATGAGTATACTTTCTCAACTTTACTAATTTTACAAATTAACACCCGAACAAGATAGATTTCAACTCAACTAACACAAAAAAAAACATAAAATTCATTAAGAAACAATTAAGATATCACTTACATGCAATGAGAAATTACAAAACCGAAGCTCCCTTAGCTATAACAATGGTGTTTTGGTTGGAATGAGAAAGAAAAATGAAGAAGATGATAGTGGCCCTATAATGTTTTATTATTCTTATTATTTTTACTTTATTTTAATGTAATTTTAGTCATAAACCCACTTAAAACAAACTTCAAAACCGGCCACTAATTTTAACATTGGCCAATTTACCAATTAAGTCCATCAACTCTCTAATTCCTATCTACTTAGCACTATTAACTTTTGGAACTAACTTTTCAAGCTTTTGTAATTTAATCCTTTAACTAATTTACTACCCAAACGTCAATATAACTTAACAAAATTTTAATAAGAGCCTCATCAGACTTCATAAACATTAATTAAGTAATGAATTATTGACTCGCTTGCCAGAATTGGGGTCCCGAAATTATCGTTTTTGACACCACTAATAATGGGTTGTTACAGTTGTCGTCTCTCACATGTAAAATGAGAGGAATTGGGCTTCTCATGTAGTTGGTCCAATTATATGTGTTTCCTCGACTTTTGATCCAGCACTTTATAATTTCATCCAACTTAATATTTGTTTTCTATTTCCAAAATAAATATTAATTAATTAATTTAATTAACTAAAGTAATTTCTCAATTAAATAAATTTCACAATCCAATTCTAATTCTATTAAAGTCATGACAACTTTACCGTAAAAGAATCTATGAGGAAATATATTTAATTTCCATATTTAATTTATTCATAATTATTAATTTTTTTTATTTTTATTTTTGAACTTTAATTATTTAATTATAATTAATTAAATAATAATTTGAAAACCTTAAATCAATTCTCAAGTCATTTCTATACTTAGTGAGAAAACACATTCATTTGTGAATGCCATCATTTGGCTAACTTCATTATTTTTTTAATTTATGTTCATTTGGTTCTACATGCAATTTATTTCTAGTTTCAGCAAGCTAGTAGAAGAAACGATTGGACAAATATAATTAGACTGAAATAATTCATAATTAAGTTTCATCTTTTCACCTATTAATTATGAAATTATTTAGTCACAGAGTCATTCTACTATAGGATCATGATTGAGCTCTCCCTAGTTACATACCATTACGAAAGTTATTTAATTACTGCTCGTCCAATGACATTATCATAAGTGTGTTACCCTAATAGGATATCCTTAATCTATTTGGGATAAATTTGTTCTTCCAATATGAGTCTATTTTATCTTATGGTAACCATTACATCTTCCTTCATGAAAAGTCAATTACTATCAAATAGTCATAAATTCATTTATCATAAAGACAACCAACCCGTGGCCACATTTACTTTTCATCAACCATGTAATGCCAATGAGAGGATATCGTTTACCCATTAGTTGGGCTATGAATTCCACTACTATGAATGATGCTACATATTACAGAAGTCGTGTACCAACGCATCAACTTTCGGTTCTTTATCTATTTGAACTCGGACTTTTACTTACATCAAAATATAGTCCATTATTCACTTAGGATTAATATATGTCACACTATGAACGTCACAAGTAAATAAATCCATAAACAAGTTTAGGATTTATTATACTTGAGTAATGTTCAATGTACTATTAGTCCAATCAATCACGTCTATGTTTCTATTTTCTGGGAGTCATCTGTTCTGATATTTAAGACAAAGCATCTCCCCAATTAGACTTAATAGACATCATATTAGTCTTTCAATCAATTTGCTCATTTTCGATTAAACTAAGGGCATGTTTAGGTTTATCTATTAATAAAAGTTGTCTTTTCGTATTATGATTTAACCACATAATACTACTTAGTGCAGATATGAAGGAATTCCATGATGTTTGTTGTAACATCACAATCAACTTTGAAAGCCTTACATTTTTCTTTAGTAACACTATAGATCAAAATGATTGTTTATGCTTCTGAATGTTAGGCTTCTTCTTGCATTATCAAAATCCTCTGTAAAACTAAAGCTCGAAAATCTTTTGTAAAATCAAATTTAAAAATGATGGCTATAAAATATTATATTATCTTATGAACAAAAAATATCAACTAATGAAATTTTGTACATTGTACAATGATCCTTATATTGTTTACTGATCTCATATATTTATGTTGCTTTATAACATTCATTGTGTTTCTATAGCGTAATGATCATTTACATATTTACAATGTATAATGATCCTTTTGTCTTCTTTCTCGCATTTGCTTCCTTTTGTAATCTCTTTTTTTCTAATTTAAATTTATTTTAACAATATATAAAAATTAAATAAAACATTGATATCCTTGAAACAACTCAAAACCATCGATACTAGTATATATAAAAGAAAAAATAAGATGTTTATTGAGACATTTGAAAATGTACCATGAAAAAGACAAATCCAAAATGTGGAAAAAGTTTCTTTACAAAAATATAAATTAAATAACTTAGGAAGTTTCATTAGAGCCGGTCCTGGGGGCTATTTCGAGGTGTAACTATCCAGGGCCTAAAGATAAAGAGGCCCAAAAATTATTTATTTCATTAAAAATAAAAGAGGCTCAAAAGATAAAAATATCTTTAAAATAATATTTATTTCATATAAAAAGATTCTTAAATTTTAATTGTTTGGTATAAATAATAGATTTTTAGTAAGGTAATTATTCTATTCATGATAAGTGCTAAAAGGGGTAATTATTCTATTCATGATAAGTGCTAAAAGTAACATGTTTTAATCTCATTCTTAATACATTTTTGGGTGATTATTCGATGTTAGTGGTGAATTTTATGCTCCTAATCCTTTAAATTCATGTTTTTATACTTAGGAGAGAATTTGGCAACAAAAGGAGCCAAAAAAAACGAGTGAAAACTAGAAAATCGGAGCGAGTTACACGGACCACACGAGTTAGACCATTCCACACAACCGTGTGAGCCATACGGGCTGCCATAAAACCATGTGGCATGTCGTGTCGATTTCGTGAAATGCACTCCAAACAATGAAAAAATGTGATTTTCAAGGTTTTCGGGCATTTTAAGACCTATATATGACAAAAATAAAAAGATACGAGGGAGTCGTCATAGAATACTCAAGAAAACAAATCGAAAAACACCATTAAAGCCGATTCTGAAGTAGATTTCCATCAAGATTGAAGATTCCCTTTTAATTTCTTTGGAGATTATTATGAATTTATTTGTTTATTGTGATTATACTGTATTTTGGATGTTTTTATTTACAAGCATGAACTAATTTTCTAAATACCTACGACATGAACCCTATAATGAATTATGTTTTTTGATTTTTATTTTACATAACAAATGCTTAAATCTTGTTCTCAATTATGTGTGCTTCATTCTTGGTTTGATATTTCTAGATTATTGATCCATGTTTGATGTGTTTAAATCAGAGGAGGAATAGACCCTGTTTAAGAGTAGATCTAACGTAATTGAGTGGAGTTGCATGCAATCCTAGAAATAGGACAACATAAATCTACCGGATTAGAGTCAAATCTAATAAGGGAATCCATAGATTGAGTTAATGCGATAATAGGGGTTTTAATTAGAAATAAATTTCAATTAATCAACCTAGAGTCAGTTGCTCTTATTCTTGACGAGAGATATTAGCATAGTTTAGGGTTTTCCACGGATCTAGATACTAAGTGAAGAAATTACGTAATTTAAATTGATAATGACAGATGAAATCTAGGTGAATTCTTTCCTGGGTATTGTTTCGCTTCTTGGTTGTTTACTAGATTTTTTTCTATTTTTTCTTTTTCGTGTTCGTAGTTAATTAATTTATTTAATTTTAGTTATCAATCAATCACTCCAATTATTCAGTTAAATAATAGAAAGATGGTAATTACTAGTACTTTTAGTCTTCATGGGAACAATATCTTTACTCACTGTAGCTATACTTTAATTGATAAGTGCACTTGCCTTGGTCGGATTTTTAGTTGGTTTACGGCTGCATCAAGTTTTTGGCAAATACAAGGAAGTTAGACGACTTGTTAACTATAGAGCTCAATGAGGATTACTCAATCATTCTCCAAAAGAAACTACCCAACAAGCTTAAAGATCTAGAGAGTTTTACTATTCCTTGTCTTATTGGTAGTTTAAATGTTGAAAAAGCTTTGGCTGATTTAACAGCTAGTATAAATGTTATGCCTTATAAAATGTTCAAACAACTTGGTTTCGGGTAACCAAAACCCACTAGGATGAATATTCAATTAGCTGACAGATCAATTAGGTATCCTAGAGGTATTACTAAAGATGTATTTATTAAAGTCTATAAATTTATATTGCATGTTGATTTTGTTATATTGGACATGGATGATGTTATTGAGGTACCCATGATCTTAGGTTGACCATTTTTAGCCACTGCTAAAATTGTTATTGATATGTGTAGTGGTGAACTTGTGCTAAGTGTAGGTGATGAAAAAGTTACTCTTTAAGCGCGCAATTTTGTTAGAGTTCCTAGGGAACGAGATGATACTCGTTATTCTATTAATGTTAGTAATCACGAGGCTCGACATTCTTTATAGTACTATACTAATGAATACGTGATCGAACAATATTCGTCTCAAGGTGATAAACATCAAGGGATGAATGGAGAGCGAATGGTGCAACTCGATGAATTAGATGAATGACAGACAAAGGCTGATGAGAACCCAAGAACGGTCAAAGAAATAACTAAGTAATGCCATAGTGTGCATGTAAAAAGGACGACCCAATTCAAAGTCGGGGATAAAGTGCTACTAGACAAGTCAGATCCACAAATGTTCCCTTAGAAGCTTAAGTCAAGAGGGTCGAACCCATTTGTGGTACAAAACTTATTTCTATACAGAACCATTGAGGTAGCACACCCTGATTATGGCATATTCAAGATAAACAGTCTTCATCTCAAACTTTATTTTGGTGGTAATATTGACAATGAGAGAGAGAAGCTTCGACTCTAAGATCTGCCTTAAATGTTAGCTTGAAAAGGAAAGTCAAGCTTAGACTCTAAATAAGCGCTTCTCGAGAGGCAACCCAAGTGCTTTTATTTTACTTATTTATTCATTCAATATCATGTTATTTTAAAAAAATTAAAAAAGAAAAGAAAAGAAAATTGAAAAAAATGGTCCACATAGTCTAGGGTGATCCACATGAGTGTGTCTCAGGTCATGTGAACACTGGAGTTAACTTTTAAAAATTATTTTTTGACCTACACGGTCTGAGTGGAGGCACATGGCCAAGAGACATGGTTGTGTGAGACAAACGGCCATGTGGGACACACGGCCTGAACACACGTGTGTCCTAGGTCGTGTGGATACTAAGCTTATTTTTACCTTGTTTTTATCACACATTGTCTGAATGGTTCCACGTAGTCTACCCACACGACCGTGTGACTCACATGGCCCTATACTTTTTTTCCCTTTTAAAGATGTTTTTTTCTTTTGTCGTTTTATTCTTTTGTTCCTCCCTACCCCTACCCGAAGCCTTATTTTTATTTTCTTTATTTTTTTATTTTTTGGATTTATTCTTTTATTTTATTTTATTTTATTTTATGATGCATTTTTTGTTATGTTTTTTCAATTGTTTTTTCTACTTTGTAGTCTTTTTATCTTATTTATTTTTTTCTATTTTCTTATTAGTTTGCTCGGAAATATGTACTTCATTTAGATTTGTCTATGATTCTAGTTTTCACTATTCTGACGAAATCATCCAAATTAGGGTAGTTTCAGTTTTCTCCCTCCTTTATGATATTGTGCTTATTTTGTGATTATATTTGTTTGTACATTGAGGGCAATGTACATCTTAAGTGTGGGAGGATTTTATATGTTTATGCGATAAAATCTCTGAATTGTTGTTTGCGTTTAAGTAATTTTCTTGAACCTAACATTAAAGTTAATTTTTTTTATTGATTTTGTTTGGGTTTAATTTGTGGATTTTTGTGTATTGTTTTATTTATACTTTAAGACACGAAAGAGTCAAGCATGATAAGTCGTTTTTTAGAAATTATTATTTTAGGCTATCTCCTTAAGCTAAAAAATTATCTTAAAATTTTAAATTTCTAAATTTGACATCAAAACCATGATTTTTTGTGAGCTTTTGAGCCTATAGAGCATATATTTTCTGTGCTCATTTTATTTTTGGTTGTGAGTATGTCGACTTGATTTATTATTCTAGAACTTGCTTCGGTTATACATGTTGAGACCACATTATTGATTTGATATACTGAGATGATAGAAGCACTTAGGATTTAACACACCTAACCGTTAATCAGCTTACATGTTGTATTATCCCTTAATAAACCCCGTTGATCCTACCACATCTTTTCTTTTTTCTTCTAACCCATTAATGTTAACCCTTAACCCATATCTATGTTATAAATTATCCATTTTATTGACTCCCTTTTTTGTCGAGATTTGATTTGGTTAGTTATCTGACTATGTTTCATTATTTGCATTGCTGAATTTTACTTTGTTCTCTAGAAAAACAAAAACAAAAAAGAAAGAAAATCAAGATACCAAAAAAGTATATTGAGTGTGAATCGTTAGTTTCATATTATGTTGAAAAACTCATTTTTATTCTTTATTTCTTGTTGATGTAAATTCTTTTACTTCAACAATTGATTTTTTTTCTAGTATGGTAACTTATCAACTTGACTCTCGATTATAACCAACTTTTCTGACCATTTCCATACCATTAACCTGAGTCCCATTACAACCTTCTAAAGACCTCTTGATTGGTGTTTCATATAATTCTATAGTGGTAGAGATTTGATTTTCCAGCAAGCCTATGGTAATAACATTTCTCATTTGACTGTTGAGTGCATATTACTTGAACCTTAAACACTTTGAGTGCTTTGAGTGAATCTTTAGTGAGGATGTTATTTCTTGTTAAGTTTGAATTTCAGGTAATTATTGAGATAAGGGAGATGCCAAATGTTTTTAAAACTTAAAATTATCTACTTGGATTGCTTGTGTTGTTTAGTGTAATTTTAGTGTGAATTTTCAATGCATGATTTTCTGTAGACTATCCTAAGACATTATCGATGGAAAAAATAAATTGAGAGAAGTTAACTTGATCGTGGGTTGAGGATTTTGCTTGAGGACAATCAAAGGATTAAGTGTGGGATATTTGATAAGTGCTAAAAGTAACATGCTTTAATCTCATTCTTATTAAGTTTTTGGGTGATTACTCGATGTTAATGGTGAATTTTACACTCCTAATCCTTTAAATTCATGTTTTTATACTTATGAGAGCATTATGGAGAAAAATAAGCTGAACAATGAGTGAAAATTAGAAAATCAGAGCGAGTTACAGGGGCCACACGGGCTGGACCATTCCACACGGCCTGGACACACAACCGTGTGAGTCACACGAGCTACCACATGACCATGTGGCAAGCCGTGTTGATTTTGTGAATTGCACTCCAAACAGCGGGAAAACGTGATTTTCAGGATTTTTTGGGTATTCTAAAACCTATTTATGACAAGAATAAGAATATATGAGGGAGTCGTCATAGAATACTCAAGAAAACAACTCGAAAAACACCATTGAAGCCGATTATGAAATAGATTTCCATTAAGATTGAAGATTCCCTTTTAATTTCTATGGAGATTGTTATGAATGTCTTTGTTTCTTGTGGTTATATTGTACTTTGGATGTTTTTTATTTGCAAGCATGAACTAATTTTCTAAATACCTAGAAAGATGAACCCTATGATGAATTCTGTCTTTTGATTTTTATTTTACACTATAAATACTTAGATTTTGTTCTCAATTATGTGTGCTTAATTCTTAGTTTGATATTTGTAGATTATTGATAAATGTTTGAGGTGCTTAAATCAGAGAAGGAATAGACCCTATTTAAGAGTAGATCTAGCGTAATTGAGTAGAGTTGCATGCATTCCTAGAAACAGGACAACATAAATCTACCATATTAAAGTCAAATCTAATAAAGGAATCTATAAATCGAGTTAATGCGATAATAGGGGTTTTAATTAGAAAGAAATTTCAATTAATCAATCTAAAGTCAGTTGCTCTTATTCTTGAAGAGAGATATTAGCATAATTTAGGGATTTCTACGAATCAAGATACTAAGTGAAGAAATTGTGTAATTTAGATTGATATTGACAGATGAAAATCTAGATGAATTCTTTTCTGGGTATTGTTTCGCTTCTTGGTTGTTTACTCGACTATTTTCCTGATTTTTTCTTTGTCGCATTCATAGTTAATTAATTTAGTTAATTTTAATTATCAATCAATCGCTCCAATTATTCGGTTAAATAATAGAAAGGCGGTAATTACTAGTACTTTTAGTCTTCGTGAGAACGATATCTTTACTCACTGTAGCTATACTATTAAATATAAGTGCACTTGCCTTAGTCTAATTTTTAGTTGGTTTACGACTACTTCAATCCAATATTAATGGAGTAAAAAACTCAACAAGCATATCTAAACTAATGCCAAGTGTTTTTTTAATTATTATTTTATTATACTCTAAAAATAAATGACATCAATCTAGACAGAGTTTTTTTTACTCTAGTAACAATATATAAAATAATTATCTTTTTTAATAAATTCACAATTAAATTGAGGTTGGATTGATTCATCATATAGTTAAGTAAAATTCTTAAATAATAATAGTATGAATAGATATTTTTCTTCTTAATTGTATACAAAATTTATATTTTTTCGACGCATTAAAATAAAAAATTATGATTTATTGTGATAACCATCACGCCATATCCACTTATAATTGTTTTTTATATAAAAATCTAAAAACAAATTCTAATCTACGGGATTTGTACAACGGTGACCTAGGTGTAACTAAAATAGTTACTATATATTATAGCTTAAAACATGCTTTTAAATTCTTATACTTTTTGTATATTTAAAATTTAATCATTTTATATTTCATGTTTTAAAATCCGGGTTCAATTGTTAACTCCATCCAATTTTTCTAATAAGTTCACTAATATGATATTTTAAAATAAAAAAGATACTCAATAGTCTAATTTTAAAATAAAAAATCGAGAAGGAGTTTTTTTGGAAAACATTGATGTTGATGTTATCATTAATGATTTTGCATCTCAAAATGTTCGTAGAACTCATTTTTTTATAATTTTTTGTGTTTTTGTAGTTGATGACATAATAGAAGATTGAATGAAAAATATTTTTTTTTAACTTTGTTAGAAAAATATATTATTCGCTTAATGTTATAAAACATATTATTTTAATGAAATTATTAGTATATGATTTTTTTATTGTATTATATTTTATAATTTTTTAAAAAGGCCTAATTTTTTATTTTGTTTAGGGCCCCAAAAATATTAAGAACAAACCTGAATTTCATGTTCGTTTTTGGTGAAAAGCTCATAGAATAGCTCTTACCAATTTACACCTTAAATGAATAGGTTCATAAAATATAATAAAAGATAATAAAAAAAAGAACTATTCAAACTAAAATCTTGAATTTTTATAGAATTACATATTAATTTGTAATATCATTTAGGATAACATCTTTTTCTATTTTTAACAAGAATTTTTTCAATAACTTAGAAGTCTTACGGTACATCTAATATATATGTATATATATTTGTTTAATAAATATACATATTGACATATAAGAACAACGAATAAAAAATAAATCAAATTATCACAGCTTGTACATTAAAATGAAAAGCAATAAAAAAAATCTTTATGTAGATTAAACTGCAGCTACATTTGAACTTTTTTGCCTTTTCAAACATGTCCTTCGATCGTGGTCTAGTTGCTTGCAAAGTCCTTATCTAGTTATCGTTCAACCTTCTTTAATATCCATCTCAGTTTTAATTCGTGTAGACTATGATCGATCCTTTTTTTGAATGTCTACAAGCAGGATCTAGTAATAATTGAGGGATATTACGCTCTGGCCAGTAAATTTCATGAGGAATTGGATTGAATATTTGAGACGCCCAAGTTTGAAAGTAATGTTCAATGGAATAATAATTTTCTATGTATTGCCAATTGTCAAGGGCTAATCTTCCACGTACAACCATCACATGGGAACAAGGAAACCTATAAATTTACCATTTACCACATGTACATGTTCCTTTATCAAGTTGAACAACTTGTTTATTATGGCCTCATTGCATTCTCTCGCCATAGGATGTAGTTATTACTTCAAATGCACTTCTTTGTCTATCAAATGGGACAAGATCATGTGTGTTAGCTTTTGCCAAATAACCTTGAAGTCTGATCGAAACATAGGGAGTATACATGTCTCCTTTGGCTAATGCCTCTGTCGCAAAGCCTCGCCTAGTGCTAAAAAGGCTAACTAGTCGATAAAAGGTTAATTGCACACATGCTATGATAGGAAAATTTCAAGCTCCTTTTAGCACACTATTGAACACTTTAGGTAAATTTGTCGTCATTATTCCATAATGTCGACTACTATCATGTGTCAATGTCCATTTCCTCACCGGTATATCATCTAACCATTTCGAGCGTCAAGATAATATTTTCTATCTCTTTAATTATGAAATCAAACTTCTGCAATTGGTGTGCACTCTCAACTTTATAGACAAGCATTTGCAACTATTTATTATGAATCTTTTCATTGAAATTACCACATATATGACGGAAGCAAAATCAATGATAAGTCCATGGTTCTTGCCATCTAGAGTCGGAACTCATTCGTTGCTACAAGAATGATCAGATATCAGACAAATACCTTTTCTTTGAGTGACCTTCTCTCTAATGCAAGTAAGAAACCATCAACAACTATCAAAAGATTCTTCCTTAACAATAGCAAATGCAAGTGGAAAAAGTTGATTGTTAGCATCAACTTCCATTCCAATAAGCATTTTACCTTTATATCTTCCATATAAATATGTAGCATCGATACTTGTAAATGGTCTACAATACTTGAACCCTCCTATAGAACGTGGAAAAGCCCAAAAGACACAATGAAACACTCCAAATGCCTCGACAAGAATTTTGCAACTTAGATTGCCACATAACAATTGCCCCATTATACTTCTCAAGTGCAACAACGAATCTAGGCAACACTCTATAAGATGTGTCCTAATCACCAAAAACATTTATGACGGCCTTCTGTTTTGCATGCCATTTCTTCTTATATGAAACATCATAAGAAAATTTGTCTTTGATTTTGGCACTCAAAACTGCAATAGTAATTGAAGGTTCAGCTTTCACTTGGCTTTCAATTTCATTCGCTAACAAGTTTGAGGTTAACTACGGGTGATCACGACTCAACCTTAGGTAGACACATGTACGAGTGCCATCATATTGAGAAATCTCAAGTAATGCATTATATTTACATTGATATGCACGAAGCCTCCGTTTGCATCCATTGTTAAAATGTCTTTTACACCTCAAAGCCGGTACCTGTTTTTTGGCTGCCACCACTTCATAATTTTGGTGTCTCTTAATAGAGTATAATTGTACGGCTCTTTTCATATCTACCTTATCTTGGAAAATTAATACTTTTTGGATTCCAAACAGTAGTTTTAATTTGTGGAGTCCAATTACCAATAACAGCATCATCAAGTCTATTAATATTTGTAAAGAATGGTATATTTGGCTCTTGAGGTGGCACCTCTAAAGGAGCGGTTTCAATTTCTAAGTTTGACTTCTTCTGGTGATTGGTCAGTATTATATCAGAATTTTCATCTTTTTCAAAATCATCTTGCTCTTCAGGCTCCTCATTTTCTTCTTCACATACTCCGCTATCCACATTTGTATCCCTGAACATATCATTAGCTTCGGAAAAAATAATATTAAAATATTAACTATTTAGGCATGCTAGACTTTAATGCCAACAACTATTAGCTATAAGTTGAAGAATAAACAATGATAATGATATTTATCAACAATTGAAAAGAAAAAAGTCGAGGAGAAAAATCATTGAAACAAGAGAAAACGTTATTATGAAATTCTAAGAAACAAATTAATTTCATTGAAAGCCATGTTATATGTGTGGATATATACACCACTTCACATTGTTTCAATAATAATAACTGTTCAACCATATCAACAAGGCACAAGGGAAACATATTTGGTGCTTCATGGTTTAACTCTTTTGAAAAATTATACTCATAGATATGTTCTACACAAATACTCATCAATAATTCAAATTAAAGCATTTAAAATTAACCCAAAACAAAAACAACAGATTAACTTACTTACAAAACTTGTATCGTGATTCCCATAAATAACATTCAAAAGATACAAAATTTACAATAAATAATACAAACAAATCAATCACCAAAGATGAAAAGATTTAATCTCTTCAACAAAAATGAGATTACTAAGCAGAAAAAAACTTATGGAGATGAAAATAATGTTACATTAAATAATGTTTTTTATGTTGTAAAAAAAACTTTCTTTTTATGTAAATTATTAAAAAATTATTAAAACTTTTAAAGATTTGATATAACTTAAAGCATTAAAAAAATTCGAAAGAGATTAAGAACGTAAGATTGAAAAACCCTTAAACTCTCTCTGTTCCTAAGAGTACTTTGCTAAGAAGTCCTAGATATAGCAGTAACTGCTGCGGCTTGGGATGGAAACAAGTGGTGGCGACGATCGAGAGAGGAGGGATGAGATCTCTCTTCTTGCCGAAGAACTAGTTCAGTTATCAGTTAAAGGCTCGATGGTGGTACCAAGTTCCAAACCTACACTAATATGTACGGTTTGGACAGAAAAGCTGTATAACCCAGACAGTTTTAGGGCTCATATGAAAGGCATAAGGAAGATAAGGAAAAAGTTTGAGATTCAGGTAGTGGGACAAATTTTATTTTTAATAATTTTTGAGATGGAAGAAGATCTGGAATTGATTTTGGAGGGGAGGCCTTGGCTCTTTCGTAAAAGTTTAATTTTGTTTGACAGACTATGCCAAGCGGTGAAGAGGGACCAGATCAAGCTTACTTCATCCCCGTTTTGGATAAAAATTGATTTGTGTTTTCCAGAGTTCGACAAGAAAGATCTATTGCATGGTATTGGTGGAACGTTTGGTGGGGTTCTCAGATCTGAAATTAGTGAAGAATTTTGTCGACTCAGAATCAATTTGGATGCTCAGAAACCACTTAGAAGAGGTATGTTTTTCTTTACTGATTATGTTAGTAAAGTATGGATCCCTTTTAAGTATGAAAATTTACCATTGCTCTGTTTCGGATGTGGAAGAATGGGGCATGGGATGAGTAATTGCACTCAGATACCACCTGCAAGGAAAAACAAAATTAGTGAAAATCATCCTTATTCGGTGGCCTTAAAAGCAGAATCAAGATTAGTTGGAAAAGAAAGTATGAAATTTAATAGTTTGATGAAGCAGACGGGGGTGCAAAGCTCTTATACTGGAGGGGAAAGAAAGACGCCCAATATTATAAAAAGTGCTGAGGAAGGATACACTGATTTGGGGGGTTCACAGGAAAATTTAAGATTAAAGGAAGCGGGGAGATGCTGAAAAGTACACATTCTGGCGCAACAATAAAAGCTGAAAACTACATGAGGAAGAGGAAGTCCTTAGATGTAGACTTTACAAGATGTTTTAAAGAAAGTGTAGACAGAGATGTAATTAAAAGGCTGAAACAAAATATTCCAGAGGATTATGATAAAGGTCCTTCAATGATGATGACAGACAACATTGAGCAAATTGAGGTGCAAGACTTACTGAGATCGGCGACTGCCAATAGGCAAGCCGACCGACTCAATGAAAATTGTAAGCTGGAATGTTCGTGGATTGGGGAGTCCACGAGCTGGAAGAAGGCTGCTTTATTTCCTTAAGCACGATAATCCCCAAGTGGTCTTCTTAATGGAGACTAAAGTTGATAAACAAAAGATGGAAAGAGTTAGACGTAGTTGCGATTTTATGAATGGAATTGATGTTGAGCCTGAAGGCTCAAAAGGAGGATTATGCTTAGCATGATAAGGAGATTTGATAGTTAGTTTACGGAGTTTTTCAAAAAATCACATTGATGTTTTGGTTAAAGATGAGTAGGTTAAAGAAGAGTGGAGATTTACAGGGTTTTATGGTTCTCCATATGCCCACAACAAGAGTGATTCATGGGATTTATTGATGAATTTGGGGCTAGATAAGAACTATGCATGGTTGGTAAGTGGTGAATTTAATGAGATCATGTATTCTTTTGAGAAATGTGGGGGCGTCCCAAGGGACGAGAGTAGAATGCATGCTTTTCGAGAGGCCCTAGAAAATTGTCAATTAGAAGATCTGGGGTATTCAAGAGTATGGTTTACATGGGAAAGGTGAAATTTACTAAAAACAAATATTAGAGAAAGACTTGATAGGGGGTGATAAACGATAAATGGAGGCTCCTCTTTCCGACAAGTAGGGATAATCATCTCTCTTACACAATGTCTGATCATTGTCCACTTCTAATTAGTACAAATGGTAATAGTAATTATAAGGGTAATTCAAAGTTTAAATTTGAGGCGTGGTGGTTAATGGAAGAGACGTGCAAAAAAGCTATCAGAGAATCTTGGGAGTCAGGAACAGGTACTTTTGATGAGAAACTTAGAAAATTGCAAGCAGATTTATTAGTTCGAGCGAGAACAATTAAGAAAGAAAGAGAAGGACTAAAGAAAAAGTGATCAAAGTAGTTTGATATGTTAATGGGAGAAGAGAGGAATGATAACACGTTGGCAGAAATTATTGACACCAAGATCCACCTGAATATGGAAATAGATAAAGATGAAATGTATTGGGAACAAAGGGCAATGGCGAATTGGCTCAAAGTAGGGGACAAGAACTCCACCTTTTTTCATAGGTTTGCTACATATCGAAGACGTATAAATTCAATATCAAGGTTAGAGAAGTTTGAGGGAGGAGAAGCTAATGAAGAGAATAAGATTAATGAAGTAGCTTCCTCCTATTTTCACGAGCTCTTTACGACAAAAGGTGTTGGGGATTGTTCACATCTTTTATCGGGAATAAAGGAAAATATTTCGACAGATATTAATAGAGAGATAATGTAAATATTTACAGCAGATGAACTATATGCGGCACTAAAGGGAATGGGACCTATAAAAGCTCCAGGACATGACAGTTTCCCAGCTATTTTCTTTCAGAAATTCTGGCATATTATAGGTAAGGAAATAACAAATTTCTATTTGGATATCTTAAATAATGGGTGCCAGTTTTGGTAATTTCAATCATACAGATATTGTGCTGATTCCAAAAATCCCAAAGCCCACAAGCATTTTTAACTTTAGACCCATTAGTTTATGTTCGGTAATCTACAAAATAGTCACAAAAAACAATTGCAAACCGAATTCAAGTAGTTATTGAAAGATGTATTGATGCAACTCAAAGTGCGTTCATTCTGGAAAGGCTAATAACAGACAATGTGCTACTAGCTTATGAGATCTTGCATACTTTTCGGCAAAAGCGTACACGGAAAAAAAGATATGGCAGTAAAGATTGACATGAGCAAAGCCTATGATAGGGCTGAGTGGGGATATTTGAAGGAAGTAATGTTACAAATGGGTTTCACATCAGAGTGGGTTAGGCTGATTCTGAATTGTGTTTCCACGACATCTTATGCAGTTAATATTAATGGAAGAAGTGGAAGAATCTTTTCACCATCTACAGGCTTACGTCAAGGGGACCCTTTGAGCCCTTCTCTATTTTTGATTTGTAGTGAGGGATTATCAGCTTTGATGAGAATGGCTTCAGCGGCGGGAATGCTAAAAGGTGCAAAAGCCTGCAGAAGAGGTCCAGAAATTTCACACTTGCTTTTTGCATATTACTGTATTTTGTTCGGGGAAGCATCAGATAGGGGTGCTAGGGTACTAAAGGATATTTTGAAGGAATATGGAGAGTGTTCTGGGCAACGTGTTAATTTCAATAAGTCTACAATATTTTTTAGTACGAATACATCTGATGAGAAGAAGGAAAAAGCATCGGCAAAGTTGGGGGTTAGGATCTCAACAAACTTAGAACGTTACTTGGGGCTTCCGAACATGGTTGGTCGAAGAAAAAAGGAATCCTTTCAGCATTTAAAAGATAAGATTTTTACTAGGATTTATGGGTGGAGTACTAGATTGTTATCCCAATGAGGTAAAGAAGCCTTTATTAAATCAGTGTTACAGGCCATTCCAACCTATGCTATGTCGTGTTTCTTACTACCAAAGACTTTTTGTGGGGAATTTGAAAACATATTTGCTAAATTTTGGTGGCAGAAAGCGCATAGAAGAAGAGGTATTCATTGGTGTCAGTGGAAATATTTATGCCGTCCTAAAGATGAGGGTGGATTGGGTTTCAGAAATATGGCCCAATTTAATATCTCCCTTCTAGCTAAACAGGGGTGGCGTATTTTGTACAATCCAAATTCTTTAGTAGCATAAGTATTAAAAGCAAAGTATTTTCCAAAAGTTGATTTTTTAAATTCACAATTGGGGAATAACGTTTCGTATACTTGGAAAAGTATTTGGGCTACTAAGGGTGTCTTCGCTAAGGGATTATGTTGGAGGGTGGGTAAAGGTACAAATATTTCAATCAGTCGTGATTATTGGATTCCAGTTTTACCGCGTGATAGATTACTAGTTTTAAATACGAATTTGAATGATAGTAATGTTGCGGAATTAATTGATTCAAGCAGTAGAACATGGAAAAAGGAGTTGATAGAGTATACCTTTCCGGAGGATGTAGCCGACATGATTCTCAGTATCCCGCTGGCTGAAAGACCACATGAAGATTTCCAAGTATGGAGTGCTGAAGCGTCGGGTGAGTTCACAGTTCGTAGCGCCTATAAACTATTACAAAGTATTGCAAATGATCCTAGAGCTTATGCTTTACAAGCTGACTATAAAGACTTCTACAGGAAATTATGGCTACTTAATCTACCTTCAAAAATAAAAATTACACATTGGAAGATCTCTTGGAATTTCCTAGCTACTCGAGTTTAATATGCTACTTAGACGACTAACGGATACATCAATGTGTCCTCGTTGTGGCTCTAGATCTGAATCTATGGAACATTTTTTTTCGAGAATGCCCTGTTACAATATCAGTGTGGAGAGAGTTATCATTTCATAAATATGAGCAGGAAAACCAGATGGGGTTTCTACAGTGGTTAACCTGGGTTTTTACACAAAGCTTGGCATCCCAGCGTCGGATCTTCTGTGTTGCAGTATGGGCCATTTGGGGAGATAGGAATAACAGACTGCACAACAAAGGGAGTAAATCTGGAAAAGAAATAGGGAGATTTGTTAATAGCTACATTTTAGAGTTAGATTCAGTTGGTAAAAATAGTCGACAAACTTCCATAACTGTTAAAAAATGGAAAAACCAATGGACAGTTTTGTCAAAATCAATTTTGATGCAGCATATGAAAGAGGACAAAATAAAGCGGCTATCGGAGTTGTGGCCAGAGATAAAGAGGGTTCAGTTCTCTTATCTTGTTCGGAGGTTCATCAAAGGGTTTCCTCAGCCTTTGGAGCGGAAGCAATCGCGTGTCGGAAAGCTCTCCAGATCAGAGTTCACATGCAGTGGGAAAGAGTTATTATTGAAGGAGACTCTTTATCAATAATAAAGAAATGCAAAACAAAAAGCCCAGATAAATCACTGGTTAGTGCGCTTATTCATGACATCCATCAGCTTTTGTTATATTTTAAGGAATGTAAGTTCGAGCATATCCCAAGATCAACAAATAGCCTCGCGCATATTTTAGCAACTGAAGCGATTAAGATTAACAAAGGAGGTTACCTGGTCGGACGAGTCCCTGGAGTTGCAGAATTTCAAGCAGAAAACGAAAGGGTGAGAGAACCAAATTGAAGCAGGAAAAGGGAGAAATGGAGGAAAGGAATCGGAGAAGGGCAGATATCAAAGTGACTATACAAAGCTCTCGGGTGATTCAAAACGTCTTGAAGTAGAAAAGATGTTGAAGTGACAAGATGTGTATTGACTTTTAATACTGATTGGGCAGATGGAACGGCTGAATTAATGTGCTGTAGAGATTGTTTCCTTTTTTCATTTTCTAGGTGATTAGGTTTCCTTTTAGTTTGTTTTGTTTTTCCTTTCGTTGGGCCTAGTCTGGTTACTAGGCTTGCTCTATTTATTTTTCTAGGACTATTTGTGTAATTAATAGTTTAATTAAAGCCCAATCTGTGATTTATCTCAAAAAAAAATTCGAAAGAACCCATTCTTGAAAGAAACTCTGTTAAATTGTCCACGTGATGGAAGGCCATAACATTTATTTTAGGATTTAATTAGGTACATCATTCCGCTATAAGTCCAAAGTTGAGCTATAAACCATTAAAACTAAATTAACATTTATCGTTACGCTATAATATTTTTCAATAGACACCAAAAATTCATATTTATCATTAGCAAATTATGTAACACGAGAAAAATGAATATAGAAAAAATTATTAATAATTAAAATTTTTAAAAAATTAATTAAAGATGATAATTCATAAGAAGTAGAGGCAACAATAGCATTATTTGCATAAATTTTAGAATTTCTACATTTATTATTCATTTTTAATGTGCAAAATTTTATATGATGAAACAAGCCATTTATAAAACTAAAAATATATTTGCTTACAAGAGAGTTTATAGGTATTTTGGATGACAACTATAAAATAAAAATTTATAAAATTAGGCTAAATAAGTTAAGTATGTCTTATTCTTTTTTTTAGTTAGCCTTTTAGGTCGTTTTTTTTTAAATTATGGAAATAGGTCAATTTTGGAGAGAGTGTGTAAAAGCACATTCAGCTGGGGACACTTTCCTCCAACGGTCATTTTCCCTAACGACTTTTTAAACATTGGAAATGGTAAAATTATTTAAAAAGGCCAACGGTAATATTTTTTTCCTATAAATACCAAGTCATTTTTTATTCTTTTCACTCAAATCCAAGTCTCTCTCTAAACTCTCAATTCTCTCAACTCTCTCAGTTCTCTCAATTCTTACCATTTTTATTCGACATTTTCTTACACACTTTATTTAAAATACTATAGTTTTATTTAATTATTTTGTATATTCATTTCAGTTAAAATTTCAGTAATGACAAGCTCTCTAATTCGTTTCAGCAATAAGCACATTTCCACCGCTCAAGTGATAATGGTAAGGAGAAATTTTAAATTTCGTTATTTTCAATTAAGTTAAATTTAAAGTTTTTAAAATTTTAAAATATTTTATTTTTAATATAAATAGGCGGATGATTGTGTTTTGGAGGGGTTCATACATAATTTGTCAAAGAGCTCAAACACCGAAATTCATGGTTACTTACAAAACGTGGGATTCTTGCATGCGTTTTGTATGCTCGGGGGCTATAAACTCGACCCTACACTCATCAGCGCTAGGTGGAAAGATGGAGACTGGAGACACACACTTTTCATCTTCCATACGGTGAGTGTACAATCACACTCGAAGAGGTAGCTTTACAATTAGTTTACCAATAGATGGGCCAGTTGTTACAGGGTCAACAATCATTCTCGGTAAAGAGGTCCTTTGCGAGGCATTTTTGGGAAGATGTCGGACAAGTTTCAAGGTGACTGGATAAATATGAAGTGGTTGGAAACTAATTTCAAATATCTTCCTCTAAACACGCCCAACGTCGTCAAAGAATAATACGCCTGAGCATTCATCTTAAGGTTAATCAAGGGCATTCTAATGCTCGATAAATCTCAAATTTTGGTACACATAAGGTGGCTACTACACCTAGTCGACTTCAAAGAATGCGGACGACTGAGTTGGGGATCAGTTGTGTTGGTTACGTTGTATCAGGAGTTGTGTCGGGTGACGGAACCGAATAAGATGTCAATCGGTGGTTGCCTTATTCTGCTGCAGTCGTAGGCATGGTGGCGACTAACATTTCTACGTCCCTAAGTGAACGACCCTTATACATTCCCATTGGTAACAAGGTAAAAATCATTTGATAATAATATCTAGTTAATATAGTAAATGCTATTTATTTATTATATGTTTGAATTAACATATCGCTTGAATATATGAAACTATAGGCCAAGTTACGTGGGACTACCGAAGCAACTCGAAGATATCCGACTATTGTTAGATCAACGCTCGAAAGCCGATATTAGTTACTGATTTTTTTCAAACCTATAATAATTACGCAATAATTTGTAATTTAAAGTTTTGTACATAACATAATATACAATTGCGTACTGCAGTTTGAATGGATGTTGTACAAGCCCAATTTTTATCCTGGGGCCCAAAACCCAACACCTAAACCTACCCAAACCCATTTACAGCCCAAATTCCTGCAAGCCTAATATGGCCCAAAAAACCTAACAACCCTAGCCCACAAAAAACTAAACATGTTTCAGCCAAGAAAAACCAAGGTGCGCCGCACCAAGGCCTTCTGACCCTCTGCTGCCGTCGCCTTTGCCACCACCAACTCCACTGGCACTACCCCACCTGCTCCGCCTGACACTGCTTGTAAAGAAGAGCAAACATGCAACAGCAAACAGTAGAAATAAGTAAAAAAATATTATGTAAAATTGGCTATAAAGGCCAGATTTAAAATGTATGAAAAGGGGGATTTTTCTTTTGAAAATATATACGAAATCAAAATAAAAACAGACATTCGAGAATAGAGAAACAAAAAGCAGCATTTTAAGGTTTTTTTTTCTCTATTTCATTTTTTTCTTTTTATTTTCATTTCGAAATCTAAGATAAAAAAGAGAGGTTCTTTATACCTTTTAACGCGGTCGTCGGAGTGTTTAAGACTGAAGGGGCTTACGGCGAGAAAAAAGGAAAATTTTTCGTTTCTCCAGCATCCGTGTATGGCGGCGCCGGCGACCGACGGCCGACACGACGGCCGATGGCCGAATTTTGGGCCGGTGCCCGGAGAGGGGGAGAAGGTTGAGAGTGTTTTTGGATTTTTTTTTTTGAAGAAGGGTGAAAATGAACTTTTCTTGAAATTTTTTGGTTTAAATAGGGAAGTAAAACGGCGCCGTTTTGCTCACCCCTTTAAAACGCCAAAATGGCGTCGTTTTAAGGCCGTCCGACCCAACCCGACCCGCTCCAGGGGGATCCGCGTGTTTTCTATTCGAAGAGGAAAATTATGCTTTTAGCCCTTCCACTTTTTAATGATTTCGCAATCAGGTTTTTTCTTATTTTTAAATTTGCTTCTTTAGTTTATTTTCGGTTTCAGTTTAGTCCACGCTAGAACTACGTCGTTTTGGGGAAAAGGGAAAATTTCCTTTCGATCCCTCCATGTTTCACGTGTGTCACAATGTGATCCTTTGCCTTATTTTACTTTCGATTTCTCCCACGAGATTTTGTTTTATTTTCAATTTAGTCCTATTATTGTTATTTTTATTATTATTAAACTAATTAGGTTATTACTATTATTATTATTATTATTATTATTATTATTATTGTATTAGTTTATATATCTATTTACCTTTTTATATCTTATTTTATTTTATTATGTACTATTATTTTAAATCTTTTTATCATATATTATATCTAATTTCATAATGTATTAGTTTATGTTTTTATACTAATTCAATATTGTCTATATATTTTTAATGATTTTATTTTATAATAAATTTTTTTTAAAAATTATTTATATATACTTCTATGCCTTAAAAACCAATAATATTTTTATACAATACTTTTTTATGTATATATATATAAATTGTAATAAACTGTTTTTATTCTACATACATATCTTTGATTTTTATATATACATACTTATATTTTTTTATATATTGTATAATTTATATACATATCTATATATATCTATATACACATTTTTATTTTCACGAATATATTTATACTTATATGTATTTTTAATCTTACAATTTTTATATACATATATATACATATACATATATATATCTTTTACTTTTTTATAATCTTATTCATTTTCTTTATTTATTTCTTTATTTACATTTTCTTTATTATCTTGAAAGAATGTTTTAATTTTATTTGCTTATATACTTGCTATTTTGTATAATTGATTTGTCCTTTTTATTTATCTTTTTTTGGTTTTTGTTGTTGCTCGTATTATTTATGTGTACATCATCGTATTCATTTTTTTTTGGTTACACATATTGACACTGTGTTTCATTTCTACTATTTCGTGTTAGATTAATTTTATTCAATGCATAAATTATGATTTTTGAATAAGCGAAATCTCGTATTTAGATTCGAGAAGGTCGCATCCTAACTTTCGGGGTTTCGATTTTCACAATAAATCTAAATGCACGAATCTTTTTAAACTCAAGTTTTAAACGATCTCGGGAATTAAGAAATCGTGTCCTAACTTATTGGGCATGATCCTTTTTTTTCTCAAGTTTTAAACGATCTCGGGAATTAAGAAAAGATCGTGTCCTAACTTACTGGGCATGATCTTTTTTTTAAAATCCGATATAATTAAATATATTTTTAAATAAGTAAATTTTTTGCATTCATTCGCGCATCGAGAATTCAAGACATTGTGTCCTAACTTACTGGATATAATTCTCTTTCTCGATTAACGTAAAATATGCCATTTTCTCCAAAATTTTCAACATTTCAATAAAGGATCGTATTTTAAATCTCTTTAAAGTTTTCAATCTTCGACACTAAGACATTAATTAATCAACTAGGTACCAATTTTGGGCGTTACAAGGGTGCTAATCCTTCCTCGTACGTAACCGACTCCCGAACCCTTTTTTCTGAATTTCGTGGACCAAAATCGTTGTTTTAATAAAATTAAATTGTTTATTAAAAACAACTACTTTTCAAGGTGGCCCGATCACACCTTATCAAAAAGGATTGGTGGCGACTCCCATATTCGTTTTTTCATTTTCAAAATCCAAGTCGACCCCGTTTCCACAAAAAAATGGTGTCAACAGATGTCATATGTCAATCTGGGTATTATAGAATGTGTCCTACCTAAATTTTTGGTCATTCAGAGTATATGAGATGTAAAGGTGCCATTGATAATGTACATGATGGTGGAGATGCACAAATCTGATCGAGAGATGCGACAGTTTGGGCAGAGGTAAAACATTTCGTCGCCACCACGATACATGGAAGCACTGCACAAGCTCAATCTGTAGGGGAAGACCAACGAAAATTGGTGGGATTACTATAAGGAGTACATCAACATTTGGGATCATTGGATGGAATTCTTACCCATCCGTGAATCCTTTTTTCTTATCAAACATGGTGACCTGTTTGGAGTACATGCTGTTAGAGTATGCCAAAAGATCAATCATGAGATGGTTGTAATAACATACTTGATTTATCATGTTTATTAATATAAGGCGTTACCATTATTATTTCAGTTTCTTTTCTGTGTATATAAATAAACTGTTTTCTAATAATGTCCTAAGAATAATATGATTATTCTTAAAAGATCCTTAGTCAAGTATTATTGTTGGATAGGACAACAATAATGCATTAAGACTAACATGTAGTTGATTGATGATAAAGAGTTATCATTGATATGGAATATCAAGATCGATGCATGAATATGTGTGTTAGAGAGCAACATATTGGACTGACCCATTATGAGTATGTTTCTTGGATTATTATGTAATTGTCAAGACAGTACTCATAGTGATTAATATGAATATGATCCTCAGACTTGAGATCATCATAATCCCAACATCGTGAGTAGTATATTTTGATACAGTCAAACGTACACCGTAACTGGTTGTTCTATAAAGGCTGGTGTTGGATATACCACAATCAATGTAGAGGGATATGGTTGGTCGATATAGAATAAGTCCCTCCTACATAATGAGAGTAATATCTTAGGCCACTTGATTAAGTGAGACTAGAGATGCATGACCATGCTCAAATAAGTTGATATGAGATGTCATACTTATTTGTATATCGTAGTTTGCTTAAAATATCAAGGAACATGGAATGGACTATACAAGTGTGACTATTCCATGACTTGTGTCCAATCCAGAGATAAAGGACTTAAGGATTATTGCATAAAAGGTTAATCATAAAAGGTTATGTCGAATCATGATCTCTTGTGACTTAGGTAGCAATGATGCATTGCTAGATGCCACTCATTGTTTGTAACATTAGAATCGTTCTAGTATTACTGCTAACGTTACAAGAACCTACAGGGTCACACCCTATAGTTAAAATGAACGGAATAAACCATAGTTGGTATTGTTTTTAGGTGTCACTTGAATTAAATTAATTATAGAATTAATTTAATTCGATTTCCAACACATTATGTACAAGGTTGTTGTACACATAATGAGGTTAGCATATGAATTCAAATAAATATATGGTATACCGAAATTATATTATAATTAATGTAATTATAATTTTCGGTTTAAAATATTATTATACTTATTTTAATTCATAAATAAAAACCCTAAAAAATAAATAATAAGGATATAAGTATCTCGTTTTTCTTTGTTTTTGGTCTAGCAGCCGTTAAAGAAAATTCACTCTCAAAACTGTTTTGGGGATTTCTTCCGTTCGTAGTCAACTGGGTGGATCACGTAGAGGTCGGAGTCTCAATAGATTGCGGCTTAGTTCGACTGTAGATCAGACTACACGTTGTTGAGAAGTTATTGTCTACTCAGAACAGCATTAGGTAATTTCGTAACCCTTTTCACCCCGATTCGTTCCTCACACATGGATTCGTGGTAGGGTCGTCGATTATTAAATTTTTTCGCTGCGCCGTAGGGGTGCCGGCGATCCAACAGATGCCCTGTTTTAGGGTTGTCGGCAAGCCATATATGTATCTGTAGAGGCAATGAGTTTACAACTTTGTTAGAAGAGGCCATGACGATCGCCCCAGCATCGTAGGTCCAAAGGAGGTGCCATGATGGGTTCGTCCCTAGCTCCAACCCAACAAGCGCTCTGAGGTGCACACATTTCATATATCCTACCAAGATAGGACCATTACCTCGGAAACCTATCCTGTGAAAGTCGAATTCTAAGGTATTTTGCTTTATACGATCATGGTTGAAAGTCTACGTAAGGTTTCAGTCAACCGTTGTTATGAGGTCATGGATCGGAGTATAATGGGGGAACTAGTTGACGGTCGTTATGCGGATACGAGTTCAAAATTTTCGGATACCCAGAGATGTTGCCTTATAAATACCATACAGAAGTTTAAGGGCATAATCATAGGAAAAAACTGTAGGTCTTCCCCCTATAATCGGCGTAATTTTTTTCTCCATTTCCACACAGCCGATATCTTTAGCCTTCCTTCTTATCTAAAGGTTGGCACCATCGTGGACGCAAAAGGACTTTCAAGCAAGCAACAGTTGTGACGTTGGAGTAAAGGTGATGCTCTTTTTAGGGCGACAACGGTTTTCATTATTAAACAACCTATTAATAACTACAATCGCTGTCACACCGACCCGAGTTTGACCTTTACTTCGACGGAACATCCGCTCTCTGCTTGATGGCCCTCTTGTGTCCACCTCAGTGTCAGCCTTCAGATAAGAATGAAAGGTTAAAAATATTACTTGCCTGAAAATAGAGAAAAAATCACGTTGAACCGGAAATCCCTCTGCTTTTCCCTATGATTATGACGTCAATCTTATGTATGGTTTATATAGTGCATCATTTGCAGTTATCCAAAAAGCTTGAACTCATGATCGCATAATGACCATCAACTGGCCCCCGGTTATACTTGAACTCATGACCGCTTCATTACCTTCAACTAGGACCTCCATTTAGACTTTGATCTGTGATCATATCAAACACTGTCACCCCGAAACCTGGCTTCTATAGGATGAGTTTCTGAGATAATGGCCCTATCTTAGCATGACATATGAAATATATGTGTTCTGAAACGCATTATCACATCTCCAATCTCTATAAATTTTCATGATTTCACTCCTAAAATCTTAACCCCTAATTCTTAAAAAAAATCTTAACCTTTACCCTAACAAAATAAAAAAACGCCTTGAAAAGAGTGTGTAAAAGTACGCCTAACTGAACGCGTTTTTACACACACTCTCTAAAATCGACATATTTTTCTAATTGTCAAAAAAACCTAAAAAACCAATTTAAAAATAGTATATGTAGCCTATTTAACCATAAAATTAATATCAAAACTTGGGGATTTTTGCAAAAATATTACAAAAAAATAAAAAATAACCAAAATATTATATTTTTTAATTACGAAAATAATACAAAAAACAAAAACAAAAATTAGAAAATAAAAAAAGTTGCAGCATGATTTGACAAGACCCTAGAGGAGGGTATCCCATAGGCGGCACTGCCCATATAATGGGCCATTCGGCCGGTTGGTGGGGGGAAGAGAAGGAGAGGGAAAGAAGAAGAAAAAAAGAAAGAAAAGGAAAGGAGAGGAAAGAAAGAAAGAAAAAGAAGGAAAGAAAAGGAAAGGAGAAGAAGAAAAAAGAATGAAAAAGAATGAAAGAAAAGGAAAGGAGAAGAGAAAAAAAAAAGAAGAAGAGGGGAGGAAGGAAAAAGAAAGAAAGAAAAGGTAATTTTTTATTATTAATTTAAAATTTTTTTAATATTTGTGTGTAAAAAAATTATGTTATGTACATTATACGTGTTTTATTATTTTATTTAGCATATAAATTTTATGAAATTTATTTAGCATGAAAAAATTCATGCATGTACATTGTATGTTGTTTAGGAATTTTTTTTATGAAATTTATTTAGAATGTTGTAATTAGTTTTTTTTAAATAGCATTAAAAATAAAATGATAAAAAATATGTTTAAGAAAACATGAAATACGAAAAGAAAAAAACAACGGAAATTGTATATTCACCGAAAGTAATAAAATCAAAAAAAATGGTATATTTAATAAATTTCAAACATAATGCACTGAAATAAAGTAAAATTATAAAATTAAAAATTATGATATTTTTTAAAATAATAAAATGTGGAGAAAAAAATCCGAACAAATGACCGAAGTAAGAGTGTTTTACTAAATTTTTTAAAAATTTAGAAATAAATAATACAAATATTTGAAACAAAATGTACTGAAATAATATAAAATAATAAAATACAAAAATAATATTTTTTATTGAGACTAATAAAATTCGGGAAAATAATACGAGTAAAGGGCAGGAATAAAAGTTTTTTTTACACTAAATTAATTTAAAAAATACACTAAATTAATAAATTTCAAACATAATGCACTGAAATAATGTAAAATTATAAAATTAGAAATTATGATATTTTTTAAAGTAATAAAATACGGAGAAAAAAATACGAACAAATGGCCGAAGTAAGAGTGTTTTACTAAATATTTTAAAAATTCAGAAATAAATAATACAAATATTTCAAACAAAATATACTGAAATAATATAAAATAATAAAATACGAAAATAATATTTTTATTGAGACTAATAAAATTCGGGAAAATAATACGAGCAAAGTGCATGAATAAAGGTTTTTTCTACACTAAATTAATTTTAAAAAACACACTAAAATAATAAATTTTAAACATAATGCACTGAAATAATGTAAATTATAAAATTAGAAATTATGATATTTTCTAAAATAATAAAATGCGGAGAAAAAAATATGAACAAATGGCCGAAGTAATAGTGTTTTACTAAATTTTTTAAAAATTTAGAAATAAATAATACAAATATTTCAAACAAAATGTACTGAAATAATATAAAATAATAAAATACGAAAATAATATTTTTTATTGAAAGTAATAAAATTCAAGAAAATAATACGAGCAAAGGGCAGGAATAAGGGTTTTTTTTACACTAAATTTATTTAAAAAAAACACTAAATTAATAAATTTCAAACATAATGCACTGAAATAATGTAAAATTATAAAATTAGAAATTATGATATTTTTTAAAGTAATAAAATACGGAGAAAAAAATACGAACAAATGGCCGAAGTAAGAGTGTTTTACTAAATATTTTAAAAATTCAGAAATAAATAATACAAATATTTCAAACAAAATGTACTGAAATAATATAAAATAATAAAATACGAAAATAATATTTTTTATTGAACGTAATAAAATTTGGGAAAATAATACGAGCAAATGGTAGGAATAAGGATTTTTTTTACACTAAATTAATTTAAAAAAACACACTAAATTAATAAATTTCAAACATAATGCACTGAGATAATGTAAAATTATAAAATTAGAAATTATGATATTTTTTAAAGTAATAAAATACGGAGAAAAAAATACGAACAAATGGCCGAAGTAAGAGTATTTTACTAACTTTTTTTTCAACATGCATGCATCGCAATGGCTACATTGATTCGACCCGATAGACACATATCTGATGCTGCTAATCAGGTGGTATGATTTATTATTTGTTAATCACAAGTTCTATTTATTTAAAAAGGATATACGTAATATATAGAAATAAATCATGTTATCGTAATATTTTTTTTGTAATTTAACACTATTAGGACTCGTACCAAGTAATAAGGGGCCGTGTTTATCCACTGGTGAACAGGTGATAAAATATAACTTGTCATTATTTGTAGTCATAATATATTGACTAATGTTACCAACCCTAAACCCTATATTTGTTTTTTGTAGGTGGAGTGTTCGTCCGGGTATCGGGAGGTCGCACACTATCTTGATATACCGACTCATGATCGAATAGTATGCCCGGGAAGGGGTAAGCTGCTATTCTAATATTCATGACATCTTACTTTCTATATCTTACTCACACATTATGGCTAATTATAACCATGTTATTAATCATGCAGTTTATATGGATGCCATACTGTACGCCGAAAATTACAAATGTGGTACCATCGTCTGCATACGTTCATTCCCACATATGGTGCACTAACGCACCAACTATAAATTTCAACATGGTCGAGTGGTATCACAGAGATCGGATGCTACGACAGTCTGGCTGCATCCAACATATCCCAGAATTGCCATGCGAGGTGGGGGAAGTTCACGGCATAAATAAGAGAGGAAAACCAATGTTGGATTGGGGCATTGAACACCGAAAATTTGTAGCGTTGTGGAACGATTGATTGCGTCGAAGACCTCAGATGGTTATGTTTTGCGAATTGCAACCATCATTAGAGTACATACAATGGCACTATAGTTGCGGGAAGCCATATATACTTGGAGGCCAGTCGGCTGTAGTCCCCCCGCACATGAAGCAACCTGGGGGATCGTACCCAGCGGCCCCGATAGATTCAGATCCTGTGGCATATTATTCTCCGGAACCAGAGCCCGAGCAGGAGCCTCAGCCAGATCCCGAACAATCACAGTCACATGTGGATTCACCTAGTTATCATCCGGATTTCGCGGGCGGTGACTATTTTCCGAGCTTCTCAGGGGGCGACTACGCATACGAATTTGAACTCTTTGGATCCTACCCATCGTAGTACGGCATGCCCGGCCCGTCTGACCCGTATCCGCAGCATCATGGGACTCATTCCGGTTCAAGTTCGTCAATGCCGAACGAGCCACAGGATTTTTCCTCTAGGTTTGCCACACCCCCACCTGCGCCGAATGATGATGTTGGTCGTCGCAAACACCCACAACATGACCGTCGACCTCCAAATAGGTACACCCCTAGGACCATACCATCGAATCATCAATTTTAGGGGTTTAATGCACTTTTTGTACATTACAAAGTTTGTACTTTTTGTGTAAATTTAATTATTCTAATTTTAGGTATGCTTACTACGGAACTTCTTTGTATAAAAACCATTATTCTAATTTTGCATTATATTAAGGCTGAATTTAAGGTTAAATGCCTCCATTTTTTATATAATTTTAATAATTCCAATTTCCATATACTATTTTATAACTTAATTTGGATACAATTTAAGCATAAGCATAAGCTGAATAACTTTAATTATTTCTAATGAATTATACTTTTTATACCATTACACATATAAATTTTACAGCATTAGGTCAATTCCGACCCGATCCGGACGACTGTCCGACATGAAAGTTTCACTGAGGGCATTTATTCCGACAATAACCACTTAACCTGCATAATCCACAACGCTTACCGTCGGATTTCTCCCTAATGTCCATTTCATTACAAATTCTGCTTGATTGCGAACGACCTCTTGGATTCCTCCGTAGCCCTTTGTTTAGGAGAAGCTTGAAAATCGTCGGAGGCACCTCCCACGTATATAGGTTAGGCAGGACGGGGAACTCATTTTCCCAGACACGCAATATGCGCCCGAGCGTGTACACATCATCGACATATTGTTCAACATTAACGTTCACTTTAGCACATGCTGCCACGACATGCGCACATGGATAATGAAGCATTTCGAACCTCCTGCACTCGCACCGTCTGTTCCGGAGATCAACTCCATAGAACCTAGTTGGTATACCAAGTCGACGACTGATTGTCTCAGTAACTCGAAACGTTTCTAGTCATCGTGAATATATTTCTACATTCATTGACCTCGCCAACCGACGGTTTGCAACCATTGCATCCCGGACATGTTCTACAAACACGTGTCCCGCCTCCATCTACTCGACTTGTTGCTGACCCATTCTTGGCATCAAGGTAGCTAGCCTGTAGAATGTAGCAGAAAAGACAGATGCAATCGGAAGATGACTTGTTTTCAACAAGACAGCGTTGATCCCCTCGACTAAGTTTGTGGTTATTTAGCCATAACGAAAGCCCTCGTCAAAACTTTGAGCCCATTGCCACGGCTCTATTGTGCCCAACCATTGTCGGAAAGATGTGTTTGTCTGCCCATCCATGTCACTCTCAAGTCGGATCATTCTTTGGCAGAAAATATGTGGCTCTAACTCATACGCTGCATACGTATTAAGAAAAAATAAGTTCTACTGACTCGATAACATAAAACATTACAACTTATATTGAAAATATAAGGTTATCATTTACCCATTGCCACGACTTGTCTCTTCCAGTCTACATTCTTATAATCTTTGTGAAAGTTAGCCGCAATGTGCCAGATGCAGTAAACGGACCTCCATGGCACACTAGAATGCCTAATTGCTGCAATTAAACCTTTCCCTTTATCGGAGATGATGCAAATGTTATCATTGCTAATAACATACCTCCGCAGGTTAGTGAGAAAGAATTCCTAAGACTCCAGGTTCTCTTTATCTACGATGGCAAATACTATCGGAAGCACGTTTCTATTGCCGTCTTGAGCAACCGCAATAAGTAGGATCTGTGTATATTTTCCATATAGCCATGTCCCATCCACCTGCACAAATGGCTTGCAGTGGGGAAATGCTCGCACACATGGATCAAACGTCCAGAACATCCGATGGAAAATCCATTTTGTCGAGTAACTGGTCGTCCTGGCCGTAATAAGGCCTTGTCTGCAACTCAATCACAGTCCCCGGTACGTACTCCCACATAGCAGCTATCCATCCTTGTAGCTCGTTATACGATGAATCGTAATCCCCATACAGTTGCTCTATTGCCATCTGTTTAGCTATCCATGCCTTTCGATATAATACTCGATACTGGAATGTCTTTGCATCTCGGCAATCAGTACCAAAACTTTAATGGTCGGCATGTCCTTCACCATTGGCATGATACACGTACAAATAGTTTTCGAATCAAGTTTTCCATGATCTTCTGTCATACGTGTTGATGTGCATATATGAGGACCAACAAATTTTCGTATCTCCCACATCTGAGAACTTTTAATGAATGCAGCTCGTACCCGTTAATTGCAGCCTTCTGCTGCCTTTCAACACTCCCCAATACATATTGTTGGAGTAGACACTGCAACTTTATAATCCACTGATATGTTTATGCTGTACCGTTTAATAGCGAATACACACTCTTCTTTACAACTGAATCTCTGGCTTATGAATAACTTCTCATGATCAGAATTTACGGCCAGCCCGTGAGGATAAACTATTTCAGGGTACTCCGGGAGCTCAGCTACATACGTTGCGTCGGGGTCTATAAGCGACATGTGTGGCCCAGGATTATTGTGTATCAAAATACGTCGCATCTGGTTCCCGACCAAAGAAGCGTCAATATTTCCATCTTTGTTGACATCTTCAGTGTCAATATCATCAGGTACATCATCCACATCGGGATCACCGTCACTATCAACCTCTTCATCCTAATGATCACTACCACATTCTTCTTCACCACCAACCACATCAATATCGGGTGTAATATTCAGATCGATACCGATCCCACCCATAGTCGATTCACTATTAACGTATGATATTGGAGCCACTATACACGGTTCTTGAGCTCCATCTTCTTCATCAGATGCATTGGCATCTTCATTTTGCTCCATACCGGCTAACTCAGCAAATAAGTGAATCGATGCATTCTTGTCACTCTCATTCCCATAGTAAAGAGCAATCATTGTCTCCATGTCTTCGTCATCTACAAGTTCCATTTCGGTGAATTTGACCGGATTTGTCGAAACTGGAAACTTGTAGAAAATTTTTTATATCCTTCTCCCACAACGTCTAAGAATTTTTGCATTAATCCTTGCATTCATTTCATCCAACGAGACATTTCTATTAAATCTCATTGCTATTTATTGCTGTCATTCAAATACACATCCAACACTTGTTGTCAAGATGACTCCATCGAAATAAACGCATACAAAAAACTTATTATCCATCTTCAATATTCAATCTGTCAAAAAATAAACAAATTCTCAAAAAAAATCTCCAACGGTAAATAAATTACTTAAATAAAAAAATTAATGTTTCAATATCCAATTTTTCATCCTTAAGCTCATACTTTTTCAGTTATCATTTTGTACATGTATAACGTTTAATCACTAACCCTAATAACTAACACAATAACAATAAGAGCATGTTTGGTTGGGTGTAATGGCATAGCCATTACATCCCTATTACGTGGGCCCTACCTACTCATATGTTTGGTTACCTGTAATGCTATTACGGCCATATTCGATTACGGATCTATTACCTCCCTTGGCGGTAATAGCCATTCCCTACCTTAAACGTTGATTAGGGATTCCTTCCCTATTCTTTTTTTCTATTACATTCTCTGCCCTCGTCAATTTCTGCTTCTTCCATCAATTTTTGCCTCAAACGCTGATTAGGTAATTTCCCTTTCCCTTCCATTGATTTCTACTTCTTCTTCTTGTTTTATGGAGTTGGTTTAGATGAGGGTGTAATACGTCTGAAGCATCTTCTTCTTTTTTTCATTCTTCTTCCCATTTCCTTCCAACTTTCTCCCTCTTTTTTCATGCCCGGGTCTCTTCCTCACTGGAAGTGCTATTGCTCACATTGATATTGATTTCTTAGGGTTTTTGTTTGTTTTTGAAGGATAAACCGGTGAAGTTAATCTCATGTTGAAGATCTTCAAGAAGAAAACATCTCCTAAAGGTATTTTAGATTTGATTCCATTGTTGCTTTCTTGCTTTCTTTTTTCTTTTTCCTGCATTTTGCGGTCATTCTCTAATTGCTCACTTCCTCTGTTATGTGGTCATTGGTTTGTGGCACAACACCATGTATGATATGTGGTTCAGGAGAAATTGAAGGAGCCTTATTGAAATACTTGGGGGTTAAGCGCAATGATAAGTGTTGTAAACATATTGCTTGCAGTTATACACATATCATGTAAAAATCATGTCAGAGTTTGAAGTTTTAGATTGTATTGAATATGAAGTATCTATTGTTTTTATCATTCAGAGGTAACAAAGGACGGTTTATTCTCTGTTGGAGAAATGGAATGTATGGTAAGTCTTTCCCTTTACATGTTTACTTCTTTTTTTCTCCATAATGCCAAATTTTATTAGAAAATCTATTTATGCTAACCTTTTTTTTCCTTAATCACTCTTACAAATTTAACAACTTTGTAAATGTTTTCTGCAGGGATGTTGTGTAAATGCTCCTATGATTGCAGTTGCTGATTACACCAATGGATCTGAAGGATATACGTATAATTACTATGTGGGTTTCTGTAGAGTTCTTTTCGACTTGCCTGATTAACCATACCTAGGCAGTGTGCTCAATTGATAACCTACTGGAATTTTAATATGTGCATTGCCAAATTTAAACAATGCAGGAAGATGTTACTATTCAACGAGTTGTTAAGATAGTTGAGATAGTTGCAGTGGGATTTTGCCAAGAGAACTGATGCCTCAAAGTGTTACTGCAAGTGTTATGCAATAGATATTGAGGGTTCTATATCTCACTATTGGTGTCATGATGTATTTATGTCTGTTTTTACAAAGACAAAGAAGCTCCAAGATTAACTGAGAGTGGTTTCCAATTCTTGGTGTGCATCATGAAACTCATGGCCATTTTGCCTCTTTTCTGTGTAATTTACAGTTGATGGATACAAATGCTCAGCTTTGGTATATTATCAGAGAGTATATCTCCAATTCAGAGGTATATTTGATGAGATAATTATTGTGCTCTGCTTGGAACCTGTTTGTTAGAGCTATTGTGTTTTGGTGTTGTTAAGTTCTTGAAGGGGAAATTAGCATGAATTTATTGTAAATTTTTATTTGGTATTGGTTTATTAGTATATATTATCCTCTTAAATGTGAATGTACCCAAGGGGGTGTGACTGTACGCATGCACTGAAGTAATAGCTTGTGTATTCTTGTGTGCTTGAGCATTAGCAGCTACTTTTAGTTCAAGGGAAAAAGGTGCCATTTCCTATATGGGACTTTTGGTTGTACAAGTGTTTGTGGATTGATAGATCCATATACTGATAAGCTTAATGAAGGAAAAATAGAAATTGGCTCCTTGTCTTGGCCTTATACTGATAAGCTTGTACTTTATATAATTGCTTTTTGATTTGTTGTCTTGCATGAAGTGATCTACTACACCTTCAATGGAGAGAATATTTGCTTAAAGTATAGGACACAAATGATTAAATTGTAAAGTTTGGATATTGACTAATTTTATTAAATCAAATTATATCATAACCTGCTTTCCTTTTTCGTTTTAAAAGAAGCACAGTTTACTAAGTTGAACTTATGGAATTTAATAAAATAAGTTTGTTTTATTTTATTATTAAAACATGTTATTTTTATAAGATTTAAGCTTAAATTTAATCAAAATGATATAGAAGAATGATATAAGGTTGATATAAAATTAATATTCCAAAAAGAATATAGGAGATAAAATGTTAAGTTAGTTGAAATATAAAATTAAAATAACTTTACTCTGATGTAAATGAAAAACTCTCATTACATAAATATATATATTGATTTATTTTATGGCTAAACAAAATCAGTCCCTTGATTAGTCAAACAATTAATTCGTTTCGTATCCTGTATCTCCAAATAACGTGGGAGAATTATATATTTTTATTAAATTATATTTAATAATAATTATTTTAAATTATATTTTATAGTATTATATATTATGATTTTAGTAAATTCATATATTTTTATTAAATTATATATTATTTATATTAATAAGCTTATTAAAATTTAATAACAATAACAATAATCATCTACCTAAAAAAATTATGTTAAGGGTATTCTAGTCATTTTAGTTTTTTTTCTTATGCTATTACACCTCTATTCCATTCAACCAAACATAAGAATACCATTACGCCTCTATTCCATTACATTCAACCAAACAAAAGATTACCTATTACGCCTCTATTCCATTACAGCCAACCAAACATGCTGTAATAATAGTTTTATACCCAAAATAATACTAACTAACAATAATAATTAGGGTTTTACTAAAAATAATAACTAACCATAATAATAATACTAGTTTTTTTACTAACAATAATACTAAGTAACATCTAAACTCTAAAAACTAATAATAATAATAATAATAATAATAATAACAACTAAAACTATCAATTTGAGTTTTTATTAATCTTAATAATTAAACTCACAACAAAAAAATAATAAAAATTATACAAAAAATATAACAACAAGATAATCAATTATTTAAAAAAATATATATTTTTTTCTCTTCTCCTTCTCTCTTTTTCTCTCTTTTTTCTGGCACCACCTCCTTTTTCTCTCATTCTTCTTCTTATTTTTCTTTGAAGCAACTGGACGTCCTGGGTATATGACATAAGTGGTGCCGCTTATGGGAAAGGCACATTCGGTGCCGCCTATGGAAAATGCACCTTTGGTGCCGCCCATGGGAATGGCACCATCGGTGCCGCCCATGAGAAAGGCACCTTTGGTGCCGCCTATGAGATACCCTTCCTCTAGGGTATTGTCACATCATCCTGCAGTTTTTTTTTTGTTTTTATATTATTTTCGTAATTAAAAAATATAATATTTGGATTATTTTTTTATTTTTTTGTAATATTTTTATAAAAATCCCTCAAAACTTGTTTTCTTTTATCTTTTTCTGAAGACATAATTATTTCTCCATATGAAGAGTGGGAGACTGAGGTGATGTGACTTCTACTTTTATGTCCTTTGAGTCAAAATCATTTTTAGACCAATTGCAATAAACCATTAACAGAAATTGCAATTTAATAATTACTGAAATTTTGATCTATTTAGATTTAAATTATAAATGAAAGAATAATTTTAAAAACATTTTTAAATAATAAATATTAATTTCATTATAATTTGATTTCATTTAATTTTTAATAATATAAAAATTAAATTATTTTATTTCAACCTCTATAATAAATAAAATAATTTAACAGATATTTTTATTTTTAATAATATTAAAATTTCAATCAATTGAGATTTTAATTCAATTCTAATAAAAGTTTTAAAGGAGAAAGTTTCGTAAAAACATAAAAAAATTAAACATAAATAAATAATAATGTAAAGATTATATTATAAATTATGATAATTATTTACTATTTTAGAAATTTGAAACAATTGAATTGACTTTTCACTTATTTATTTACTATTTTTCAATTATAAAATACTAATAAAAACTGTCAAATTTCTAGTTTCTCAATTTAAACTACCTATCGAATCTCATGAGAAAATCATAATACAAAGTATATAAGATGTGAATTAAAAATAAAGTATATAAGATCATCTTAATTTTAAGTAAAATAATAATAAAGAAAATGTAGAGATGGAAGAAGAAGTCCATGATGAGGCATGACACAAATACCCACCTCCACCATTACCTAAAATCATATACAAATACGAAAGAAAGACTTTGTGTTCCCGAGAGCAGCTGAAATGATTACCCACCGCCATTCCATACCATCCCATCCCCGGGTTTGTACCAGACCTCATCATTTTCAGCTTTTCTAATCTACCCCTCCTCCCTTTCATCATTACTTCCCCTTTTTTATTAAAACAAACCATCACTCTAAACATTATATTTAATTTTACTTAATATATATGCGCAGCGCACACAACAAATATAGATTTTTTTTACATTATCTGAACTAATTTAAAGTTCTGATTTTTTTTTCAGTTTAATTTTTATTTTTATGAAATAATTCACGAATATGTAAATTAAAATTTAAATAGTTTTTTTTCAATTAACTTGAATTTAATATATATTTTTTCACTTGTCCATAAACACTAATTCACCATATTGATTATTGAATCATTATTTAGAGTTCGTTAGCAAAATTTAAAAAAAATAAAAATTTTTGAATAATTCAATGATTTAAATAAAAACTTTTGAATAATTAAGTGATTAAATTATAACTTTTTTTAACGAAAATTTATCCATAATGATTAATAATTTAGTTCACTTAAAACTTATTTAAATTTATATAATAATAAAAAGGAGTTTATTTGTATGAAACTCTATAAAATTTTCATTAATAAAAGTTACAAGTGGTGTGGTAGTATGATGAAGATGAAATGTGAAGTTTAGGTAAGCAGATATTAATATGTTGGTTGATCCATGAATGTTCAAAATCCAAGCTCTACGTTGAAGCAAACCTTGGGCGACTGTTTGGCGAGTCAATTCAGGGCTGTTGATCCATCATTTCGATCAAGTTGAGAAAGAACCCTATCTACGCTTCTTTCATTTTATTGTAATATTTAAGGTTTTTTCAATTTGTAAAAGATTGGCGGTTGGTTCAATCTATTCAACCGTAAATTTATATTTCACCAATTCGAAATATACAATCGATTATGACCTTTTCTTTTTCTTTTTACTTTTTCATTAAAAATCGTTGGATCCATGAGATTTGGGCTTTCAGAAAATTCACGGTTTGATTAAATATTCGTATTCAGTTAGTAATGATACAATTTACTAATTCTATCGGTAATTAAAAGATAGTATTTGGTTAAGTAAAAAAAGTTTATGATTAAATAAGGGAGTGAACAAATAAAAAAAAGTTTATGACACACCCGTTTGGTATGAATTTAAACTGTATCCTCACTATTTCTTACCCGTAAACTGAATGGTTGCATAAAATGTGAAATGTCACTCCATTGTTTAAGAATGACCATTACTTTTTTGGTCCTTTAATTTTATAAAAAAATTTTATTTTAATCATTCATTCAAATTTTTTTTGTTTCTTTTAATCTTTAATTTTATATTATTTATCAAATCACTTCAAAATAAATAAAAATAACTTTACTAATATGACATACACAAAGATACCATATAAGCAATTAATTAAAATTTAAAAAATTCAAAAAAAAATTATTCTATCTTATTTTAAATAGAACTTAAAATTTTGAAATTAAAAATTTTTAGAATAATATTAAGATAAATAAAATAAATATAATTAAAATATTCTCGTTAAATAATAAGTAGCTCTTTTCTACGTTTTTTTATAGAAAAAATTCTATCTTCATACTATTAAACATGCGTTAAAAAAAACACAATTTATTTCAATCAATGTCTTAATAGTAATCCAAATAAAGAGAAACTTATTAATGGTCATGACTTTAAAAGATTACAATGCTCACCTCACTTACTCTCTTATTTTTTTTAAGTTCGTTAAATTGCTAACAGACGTGGCTGTTAACTCAATCACTTATTTTTTTTATCGTTTATTTTTATCCAACATAATTTTCATGTCATATTATAATTAAAAAAAGTAACCCAAAACTACACCCTTTTTTGGGTTATTTCCATCTCCAAAATCCACTCCAACCACATCTCCGGTCGTTTCTCCGATAAAACCTCCCAAGACTTCTTCAGCTCCTACGTCGATATCACCTTCGAAATCTCTTTCATCATCGCCTCCATCCTCAACTCCTGCGAGTGCCCTGATCACATCACCGCCGCCTGCAACTTCTCCGACTACTATTCCTCCATAAACCCAACCCCCGGCTGCAACTGTACCTACTTCTTCTAGCCCACCGGTTCCCTTCGGAGGGGATTAAAGCAGAACCATTTTTTCATTCAACTAGAAAACCATCCTCAAGATAAAATCCAACCAAATTCAAAGGATTACTCTTTCTCAAACTAGATTCAAATCCCTTAAACTCTACATCATTCCACCTTATTTCTAACTCCAAAAAATCAGATAAAGCAAATTCCCCCACATTTACCTACAACATCCAAATTTCGTCTAATCAAAACAATTTCAATAAAAACAACTAAAACGGTAAAAAAAAAACACACCATCATTCTATTACGATAAAAAAACATAAACAAATAAAAAATCATTAAAAAATATTGGCTTGTAGATCCATCCAAGTTAAGGGAGTGAAGGAACCATCGGTACCGAGAAGTAGATTGGAATTTGATCGGCAGAGGTGTCTCATGGTAGGGCGTTTGCCGTAAAAAATGCGAAGGATGGAATTACTACTTGAGATTTCGTTGGAGAAACAGTTGGATTTGTGGTTCGAGTGGATTTTGGAGGATAGAGAAGGTGAAATTTTTGGAGATGGTAATAAACCAAAAGAGTGTGTTTAAAAAAAGTTTTTTTTTTAATATAGAAAAAAAAACAAGTCATTGAATTATGAGCCAAGAATAAAACGATAAACCGAGTATATTTTGTAATTGTTTAAAATCAATGATTTAAAAAAAAATTGTAATAGTCGAATACTCATAAAATAATTAGTAGTATAGATTAGTTTAAATTACCAGTTCGCTCCATCTAACCAGCCTTAAAATGGATAAGCCTAATAGGTATTTTTCTCATATTTTTTAATGCCACGTGGCGATGATCGGCTTCATTAAACTTTGTGATGATGGTTTCAAAATTATGAGTAGTCAAGTTGCCACTTGGTATCATTTCACTTTGTGGGCGATTTTATTCATTTTTCTTTTACTAAAATATTAAAAAAATCTTATTTACACAATAATTTCTTTTATCTGATTATGAGTTAGATAATAAGAGATCTATTTAAGTAAAAGTTAAAATTGTTAAAATAAGTTCAAATGTATAGAAAATATCGAGGTTTTATCTAAATTAGTGTGGTTTTGATTAATTCTTCACGTTGATTATTTTCATGTGTCAAATTATTGTAAAAAGTTTGAATATTAAAATATGGTGTAATTATCTATATATTTCGTATATTTAAAATTTAGTCTCCTATTTTTATTTTGAGAATATAATTTTCTAATTTTTGGATTTAAAATTCAAGTCCAATTGATACCACCGTTAATTTTTTTATTAAATGCTCTAGTGTGACATTTTGAAATTAAAAAAATTCACTTAATAGTAATGCAACAAAAAAAAAAGAAAATATTGATTATGATTCTTTCTTGAAAACACCTATTTAAAGTCGATCGTCATGATGAAATATATTTTTTTATTCTTCTTAATAAATATTGACGTTAACATTTTGATTGAAATAGTTAACAATATTAACTATTTAGACTAACTAATGATATTATAAAAGTAGAGGGTCTATATTATGTTAAAAAATAAAGTATATAAATTAAATATTAAGTTTTGACATGGTTTAAGGGTCAAATGTGAAATTTAACCATTATCTTATAATAAAAAAGTATGCAAATATAAAAGAAATAGGAAACCACATGTTAGTCTTTAAGATTTAGAGTATTCAAATTATATATAAACATTTAATGTTTTAATTGAAAAGCTAATTATATTAATTATTTGGACTAATTAAAAATATTATAAAATTATAAAAATTAAATATGTTAAAAATTCAAGTATATAGATTAAATCTTAAATTTATGCATATTAGAACTAAGGTTCAAAATTTAATCATTTTTAATATAATGAAAAAATATAAAGCATAGATGGGTGATTGAATCGTCACGTCCACTTTATTTTGTGTCAAAGTAAGATCCAGTGTAAATATATATAGATGGTTATAAATGTAATTATTTTTTAATTTACAATAATTACAAAATATATAACATTTATAAATAAATAAAGGAGTTTGCAATGCACATTTTGATTTTCATGTTCTGTTGGGTTCATTTGGTTCAATAGAATTGGTCCAATTGTTTGAAAAAGATTCAAGGCCTATCTACTTGAATTCTAGTTAAAATGAAACACTTTAATAACTTATATTTTTATCAGGATAATTATTGTAAATCATAAATGATAAGAATGTCTAAAGTTTAAACTCCTTAGAACTCTTATATTGTAGAAAAATACTAATATCAACCATTTGTGTAATTCAATATGTACCATTAGATTTCAAGGAGCTCAACTATAAATATAGCCTTCCCTCTTCATTTGTAATGACTTAATTCTTGAGTTAAAGAATATAGTTGAGAGTATTTACTCAAACACTTGGTGTGCATTGCTTTATCATGGCTTTTTAGTTCTTTTGTTGTTCATTTGCTTTTGAGTTTACTTTCGCTTTATTTCGATGCCTTAAAGAATTTCCGGGAGAATTCTCATCTTTTGATAGTTAGGCTGACTTAGGCGGATTTGAAACAATGAAATTGCCTAAGACCGTGCGATTTGCCAGACTTAAGTTCTAACCTCGTGACAGTTGATATCTGAGCTAAGGTTCAAATGTGTCAGTTGAGATTACGAAAGGAGTAGACGAGTAGGTTAAGCCTAATGAGACCCATGATGGGGGCAAGAAAGCTAGAAAATCGAGGGATATGTTGTTAGCTTTAGATAGAAGAGTTGCCAAACTTAAAACTTCATGGGTGATGTGAGGGAGACCCTTGAGGAAGTTGAGAGATGCACCATGAAGCTAGAATTGAGGCAAGATCAGCTCAAGGGGCAAGTGGTAGAGGCCTTCGGTGTTAATATGGATGCAATGCAAGGGGTCCTTAATACCACTGTGGGTGAGTTGATTGAGAAGGATGATATTCTCGAGGCCATCATGACGGCCTTGACTGAACAGAAGGGGGAGCTGGCTATCTGTAAAGCTACTTTGGGTAATGGGATGTTAACAATGGCACCTAAGCTTAAGGTAGATGTCCCTAAATCAAAAGAGTTTAATGGGATGAAGCTCGTAAAGGATGTGAACAACTTCTTGTGGAGAATAGAGCAATACTTTCCTGCCAAAGGCATTGTGGATGATGAAACTAAAGTAAATATTGTTACTATGTATTTTATTGATGTCGCTCTGTTATAGTGGCGTTGTATGTCCACGGATGAGAAATGAGGTGGATTATAGGATTGAGTTTATACCCAATTCTGAGCTGCCGACTAGGGCCCTATATTGAATGTCTCTGCCAGAGTTAGAAGAGTTGTGGAAACAGTTGAAGGAGATATCAGACATTAGGTTCATTAGACAATCTAAAGCCCCACACAATACATTGGTTTTGTTTCAAAGAAAGCATGATGGGTCATTGAGATAATGCATTAACTATCGAGCATTGAACAAGATCATTGTGAAGAACAGGTAACCAATTCTACTTATTGCAGATTTGTTTGATTAGCTTGGTAGCGCAAGGTGGTTTACCAAGTTAGATTTGCCATTAAGGTACCATTAAGCCAAAGTAGCCGAAGGGACAAGCCAAAAACAACTTGTCTAATGCATTATGTGTTGGAAAAAATCCAGTTCGAAAACGATTTTCTTGCATAGTGAAAAATTAAAAATTTGAAAAATCAATCCGACTTGTAATATTTGTAGCAATAAACTTTACCCAAAATCGCGTCTGTGTTTTTGGCAAAACGAATCATTGTCGTTCCTAGCTTTCAAACGAACAACCTTCTTCACTATTCTTGTACCATGAACTGCTTTGAGTATAAGCTCGAATGAATTTGAGTCAAATACAAAACCAAAAATTATTTACCTAGAAAAATATCTCTATAATAGAAACCAGAAGAATTATTATTCCGTAAAATAGAATTTACCTAGAAATAAGTTCTCACTATTTTCGGGCAGAATAACAATATCTCAAAGTTGAGTAAAACTTATTGTGTATTTAGCCCTACTGGTGCCATCTATTTATGGGGAGAAGTGAAATCTTTGTTGAATTATTAGAAGTCTATTGAAATAGAAAAAGACCTTTTTAGTTGAATTAGGAGAGAGAAGGACTAATAGGGTGTGCTTCCCCTCATATGTATTATGATAGAGATTTGAGCCTCTCTTGTATTGGGTCCAATTATATGTGTTTCTTGAACTTTTAATGCAACACTTTATAATTTAATCTGACTCAATATATGTTTTTCTATTTCTCAAAATAAACATAATAAATTAATTTAAATAAAAAAAATTAATTTCCCAATTAAATAATTTTTTCAAACCGATTCTAATTACGTTAAAATCATGGAAACTTTACATAAAAGAATCTATGAAAAAATATCTTTAATTTTTCTACATTCAACGGATTCACTATGACCAATTAATTAAATTTCATTTTTGAATTTCAATTAATTAATTAATTAATTAATAATTCAAAAAACCATAAATTAACCATCATGCCATTTCCATACATAGTGATAAAACCATATTCATTTGTGAATGTTTCTCATTTCTCTAACTTTCTCATTTCTATTCATTTGATTCAACATGTAATTCATTTCTAGTTTCAATGAGCTAGCGGAGGGACTGGTTGGACATGTGTAATTAGGGTTTAAATGATTTATAATTAAGTTCAAGCTTTCCACCTATTAATTATACACTCATTTAGTCACGAAGTCATTCCACTATAGTATCGTGATTGAGCTCTCCCTAATGGCATACCATTATGAAAGCTACTCGACCAGTGCTCGTCCAATTACCTTGTCATAAGTGTGTTACCCTTATAGGATATTGTTAGCTTTAGTTTTTCAAGTATTTTGATATAACAAAAAGTATATTAAAAATTCCTTACTTAAATTTGCAAAATTTTTTTATAAGTCCTTAAAATTATTTTCAAACTGTTGGACAAAATAAAATTTTAAAAAGCTTTGAATAAACTTGATTTTTAATGAGTTTTTGAAGTCTGAATAACTTCTATCGATACTTAGGTGAATAACTTCCATTGATACTTAGGTGGACAAGTATCAGTAGAACTCAAGATGGAAAGACATTGAAAAGACTATAAAATTCTACTAGTAGAACCGGGAGTTCTACCGATACAACTCTGGGTTCTATCAACACAACCCGACTTCTATCGGTAGAACGCACTCCATTGTGCAAGGTAGTTTTGGCTTGGGATCTCTACTTATACAACTAGAGTTTTACCGATACCTTGAGAACTTCTACCAAAACAAGTCAAGGCAATAGCCAAAGTTTAGTCTCCCCTGCACTTCTACCAATACTCTGTTGGGTTCTACCAATACCAGTTGAAACCCTCAGAGTTATACTGGTACAAGGGGACCTCTACCAATACAACGAGCCCAACAGTCATATTTTGGAAGGACTTCTACTGATACAAGTCTCTTTTTATCAATACAATGAAGTTGCAGACTGCATTTAATACTAGTTTTTATGGTTGCAACGACTTTATTTTGTTTCTAACGGCTACAAACATCCATAAGGTTGTTAGAGGACTTAAATGCAAGGTCAATGCTCCTTATTAATATATAGAAACAAGTGCCTAAATTCTAAGAACTAAAATTTTCAATCTTTCTCAATCTTTTACTAAATATTTCTTATACACATTTGTGGGTTAAGTCTTCTATCATTATTTGTGTGAGAGTGCTTAATTGTTGATTATCTACCTTTTAGAGGTATCATCTTATTTATAATTATTTTCTCTCATTTGTGAGGTGTCACTTAAGGTTTTGGGTAGAAACTCAAAACATTAAGGGGAAGTGATTCTATTTTACCTTTGAAAAAATAAGAATTTGTAAGGTTAAACATTGTCCTTAAAGGTTTAAATCTAATGGGTTTGAGAAATCCTTAGTTGAGGAAAGTCAAAATAGTGGAGGTAGGCAATTGTGGTTGAACCACTATAAATACTTGAGTCATTTTATTTTTGCTATTTCTCAAAAACAGTTTAATACACTAATTCACCCCCTTTTAGTGTATTTTGATGTCAATAATTGGTATTAGAGCTAGAACTCTAGAGACAGTTTTACCACCAAGAGAGAAGATCTTTAAGATATTCAATATGGAAGCCATAAGTTAAGAAACTTGCTTCATGAAATTGAAGCACCATATTGGGAGAAGGGCATTCCACCATGAGGCCTCTTTTATTTAATGGCACCAACTACTCATATTGAAGAATAAGAATGAAACTATTCATCTAAGCTAACGACTATGAAGTTTGGAGGATAATTACAAATGGGTCATCTCTTCCAATAAATAGGGTCAAAGATGTTATTGTCCCAAAGGAAGAGAGTGAATGAGATGATAATGATATCAAGAAGGTGCAATTAAATGTAAAAGCTATGCATACTCTATTTTATGCTCTTAGTCCAAGTGAGTAAAATAGAGTCTCCTTATGTGACAATGCAAAAGAAATATGGGACAAGCTTGAAGTCACCCATAAAGGGACAAGTAGAGTTAAAGAGTCCAAAATAACTCTTCTCACCCTTGATTATGAGTTGTTTAAGGCAAAATCAGAAGAAGGAATCAAAGATATGTCTGATTGCTTCACTAACATCATCAATGGTTTTAAAGCCCTTGGGAATATCTATCCAAACAAGGAAATGGTGAAGAACATGTTGAATAGTCTCCCAAAGTTTTGGGAACCTAAAGTGACGACAATAGAAGAGTCAAAGGATCTCAACTTACTCTCACTTGATGGCTCATCAGTTCCTTGTTGACATATGAAATGAAGATCAACCACAATGCACAAGAAATCAAAGAAGCTCCAAAGAAAGTGAGAGTTACCTTCAAATCAACAACTTGTGAGAAGGATGAAGGCTCTAGTAATGATAAAGAGGAGGAGGAGATGGCTACATTTGCAAAGAAAATAAAAAAATTCATGAAGTTCAACAAAGCCAAAAGATTTCTAAGAAGAGACATCATCAAGGGTGAACCAAGCAAGAAGGAAAATGACTTAATCATTTTCTATGAGTGTAAAAAGCTGGGTCACATTAAATTTGATTACCTACAATTGAATAAAAAAGGGCATTAAAACAAAATAAAAAAGCCATAATGACAACTTGGAGCAATAGCGATTCATCTGATAGTGATGAAGACAATGATGTTGCCAACCTATGTCTTATGGCTATTAAAGAACCAAAGGTAATCCTAAAATCTAGTGAATTAAATGAATATACATTTAAAAAAATTACAAGATGCATTTGATGAATTAGCTATAGATTTTGAGACTATGAACTCCAAATATAAGAAAATGATTTCAAAATTAAAGGAGGAAAATAAGTCTCTAATCATAGCTAAATAGGAGATAGAAAAGAAATTTAATGATTTGCAAGCTCAAATTGATTATTTTACTTTAAAGAATAAGAACTTACATAATTCATTTTCTATGTTTCATATGGGGTAATAAAAACTAAATGATATGCTTGAATCACAAAGAGCCTTCTTTGATAAGAGTCGCTTAGGTTTTGTAAATTTACAAAGAGAAAACAAATTTAAAAATTTCTTTGAGAAACTAAGCTATATTTATGATGCCTCACTCTTATGCGCACATTTTCACAAAAAAAGGGTATGATAGGCAAGTATGTTTTTTAAGGAAGCTCACATTTAGGAGCAAGCTCACTAAGAGTGTATAGATTCTAAAAGAATTAAACACATCTCAAAATGAGGATGCTTTAAAGAAGTGGATTCCTAAGGGGAAAAAAATTGTTAAGACTAATGTTAATAGACCCAAGAAAGTTTGGGTAGCAAAATCCAAAGTTTAACTTTGTGTTTGTAGGAGGAAGAGTATTGCTTCAAAGCAAGTAAATCCAAGAAAACTCATGGTACGTTGATAGTGGATGCTCTAGACACATGATCGGTGACAAAAGCCATTTCATGGAACTAACGCCAAAAAATGGAGGAGAAGTTACATTTGGTGATAACTCCAAAGGGCTTATTGAAGGTATTAGTTCTATAGGTATAAATTCTTCCACTCTCATTTAAAATATGCTTTATGTCAATGGTATTAAGCATAACCTCCTTAGCATTAGTCAACTTTGTAACAATGTATTCAAAGTAATATTTGAGTCTAATGGGTGTAAAGTTGTAGATATTGTAAATAATATGATTCTTTTTATAGGACATAGGGTAGGTAATATTTTTATGGTGTATCTTGATGACATATCTTCCTCTAATATTTGCTTTATGGCTAATAATTAAAATATATGTTGGCTATGGCATAGAAGATTAGGACATGCAAGCATGTGTTGTTTCAAAGCTTATTTTTAAATAAACTTGTTATTGGCATGCCTAACTTTCCTATTGAGTTTGATAAAGTATGTGATGCATGTGCTAAAGGTAAACATAAGAGAACATATTTTAAATATAAAAATATAGTTTCTACATCTAAAGTAGTCCAACTCATTTATATTAACCTTTTTAAACCCACTAGAACTATGAGTTTAGGAGGTAAACAATATGTATTTGTTATTGTTGTTGACTATTCTAGAAATACATGAGTTTTCTTTTTGTTTTCAAAAGATGAAGCTTTAGAGGGATTTATTACTTTTTGTAAAATGATTCAAAACCAAGTAGGATATTGAATTTCAAGTGTAAAAAGTGATCATGGAAAAGAATTTGAAAACCTTGGTTTTGATAATTTTTGTAATGAACATGGTATTAGTCACAATTTTTTGGCACCTAAAATCCTTCAACAAAATGGAGTTGTTGAGAGGAAAAATAGGACCTTAGAGGAAATGGCTAGAACCATGTTATGTGAAAAAAATCAGCCAAGATATTTTTGGGCAAAAGCCATAAACACTTCTTGCTATATTATAAATAGAGCTATGGTTAGGCCTATTTTGAAGAAAACTCCTTATGAACTTTTAAAGGAAGAAAGCCTAACATAATCCACTTTCATCCTTTTGGTTGTAAATGTTTTGTTTTGAATAATGAAAAATAAAATTTAGAAAAATTTGATGCCAAAAGTGATGAAGGTATTTCTCTTGGATATTCCACAAACTCTAAAGCTTTTAGAATTTTTAACAAGAGAACCCTTGTTGTAGAAGAATCTATACATGTTATTTTTTTATAAATCTAACTCTCATTCTAGAAAAGAATCTATTGATTTTAACGATGTAGAAATACATCAAGTTGAGCAAAATCAAGCATCACATGAAGATCAAAGCATAAGTGAGTTGCTTCAATAACTCAAAATTGATGAACTGCAAGAACCAACTCACGTTCAAAGAGAATCTAGCCACCCAAGAGAACTTTCATATGTTAAGGATGGACTCATAATTGGTGATCCATCTAAATGGGTAATTACTAGATCTTTAATTAGAAATACTTGTAATTATGTTGCTTTCATTTCTTGCATAAAATCTAAAAACATTGATGTTGCTTTAAATGATGAATTTTTTATAATGGCTATGCAAGAAGAATTAAATCAATTTGAAAGAAATAAATTATGGAATTTAGTTGATAGAACTAATAATCATCCAACAATAGGAACTAAATGGGTCTTTAAAAATAAACTTGATAAAAATAGTAACATTGTTAGAAACAAGGCTAGATTAGTTGCCAAAGGATATAGCCAAGAGGAAAGTATAGACAATGATGAAAGTTATGCACTGGTAGCTAGGTTAGAAGTCATTAGGATGTTATTAGCTTTTGTATGTTCAAACAATTTCAAACTTTTTCAAATGGATGTCAAAAGTGCATTTTTAAATGGTTTCATAAATGAAGAAGTATATGTTGAAGAACCTCCCAGTTTTGAAAATCAAAATTTTCCAAATCATGTTTTCAAATTGTCCAAAGCTCTATATGGTTTGAAGCAATCTCCTAGAGCTTGGTATGAAAGGCTTTCCAAATTTGTAATTGAAAATGACTTTAGAAGAAGCAAAGTCGACACCACATTCTTCATAAAAACTAAAGACAAAGACATTCTAGTAGTACAAATTTATGTTGATGATATTATATTTGGTACTACTAATGAACTTCTTTATCAAAAATTTTCTAAGATTATGTAAGGTGAATTTGAGGTAAGCATCATAGGTGAGCTCAACTTCTTTTTGGGACTCCAAATCAAGCAAACTAAAAATGAAATCTTCATCAATCAAGCTAAATACATAAAGGAAATTCTCAAAAAGTTTAAAATGGAGGACTTAAAGCCTCAATCAACCCCAATGAGAATTTCAACAAAACTTGATAAAGATGAAGAAGGTAAATGTGTTGACATTAAAGTTTATAGGTCTATGATAGAGTCATTGCTTTGTCTTACGGCAAGTAGACCAGATAAATGTTTAGTGTTTGTTAATGCTATAGATTTTAATAATCTCTTAAGGAGTCACATTTACAAGTCATTAAGAGAATCTTTAGGTACCTTAAGGACACTCCAAATCTAGGACTTTGGTATCTCAAAGATTCATCATTTAGTTTACATGTTTCCTTCGATGCGGATTTTCGAAGATGCAAGTTAGATAGAAAAATGACTTCTAGAACATGTCAATTCTTAGAAATCATGCTTGTTTCTTGGTTATCTAAGAAACAAAATAGTGTAGCTTTGTCCACAACCAAAGCGGAATATGTTGTCGTAGGTAGCTATTGTAACAACCCCATTTTGACCTTATTTAGGACGGTGGTTTTGGGACCACGAATCCGAGGCAGAAAAATATTGAAATATTATTATCTTTGTTTATACCATGTGAATTTATATCCATGAAATTTTCGTGTTTTAATTTTTGTCGTTTGAATGTCGATTTAATAAAAAGGGCTTAACTGCATAAAATGTAAAAGTGACGTTCTATTTGTTAAAGTACTAATTAGCTATGGTTTGTTAATTTTTAAGTCCTTAAAAGGAAATTAGGCTACTATATATGTTAATGGGCGGTAATGGCATGCATTATGTGGTTTTCTTATTAAATTACCAAGGTTAAAGTTGTAAAATGCATATTATTATGTATTATAATAAAACATAAATTAAAAATCCATGCATTAGTGCTTATCTTTAGCCGAATATAGAAAAGAAAAAGTAAAAAAAGAACAACAACAAGTTCGGCCACTTCTAGGTCTAATTAAGATCAAGAAAAGAAGAAATCAGAATTGGATCGGAGGAATCTAAAGTTGTGGAATAGTCGTCCCGGTTCATCTGTCTTCGTCCGAGGTAAGTATATAGGCAAATAAACGTTGTTAATTTTGATTATATGTAAACTTAATATGCTGATATGAATTTTATGAGATTATAATTGTGATAGCCTAATATGATTATGCATAGAAATAATATGTTCAAATTTGATTCAACCGAATTACGACATCTGAAAGTCTTGTACGAACCAAAGGAATTTCGATAAGTGTTTTCAAGTAAGACCCTATGTGGGACAGTGGCAATCGATTTGTAATTGCGAATAAGACCCTGTGTGGGACAGTGGCATCGCTATGTGAATACATGTAAGACCACATGTGGGACGTTGGCATTGTTCGATAAATGCGATTATTCAAGCACTCTATTTAATTCCGAATGGTTCAACGGGCAATGATAAGTGTGATCGAATATGTTAAAAGAGCTAAAATGATCAGGTATGTGATAGTGGTTTACCTGATTGGTAATAAGGTAAATTGCTTTCTTAATATGTGATAAAAATTATTCATGATGCTATTGAAAATGTATGTGTTTATGAGAAGTATATTCGGCCTTAAGATATGTATAAATATGTGAGATTAAGTTTGATTAATGAGTATAGGTACATGAAGGCATTTGTATATTCAGATATATATATGATAATATGATTTTGATAATTTGATGATAAATTGATAAAGTATATAGGTATATTGGACAAGTTAAAGTTTACATATGAATGAAATATGTGGGTTATGAAACTATAAGCTTGAATTTAAATGTGATTAAAATAGTATAAATTGGTTTGGTTAATTAAATTCTTTATGTTATTGAGATGTTTATTTGCTTATGACTTACTAAGCTATGGTAGCTTACTATGTGTATATTGTTTGCCTATGTTTTATAGATTTTGAAAGCTAGTTACAGGCTCGGGGATCGTCAGTGAAGTCTATCACACTATCGACTATTTTCGGTATTTTATAAGTTTGAACTTGAATGTATGGCATGTATAGGTTAGCTTATGTTTTGATAAGTTTGGTATTGTATATATGAGCCATGAGAAAATGGCTAAAGATGATGATTAAGTATATAATTTTGATCATGGTATATATATGTGTGATGAGCTTGGTATACTATGATAATGGTTGTGCGAATTTGATCATGGTTTAAGCTTGCTTTGATAGTAATGCGCATTTATTTGTATATGTGATACTTGGATTATGCTTGATGTTGTGAATCTTAGGTTATAAGATTGGGTAAATAGGTAATATTGTTGGATGTATTATAGATGTAATAATAGTTAAATTGGGTTCATAAGAGGTAAGTATAAGTGATGATTTTGATTTAATTACTGTGCGGAAATGGTGATTAAAATACGAAATCATTTGTTTAGTTTATGTTAATGATCATTATGGTTGTAATTGGTATGTGTGGTTTATACTATGAATCAGGAATTTGAATATGGAATTTTGGTTAAATGAATTTGGTTTGTCACGGTATAATCACTTTGGTAAATTGAATTGGAAATAACCAGTAATTTTACAGATGTATGTTCGGCTAGGATAAATAATTTATGCGTGATGGTTATGAGCTATTTGTAATTCAGCATATGTACTTATGAGTTTGATAAATGGTTTGTTAGTTTGTTTGTTTTTAGCATGGTAAAATAAAATGTAAGTTGATTGAAACGTAGTATTTGTGTATAAAATTTAATAGTGGTTATGATTGATTTTGGTATTGGTTTATAGAAGGAAATGATAAAAATTTTGGTTATAGGTTTAATTATGTATTAGTTGAATATGAGATCATTGAATTAATCTTGTATATGACCTTGTTATATATTTCATGATAGGTAATATTATCATGTATGGATTCGATTTTGGTTAGTTAAAGTGTTAGTCAAAATGGTTGTTATGTATTATGCATATATGTATATTTGTGATGAGTTAATGATATAGGCAAATTATGTTTGATATATAGGTTTAGTTCTTTGAAATGTTTTGACTTGTTAAATGTTTGGATTAAGTTGATAGTGGACATTGTTAAAGCATAAATATTAAATACACTTGCATTTGGCTCAAGCTTTGGAAAATGACCAAATGAATAGTAACATGTCAATTATTGATAATGAGTAGTTTGAGTGCATGCTTATATTCGGTCAAATAGTATGACATTATGGTGATGTGTTGTTTTGATATTTATTTACATGTAATGTTTTTATTTAGTGTTATTATTTACGCAAGCAAGTTAATGAAATTGGTAATTATGTTTTGAGGTATTATATTTATACAGTGAGTAATGCTAGTTAATAGACCATGTTTCCATGAATCTTTGCCACATATACTATTAATCAATGAGTTTTGATACATGCTATAGATAGTGATAAATGCATGATTATAATGTATATAAAAATTTTATAAGGTGATTAGTTAAATGTATGAAAGTTGTGTATTGTTCGGTAATGCCTCGTAATCCTATTCTGGCAACGGATACAGGTTAAGGGTGTTACAACTGTTGTGCTCAAATTCTTTGAATGAAGCAATAATTAGTTGACTATGGAATTGATATGGATTACATTCCTACAAGGTATGATAACACTAGTGCTATTTGCTTAACCTAAAATCTCATCCAACACTCTAGAGCAAAGCACATAGAGATAAGACACAATTTTATTAGAGATCATGTACAAAGAGATGGCATAGTTCTAGAGTTTGTAGATACTTTGCATCAACTAGTCGATATTTTTACAAAGCCTTTAGATAATGAGAGATTTTGGATAATTAGGGGAGAGTTAAGAATAATGAACATGCCTTCATAAGCTTCTTTTATAATCTTTTTGACGTTCTTGGACACTTGTGTTGTTTTATGCATGCTTTGTGTACATTACTTGATTATACTTGTAAACTTGTAATTCCTTGTTTCTCTTTATTCTTGCATGTTTGAAATGTTGTTAATATGTGATATAATTAAGTTAGATAGTATTTTAAATCATATATCAAAATTTGAGTATGTTAGTAAATTTATTTTCCACCTTTTGATTGCCTCCAAGCATGTTTTTACTTGATTTTCTTGTAGACATTTGTTTAAACATGGTATTATATGATTTTACACATGTTATCTATTTGGTTTTGTACCTTTTCCATGTATTTTTTTTATTTTCTAATTAGTTATTTCAGTAGTACGTAGGCATGTATCAGTAGAATTGTGCTTAAAAGGTATTTCTAGGTTTGTATTCATGATATATCGGTAGAAGTAAACTTCTACCGAAACATGTCGACTTCTACCAGTAGAAGTGGACAAGTATCGGTAGATGTGGGCATACATATACCCCAGCAACATTTTTTTACAATACCGTCTTCTTTCTAAAACCCCACCCCCAATTTTTGGTTCCCACCTCTCCAACACCCTACATTCCACCGTTTTTCCTCAAATTTTTTACTTAATATTGTCTCTCATGTGCCTTCCACTTTGTTTTCAACAAGATTTCCACCAAAAGTCTCCATATTTTCCTCATTTCCCACATTTTTAAGGTAATCCCTAAAAGATCATTTTTTAATTTTTTATTTCAAAATCATACTAGTTTTAGAATATAATTTTTTTTTATAAAAATATTGCTTTAAACTAAACATATATAAATTATATATATACATATTTTTGTTACATTACATATATATAATTCATCACATGCATTAATTTTTTTTTCAAAATTGCATCTGCTGCTATTGGGGATATAAATTGTTCATATTACTATTTTTTCTGCAGGTACACTTTTTAAATCGACCCATTAACCCTTAATCTAGTCATCCTTTAGATAAAATGCCTCTTCGTACATCTCATAAGCGTCCCGCACCTAAACGCACTAGAGGTAAATCCTCTTCCAGTCCTTTAAATCACCCTTTGATAAGGAAGAATGCCCATGTTGTGGAAATTCCACCCAGAAGGTAATGGGTTACCCCTACAACACGTCGTTGTACAATGCTCAAGGCTCTAGGTTGAGTAGTAGGAGCAACTTTTACTTTATTATGATCCCAAACAATGGATTCAATAAGTTCTTGCCAATAACCATGTCCACTGAATAGACACGTTAAACTAAAAACCCATTCAAAATGAGCACCTAAGAAAAGAAGGTCATATGTAGATAATAAAGAACCATAAGACTGAATTACCTGGGATGCTTGTCCCCATAAGAAATCGTGTAGCCACCCATTAATAGTAATAGAACTCTACGCAAAATTTCCTCCTATGGTATGAGTTACCACCCCTTGATCACTTATAGTACCCCAAACATCTGACTACATTTTCCAACTAAAATGGAATATTACTTCCGAAATTGAATTGTAATGTTTCAAGGACAGTGATGCCCTTGAAAAATTTAACACCTATTTTGCAACCCGTGCGGTTCAAATCTCTCGTCCCATTGATCTAAACTTTTTAGTATATACCTTTCAATTCAAATACCTCAACCAACTCCACGATTGGGGTTCGCTCAAAAGTCTTCAAATTAAGGGTCCTTGTTATGACAACCTTGTTCAGGTGTTTTACTCCAACGCCAAACTTAAACGCGACTCAAACACCCACCTAGTTCAATCTATTACTTTCTCCATCATGGGCCAAGAGATTATTATCTCGATCGAAACCCGCTCTATTTAGCTTTCTATCACTAATGAGGGTGATGAACATCATAGCGACTCATACAATACTCCCTTAACTAGGCCCAATGATTATGTAAGCAACGATATAGACCTTCATAATCGTATCCTCCATATTATATTCACATAGATCATTACCCCAACCAATAAACATTCTGCCTTTCGCCACATCGATTATTGGATGTGGCATTGTTTGAGAACCAACCATCCCCTCAACTTAGCCTCTATTATTTTTCTAAACCTTCTCGAGATTGTTAGGTTACCGATGACTAGCAACAAAACCTTACATTATGGTACGTTCCTCTCTCATTATTTTGTACCCTTAGAATAAACGTGAGTGTAAACCCTCGATCATTCCATAAACTCCTTTATCGATATCTCGATCGTGCATAGTTGCAATTGGAAGCTTGATGATGAGGGAAATTGGGTTTGTAACTTCGATTAGCAATCCTCGGTGGCTCAAGCATTGACGGTTCCACCAGTCGCATCACCAACATCTGATACTCCTAGGTCTCCGCATGAGGCTTATCCAGCTCTCCTCGCTCCGCGGTCTCCGCGCACAGTACTTTTACTCGAGACATCAATGGGCTGTCGTTGCAAGTCGATGCATGGTTTAATGCATTGACTGCCCATTTCGACGATCACTACAATCAATTAGACGAGCGCATCAGTGAGTTGGCCTCGTGGTTTCGCCCACCATCAAACGATTAGTACTTCACTTCTTGGTTGATTTTTATATGCTTTTTGGTTGGATTATTTAACTATTTTGGGTTTGTTTGGTTGTCTTTATTTGGATATTTGGGCTATTTATATTGGTTGTATATTTGGTTGCTTTGGGATGTTTTTATTTTTATTACCTTTGGATGCTTTTTTTTCAAATGTACTGCTATTGGTTTTTTTTTGTATGCTTCATTTTTCTTTTGTTTCTATTTGTATTCTTATGTCTCCATATATTTAAGTATTGTGCACTTATTCCCCTAGTTTTTCAAACCTGCATTCTTTTTCATATTACAAAAAAGGGGGAGAAAAATACAAAATTTGCATAGTATAATTTTTAACTTAATCTTAAAGCCAAATTCTTTAAGTTGGAAATTTAAATGAAATGACGTCTAAAATATTTTTTTCAAAAAGGGAGCTTATTTTGAAAATAATGTTTAAGATAGGGGAGTTAGCACATTTTTTCAAAATGTTTTTGTTATATCAAAAAGGAGGATATTGTTAACTCTATTTTTTCAAGTATTTTGATATAACAAAAAGTATATTAAAAATTCCCTACTTAAATTTGCAAAAATTGTTTGTAAGTCCTTAAATTTATTCTCAAAGTGTTGGACAAAATAAAATTTTAAAAAGTCTTGAATTAACTTAATTTTTAACGAGTTTTTGAGGTCTGAATAACTCCTATCGATACTTAGGTGGACAAGTATCGGTAGAACTTAAGATGGAAAGACCTTTAAAAGGCTACATAATTCTACTGGTAGAACTAGGAGTTCTACCGATACAACTCTGGGTTCTACAGATACAACCCGGACTTCTATCGGTAGAACGCACTCTAGTGTGCAAGGTAGTTTTGGCCTGGGATCTCTACTGATACAAACAGAGTTTTACCGATACCTTGAGAACTTCTACTGAAACAAGTTAAGGAAGTAGCCAAAGTTCAGCCTCCCCTGCACTTCTACCAATACTCTGCTGGGTTCTACCAATACCAGTTGAAACCCTCAGAGTTCTACTGGTACAAAGGGACCTCTAACGATACAACGAGCCCAACAGTCATATTTTGGAAGGACTTCTACCAATACAAGTCCCGTTCTACCAATACAACGAAGCTCTAAACTGCATTTAATGCTAGTTTTATGGCTGTAACGGCTCTATTTTGTTTCTAACGGCTACAAATGTCCACAAGGTTGTTAGATGACTTAAATACAAGGTTAAGGCTCCTCATTAATATATAGAAACAAATTCCTAAATTCCAAGAACTAAAATTTTCAATCTTTCTCAATCTTTTACTAAATATTTATTGTACAAAATTGTAGGTTAAGTCTTCTATCATTCTTTCAAGTTTTGTAACTTTGTGTGAGAGTGCTTAATTATTGATTATCTACCATTTAAAGGTATCATCTTATTCATCATTATTTTCTCTCATTTGTAAAGTGTTACTTAAGGTTTTGGGTAAAAGCCCAAAACATTAAAGGAAGTGGTTCTATCTTACCTTTGAAAATAGAGGACTTTGTAAGGTTAAACATTGTCCTTAAAGGTTCAAATCTAGTGGATTTGGGAAATCCTTAGTTGAGGAAAGCTAAGGTAGTAGAGGTAGGCAATTGTGGCCAAACCACTATAAATACTTTAGTCGTTTTATTTTTTTCCATTTCTTGAAAATGTTTTAATACACCAATTCACCCCCTCTCGGTGTATTTCGATATCAAAAAATATTCTTAATCTCTTTAGGATAAATTCGCTCTCCCAATATGATCTTATTTTATCTCATGGTAATCATTACATCTTTCTTCATGAAAATTCAATTACTATCAAATAGTAATTAAGTTATTCATCATAAAGACGAACGACTTGTGGTCATATTTACTTTTCATCTACCATGTAATATTAATGAGAGAATATCATTTACCCATGTCTTGGGTTATGAATTCCACTATTGTGAATGAAGCTACATACTGCAGCAGCCATACCCAACACACCAGCTTTTGGTTCTTTATTTATTCGAACTCATACTTTTACTTACATCAAAGTATACGAGTCATGCATACATAATCCATCATCCACCATCCACTCAAGAATAAGGTATGTCAGACTATGAACGTCATAAGTGAAAAAATTCATAAATAAATTCATTACTAAATTCAACATCTATTTTGTTTGGGTCTAGTCCGATGTACTCTTAGTCTAGTTAGTCACATTTATGTTTCTATCTTTTAAGGTCATCTGCTCTGATGCACAAGACAAATTATCTCCCCAATTGGACTTCATAGATGACATATTAGTTTTTTAATCAGTTTGTTCATTTCTAATTAAACTAAGGACATATTTAAGTTCGTCTACTAATATAAGCTATCTTTCCATATTATGATCCGATTACATGATATTGTTTAGTATTAGTTAAACATTAGAAAACCAGTGAGCTAACATTTGCCTATATTTTGTTTTGCATGCCAAAAGCACATGAGGAAATTATACAAAGAATACTAAAGTAATCAATGAATAATTTTATTAATCCAATCTGTTCGAAAAAATTACAAGTGTACATAGACGAAAATAGTATACTTAGGGAACCATATCTAACTTTATGTCATTTGGACTAACTAAAGCTTCAACAACGTTTTGCACTTTGATGAATAAAGTACTTCAAACATTTGAGGGAAATGTTTCAAACCTTGCGAGAAAATGAACTTTATGTCAAGGAGGAAAAATGCTCGTTTGCTCAACACGAGGTACCATTACTAGGCTACATTGTGGAAGGTGGTGGAATTCGAATGGATGGGGGGCAAAATTTGGGCTATTGCTGATTGAAAGCCACCAACCAATGTAATAGAGTTACGTTCTTTCCTTGGGTTGGCAAATTATTATCAACACTTTAGTGAAGGCTACTCCAAAATTACCACACCTTTGAAAAATATATTGAAAAAGGGTATAGTATGGATTGGGACGAACAATGTTAGAAAGCCTTTGATTAAGTGAAACAAGTAATGACCAAAAAGTCTGTGCTTGCCTTGCCAAATTATACTAAATCGTATGATGTGCATACAAATGCATCAGACTATCCAATTGGGGGAGTACTTATGAATGATGGATATCTGATAGCTTTAGAGAGTCGAAAGCTTAATGATACTAAGCGACAATATACAATTCAAGAGAAAGAAATGACCACAGTGGTGAATTGTGTGCACGCATGGAGACACTATTTGTTGGGTTCTAAGTTCTTGGTATTTACGGATAATGTTGCAAATAATTATTTTCTAACTCAAAAAAAGTTATCTCCTTACCCAAACTAGCATTAACTGAATTACCCAACCCTTTTAAACCCTTAACCATTAACTGAATTGAACTTTTTCGGTTAATTCGATCAGCTAATCAAAATTTATATATATTTTTATTTTTGGTTAAAACAAGTATAAAACACATAAAAAAATAACCGGATTAACTAAATTAACCTAATTAACTGAATTAACCGAATTAAAGTATTGAATCACTACATAATTAAAAACACTACATAAGTCTTGAAATAACATATAATTAAAATGTAAGTCTTTAATATTCTCCATTTGTATCCATTTCTTCTCTCCAAAAGATCTTCATTTGCATTATACCTAGCAAAAAATATGTGCAAAAAATGAGCATATAATAGAAATATATGCATTTAAAAAAATCAAATAATATAAACAAAAGAATAGATTGTAAGTTAACAAGAATAAGATAGTAAGCATACCCTTCAACACCACAATAAAATATCAAAATCTTTAACAAAATCCTCATTAGCCTTAGCTAGATATTTATCCAATTTAGATGTTTTATCCTCATCACTATTTTCCAACTCACACTTTTTATACAAAGCTTGCATATGCCTTTTCATTTTTTTGTTGTGGTTCGCTGAGAGAAACATGTGCTGGCACACTCGATTGGCTACAAGTATTATGAAGTGGAGGCTTATACTCATCAAACAATTCATACAAAGCTTCCTTCAATTTTTGCATCATTTCATCAGATTTTTTAGAATTAGACATTTCACTAAGTGCAAATTCAAGATACTTTAATTTTTGTCTAGGATCTAAAACACAAGCAACAAACATAAGCAAATTCATCTTATCAATATCACCCCAATACTTATAATACTTATCTTTCATCTTCATGGCCATAATACTGAAATCAACATCAATATTTGACTGAGCATCTCGTAAAAGAATATCAATTTCAGAAAGCTCGTCAAAAAAATTATTGGACATGACATATGGAGTGCCAAATATACGCAAAATGACTTCATAAAAGTGTTCCAAGAAATCCCTCAAGTTTCTAACACTAGCCGAATCATCCACACTAAGCCAACCCTCTCCCCTTTCAAGTTCAACCCTAAAGTTTGTATCTTGCTCCTCAAATCTCTCAAAAGCTTTCTTAAAGTTCTGAGTAGAGTCTAACATTAAGTAGGTCGAGTTCCAACTAGTACAAACATTAAGACACAACATCTTCTTGCACTCTATCTTTTCCATCACAACACACTCCTTAAACTTTTGTAATTCAAGTAGAGATTGTCTCACATATCTAATAGCCCCGTAACGCATTCAATAGATTTATTCGTTTCCTTTAAGCCTTCAACAACAATCAAATTCACAATGTGTGTCAGACATCTCATGTGAAAATATTTACCATTTTGAGCTAAACCCCCTTGATGGTTAAATTTCTTTCTAAAATAACCAATAGCAACATCATTTGAACTTGCATTATCAAAAGTAACAGTAAACAACTTATCAATCCCCCAATTCAATAAGCATTTCTCAATCACCATCCTAATGGACTCACCTTTATGACTAGAAACTAGACAAAAGTTTAAAATCTTTTTATTCAATTTCTAATCATTATCAATAAAGTGAGCAGTGATACAAAAATAATTAACTCTTTGCAAAGAAGTCTACGTGTCAGTAATTAAGCAAACTCTAGAATAAGAACTTCTTAAAAGTTGTTTTTATCTTAAAGCCTTCACTTCCAACAAACTTGAAAGGTAATTCATCAATCACAATCATTTGTGCTAATATTTTCCTACATGCTTCTTGATCAAATCTCCAAGTTGAAAGATGCCCCCCTTCAACTCCCTTTCTAGGTAATACTAGTTGACATTGGCTAGTGTCAACAACATTACTAGGATTTTTCTTACATGAATCGATATGATATTTCAATGACCTCGTACCATTTTTTTTCATATCACAACAAAATTCCTTTTCACAATAATTACATTTAGTCTTACTTGCACCTTCACTATTGATAATCTTAGTGAAGTGAGACCAAACTTCTGACCTTTAAGAAGTGGCTTTTCTTTTCCTAGTAGTCCTCTTTGTTTGGTTTGAAGCTTCACCTGCTGAATTTCCAGAATCTATCGAAGTAGGAGGTGTAACACTACCCTCAAAAGATGTTTGTTCGGTGGACATTCTACAAGAAAAAAAATTATATAATAGATTAAAATACATTTATAATATTAAAATAAATGCAAAGTTGAATGAGCAAAACAAAATCACCGGCATAATTAGGTCAACATTTGAATAATTTAACCTAAAAATATTTAACACTTTGCTATTTGGAATTTTGGCCATTGATCATCAATTAATTTTGTTAACTTTACAAATTTTAGAATCACAAAACTTAATAATCGATCACCTCATATTTAGATATTTAGAGAGAAAAATAATATCAACCATTGTCTAGACTTAAACTAGAAGCCCTAGCACTCAAATTAAAGGCATTTTGATATCATAATAATTAACAAAAAAGAAGAAGAAGATAGGGAATATATTTTTAGGGAAGAATATAGAAGCAGCAACATCTAGGTAGTAATATTTTTTTATCTTGTTTTTAACTGATTTAATGACAAAGAAAAAAAGGGTCCAAACAAACATATGGGGCTAGCTTGTCCAACTACAAACAATCCTACCACAATACCTACATTAAATGCACATAATTAATTTACTCTTACCTTTCCTAAACTTATACATCTTCAATAAAATCAATGTTTACTTTTTATCATTTTTATTCTTTTCCATTTAAAATTCACTTTTGATATTTTAATGATTTAAAGTAGTAGTAAGACAAATGGCACAACTGAACAAAATGTTCAAACTTCTTATATCATTATATTAACTTAGATGCTTGATTATTAATTCCCAAATTGATATGGGATAATGCGGTTGGATTATAATTTCTGTCAGACATTACTTTATGTATACAATACATAAAGAATCTAAAATTATCTCTTCTCTTTACAAAAAGAAGCTAGCCTTGCAACTCCCCCAATAGCTAGAAATAAGCATATCCCAGAGAAAATAAATTTACTCATCTTTAGTGTCTAAGCCAAATAATGTAATATACATTCCAAAAAAAAGGTAACATATGGGATTGATTCTCTTCACTACTTATTTAGGGTTTGGTCCCCCTCACAAAGAAATACTACGAGTATGAGGGGGTGGAAAAATTGAATCTCAACTCTACAATTTCATTTCTCTCATAATATTATTGGTTTTTTTTTCTTACATTAGCATGCACCCTTTACCATTAGTATTGAAACATATATTATCCACTTCTTAGTTAAATATGTAGGTGGATGGTACTAAACAACCATGGATTTGTCACTACTTAAATCTTAGTAACAAAGCCCTAAAGAAAATATTTTTAACAAAACACACCTAAAAAATCCAAAGTGAGTGTTAATGGTGGTAAGTGAAGTCCAAATCGAAGGTGTGTCACTGCGATGGCCAATGGCGGATGAACTTCGAACAGTGATGGTGACCTGGTGGACGTCAGATGGTTCATGGAGGTGACTGGCACTGGTAGTAGAGATTTTAGGAGATTTCAAATTAGAGATTTTGAATTTTGAGGGTTAGGGATTTCTCATTTCTATGTGTGATTTTTAGTTTTAGTTTTAGGATTTTTATTTTTATTTATTAAATTATTAAATTATTTTTAGTTTTTGGGATTAGGTTAGGTTGGGTTTATATATATTGAATTAGATTTATATTGGGTAGGACTTAGAAGTGTTGAGGGTGGGCCGGTGGTTGGGGCTTGAGTTTGGGTAGGCAGTAGGCTAATACTTATATATTATAATCTTATTTATTGATTTCAATCAATTCAGTTAATTAATCAGTTTCGAATTGAATTAACCGTTAATCGAATCTCTAAAAAATTATTAATCGACCCCTAACCAAAATAATTCGGTTAATTGACCGATTAACCGAATTAATTTGGTTCGCTCGGTTAAATTAGTTTTACCCAAAATTTTCACACCCTTACTCCCAAGTAGACTTGTTGGTAGGTTTTCTTGGTAGAATTTAATTTCAGCATGGAGTATAAGTCGGGGAAAGCTAACACAATGGTTATTGCATTAAGCTGAGGGTAGAATTTACAGCAATTAGTTATCCTGATAGTTCTCTTTTGGAGCAAATTAGAGAGGGTTTGTCCTATGATTCCACAGCTAAAACATTGTTCGAGGTTGCCAAAGAGGGGAAAATGAGGCGGTTTTGTCTTGAGGGAGATTTGTTGTACACTCAGGGGCATCGTCTTTATGTGCTTCAGTATAGGAATTTACGCAAGGAAATCATGGAAGAGTGTCATGATTCGAGATTGGTTGGCTATTCAGGTATGCACCGCACATTGGCTCTTTTGAAAGACTATTATTATTGGCCTCACATGGGTGATGATGTTGAGACCTATGTGAATACTTGTTTTGTGTGCCAACAAGACAAGGTAGAGTTGAAAACTTAGATTGGTTTAAATCTGACAGGTTTGTGAGTATTATTGTTACGGTTGACAGATTTTCCAAGTATGGAACCTTCATTCCAACAACCAAAGAGTACCCTGCCGAGGAGGTGGTTCACTTGTTCCTTAGACATGAGGTGAAATATTGGGGAGTGCCATAGTCTATTATTAGTAATCGAGGTAGGTGGATTACGACCGATTCTGAATAGAGTTGTTCATTTTGATGGGGTCACACTTGAACTTTTCCACTAGCATTCATCCGCACAGTGATGGGTAAAATAAGAGAGTAAATGCTTTATTGAATACATATTTTTGACACTATGTGAGTGTCACATAAAGGGACTAGCCAAAGTTGTTGGATGTGACCCAATTTTCTTATAACTTACAGTGTAGTTGGGCCACGAATCAAAGTCTATTCAAGATAGTGATGAGGCAAAACCATTCACACCCAACGTTGTTGCAACTCATTATGTAAGATCGAATCTAGTAGCTTATCGATTTGCTAAAGATTAGCAAGAGTGGAATGACATAGCCAAAGCTTGCCCACACAAGGCAAGTAAACACAACAAGAAGTGGGCTATTTAGAACTCGGGAATATGTTGTTTCAAGTTGGTGACTTAGTCCTTGCTAAATTACACTTAATTTTACACCACAGTGGCTTGCACAAAGGGCTTGTGTGACAGTATGTAGGGCCTTTTAGAGTTCTGAAAAGGGTAAGCAAACTGGCTCACAAACTAGAGTTGCGAGCAAAACTCAATGTTCATCTAGTGTTCTATTTTGTTTGCTTAAGTCTTTTCATTAGGACCAGGAGGATCCAAATCGAGACAAGTATGAATGAGTGCCAATGGGGGTAAAGGTCTTTTATGATCGTGATGTTGAATGCATCATGATAAACCAAGTGATTGGACGAAAATACTACAGGTCGAGGAACGAGTACCTTATTCGATAGAAGAGACTTTCTGATAGTAAGGCTAGTTGAGAACCTGCTGAGTCTTTATGGTAGTTCCAAGAAAAGATAGACCAGTTCCATTCTAAGGACGCGACGAGGGCATCGCAAGAACAAGTGGGAGAGAATGTCACGGGCCACGCAAAGGAGCCCACAACTGATGGACACATTTTAGACCCTTCATATTCCCTTGAGGTCATTTGGTTCGACAGGAATAGCCCATTGCTTAAAAGAAACTTAAGGCCCATCCACCTGGATCCTGGTTTAAATGAAACACCTGAGTAACTTGTATTTTTACTAGGATAATTATTGTAAATCCTAAATGATAAGAACGTATAGACTTTAAATCTCTTAGGACTCTCATCTTTTAGATAAGCATTAATCTCAATCATTGATGTAATTCAATCTGTATTGTTGGATTTTGGGGAGTTCAATTATAAATAGAGTCATCCCTCTTCATTTGTAGTGACTTCATTCTTGAGTTAAAGAATATATTTGAGAGCATTTACTCAAACACTTAATGTGCATTGCTTTCTTGTGGCTTTTCAGTTTTTTTGTTGCTCCTTCGCTTTTGAGTTTGCTTCCACTTTATTTCGGCGCCTTAGAGAATTTTCAGGAGAATTCTCATCTTTCCGAAGTTAGGTTGAATTAGGCTGATTTGAAACAAAGAAATCACCTAAGGCCACGCGATTTGCCAAACTTAAGTTCCAACCCTGTGGCATGTGCATGTGGAAACCACATATTTAAAATACAGATATGTGTTTAAAAATAACATACAATAAACAATGAAACATATGGTTCGGAACTAATTAATCATAATAACATATGAAATATGTACGATATTGAAATAAAAAAATTTAGATTAAATTATGTTAAAATTTATTTTTTAAAGTTTATTTAAGAATTATTATTGGTGTAGTGGTAAACAATTTGTTTATAAATCTATTAAACACAGGTTCAATCACTAGACAAATTAAATTTGATTCTTTTATTTAAAAACTATATAAAATTTTGGAAAGACAAAAAACCATCAAAATAATAATAGTAGTCATTTAATAAAAGGTCATATTAGTCATTTTGTAATTGGGTTGGTACCTAGTTTACCTTTAACACCAATTCAATCAGCAATTTTATTAGTAGTATAGATACAGAAATTTGGTGAGAGAACATTTTATATTAAAACTTATTTAAAAAAATTATTTAGGAATTATTAATGATGTAGTGATAAAGAATTTGTTTATAAATCCATTAAGCAACATCAATTCTTAGACATGATAATTTTACTTGTTCTATTGAAAAACTATATAATAGCATAAAAAGACAAAAAAAAAATCAAAATAATAGTAATCATTTAACAAAAGTCTATATTTATCATTTCTTAAATGAATATATATCTAATTAATTCCTGATATCAATTAAGTGAAAAATTTTATTAATAATATATAAAAAAATTATATTACCAACTAAGGATAATGAGGTAGGGGTAACAAATAAATTGTATGAGCATTCCTAGAAAATACGGGAATTAGCCCAATCAATCAAAAACGATGAATAATTAAATCTTAAGCTATCATGCACTCAATATAAAAGATATATTTGAGTTATGTACTTACAACATGAATTATATTCTTTCCTAAAGTTCACCATTATCCTTCATTCGACTTAAGCATTAAAAATTATCTCGAAATATAAGCTTTGATGACCCATACTTCATGCTTTTTCCTGAATGCGCTCTTTAATCCATTTCTGTAAACACAAATTAACTTAACGCTGATGGCAAAACTGTAAATTGATGAAGGGAAGACGAAGGGCATAAATATCATCATGGAGTCGGTATAACGAAATCATCATAAAAATTAAAATGAAAGGAAAAAGTGGGTGGGGACAGATAATCATGCCGTGTGCGTGTATCGAAGAACCCCAATTGGGTTAAAAATTAGATAAATCACCTTAGTAATTTTCTAATATTTTAATTATTTAATTATAAAAAATTATTAAATAATCATTTTTTAATTCCAATTATTTAAAATTTTCTCATTTGGTTACCAATCATTAAATTTAATAATGAAAAGATAATTTGATAGTTTTTTAAATTGGCAGAATAACAATTTTAATTCTTAATATTTATACATTGTGTCAATTTAAATTTAATTTTACAAAAATCAACCCTTAATATTTTCATGGTATACTTTATTCATTTTTCAATTTTCTTTTATTTGTGACATAAATTTAATTTTAAAATAATGAAAAAAGATAAAAATTATCATATTGGATTTTTGGGTGTTTTCGTTTATGATATATTTTCAATCAAATTTAGTTGATATATTTGTTTTATCTTTTTAGGTGAAAGGTCACAAAGAAAAATAAAATTGAAAAAAATTAAATTACACAATGTGTAAACATTGGACTAAATTAGCCTAATATGCCAATTTTTTAATTAGGCTTTTAAGTAATTTTTTTAAATTTAGGGAAATAGGCCGATTTTGGAGAGAGAAACAGAAAGCGCGTTGTGCTTTCCATTTCTCTCTCCTAGGGTTAAGGTTTTTAATATTTTTAGGTTTAGGGTTTTAATATTATTAAGGTTTAGGATTTTTAAATATTTTTATAGTTTTTTGGTTTAGGGTTTTTTAAAAGGGTTTAGGGTTTTCAACTGAAATCGGGAAATTTCAAAGGTAGTTTTGAGGGGTCGAGGATGTGATAACGCACCTCATAACACGTGCATTTCATGTGTCGTGGCGGGATAGGACTATCACCTCAAAAACCTAGTTTCCCCAAACTAGGTTTTTGAGGTGATTGTGCTTGATAAGATCTGGGGTTGAAGTCTAAGTGGAGGTCCCAGTCGACGGCTGTGATGCGGTCACAAGTTCAAGCTTTTTGGATACCCCGCAACTGATACCTTATATATATTATACATAAGATTAAGGTCATAATCATAGCGAAAAACAAAGGGATTTTTAATGTAATTAACGTAATTTTTTCTTTATTTCCACACAACCAGTATATTTAACCTTTCATTCTTATCCAAAGGTTGATACCAGGTGGACACAAGAGGACTCTTAGGGAGAAAGCAAATGTTTTGATGAAAGTAGAAGTCAAACTCAGGCCGACGCGACAACAGTTGTAGTTATTAATGGGTTGTTTAATAACGAAAACCAGTGTCAATTTGAAAGGAGCATCACCTTTACTCCACCGAAACAACCGCTCTCGGCCTAAGAGTTCTCCTGCATCCACGACAGTGTCGGCCTTCAGATAAAAAGAAAGGTTAAAGGTATCGACTGTCTGGAAATGGAGAAAAAAATTATGCCAATTAGAGTGGGAAGGCCCACAGTTTTTCCTTATTATTATACCCTTAAACTTTCATATGTTATTTACAGGTAACATTTTCGGGTATTCAAAAAGTTTAAGCTCATGGTTACGTCACGTGCGTTAACTGACTCCCTCGTTATACCTCGATCCATGATTGTATAACGATTGTCCATTGAGACCTCCATGTATACTACCACCCGTGATCGTACAAAGCAAAATCACCTTAAAACCTGACTTCTTTAGTATAAGCTTCGGAGGTAATGGTCCCATCTCGGCACGATATATGAAATGTGTACGACTCGGAGCGATATCGCATCACTAGCGACTCAATAATACCTTGAACATTAACTAAAAATTTTTAACGACATAAATTTTTAACATTGAGAAATGTTTTGTATAAGAAGGATGGGTAGGCTGTGGGAGAAGGTTTTTGAGGGATGATGAAGTATAGAGTGGAAGACCCTTTCTGATGATGATGTTGAGGCGATCGTCGTTACCTTTTTTGACGAAGTTGCCGACTTCTCGCCTCTACCGATAGCATATATGGCTTGCCGGCGAGCCTGAACCACGACAAGTACTCCAAAAAGATCGTTGTGTCTGCTAAGAAAAATGATTCACGGATAGGTAAGAAATCAATCATACGATCCCAAGCCTCAATATACTCATTATGCACCTCTCGCCAATCCTCGTCATTCTTCCCACACATGTCCACATTGTGCAGCTCTTTTAAGTTTTGTGGTGGCGGTGAAATTTTTTGCCTCCACCTAAATTGCCGCATCACCCAGTTCAGTTCTTGTATTTCCATCGTCGTGTACACTATCAACGACACCTTCGCATCCCATATCCTCCGATTGTCCAACACTTCGAACGGATACAAGATATGATGTCGGTGTCAGTGTCGACGTATGACATCCATTCAAACTGAAATGAGCAATTATAGATTTCATTATGTATGAATTTTTATTTTACAAATCATTGCATGATTAATATAGGTTTGAAAAAATAAGTAATAGACTTCGGCTTCCAAGTGTTGATCTAACAACAGCCTAATGTCTTCCAACTCCTAGGGTAGTCCCACGTAACTCGACCCATGGTTCTACCTGTAAAAGCGATATGTTAGTTCAAAATATGATAAATAAAAATATTTACCGTACAAACTACGTATATATTAATAAATGATTTTTACCTTGCCACTAACGGAAACATGTACGGGTCGTTCACTCGGGGACGTAGAAATGGTAGCCACCACCAAGCTTACGACTGCAACAAGAGTAGGCAACCACCGATGGACATCTTATTCGATTCCGTGGCCTGACACAAATCTCGGTTTAACGTGGCTAACACGATTGATCCCTAACTTAGTTTTTCTCATTCTTTGAAGTCTATTAGGTGTAGTTGCCACCTTATGTGTACCAAATTTCGAGTTTTATCGGGTATTAAAATATCCCCAATTAACTGAAGGATGAATGCTTGGGTGTATTGTTCTTTGACGACCTTGGGTCGCATCCACGGGAGACTTATCGAATTTTTTTGCCAACCAATTCATCAATATCCGATCACTATCAAACTTTTTCGGGACCTTTCCTAATAATGCCACGCAGAGATCTTCTTTACCTGGAACGATCACTGCTCTTGTGATGACTGACCCATCTATCGGCAGACTAAGTTGTAACGCCAAATCCTCTAGTGTGATTGTACACTCGCTGCATGAAAAATGAAAAGTGTGTGTTTTGGGCCTCCATCTTTCCACCAACGCGCTGATGGGTCTAAGATCAAGTTTGATGTCGGATACGAGACACATGCAAAAATCCCACCTCTTGCAAGTAACCACGAATGGTGAGGATAGGAGGCTTTGTGAAATTATGTATGAACGCCTCCAAAACGCGATCGTCCGCCTATTTATAAAAACAAAAAATATTTTAATTTATAGAAAAACGTTTTAAATTTAACTTAATCAAAAATAAAAAAAATTAAATTTTTGTCTTACCATTACTGCTTGAGCAGTGGAAATGTGCTTGTCATCAAAACAAATTAGAGATGTTGTCATTCGTGAAAACTTAATCTGAACGAATCAAATTTAGAATAATTAAAAATATATATTTTAAAACGAGAATATCGAAAATTTTTGAACAAAAACTTGAGAAAATTGAGAGAGTTAGGAGATTAGAAAGAATTGAGAGAATAGGATGTGAGTGAAAAAAAATTATTTTGAAGGTATTTTCAGGTAAAATTTTTTTGACTGTTAGCCCTTTTAAAATTTTTTACTGTTGCAAGGGCAACGGTCATATGAACGTTGAGGGAAAGTACGCCCAATTGGATGCGCTTTCCGTTTCTCTTTCAAAAAATGACCTATTTCTCTAAATTAAAAAAAAACGGCTTAAAAGCCTAATTAAAAAAAAATTGGCATATTTGCCTAATTTGCCCTAAACATTGAAGGTTAATTTTTTTTAGAATCAATATTAAATTGACCTAATATATAAATTTTGAGAGTTAAAGTTGCTATTATACCAATTTTAAAAGCTACTATGTCATATTTTTGTCAGCCATTTAACTGCCTGTAAGAAAAAAGAAAAAAAAAATCAAATAATTAATAACTATTTTGTAACTTTTCATAATTGAATGGTAAAAAAATTACTTCTAATTGAGTGAGTATAATTACAAGAGAGAAAAGTAATTAAATCATTATAAATAAAATGAATAGAAACTTATATCATGAATGATTAAGCACCAACATTTATATGTACCCAAAAAGACCAACATTTATAAATATAATTATAACGTATAAAAACTTAAATTATAAGTCTAGAATTTTTATTAAATAACAAGTACTTTTGTTTAATTGGTATAAATATATAATGATTATAAAATTCTTAGTTATGATTGCAAGCAGGAGTGAGGTAAAGTTGGATAGATGTGGTTTTTGGTTGAATTCAAAATAAGTTTATTAATTATAAAATCTTAAATACTATTGTAATCCAATTTAAATGAATTTTATTTCTAATTTAACTTTTTTTTTGTTTTTTGAATTAAAAATACAACCTAAAGTGGAAAAGAAGGTAAGATAAGGTGGTAGAGTAAAAAGAAAAGAAACGAAAAAAAGGGGGATGATTACAATGAGAAAAAAGCGTGCGGGTGAGAATAATTACAAGCAATTATGGGTTAATGGGCCAAAGCGGGTATTAGATGACTCGCTTAACTCACAACAGAATGAAAGCTAGTTAGATAATAAAGCAGCATTTTCAATGGCATCAAAAAGGCATTGAGAGAAGAATTGAAAGGACGAAAGGAAATTTCATTTTTAGTTGTGGTTGTGAAGGGGCTATTGGTGGGCATGGAAGGGCTGGCCATGCTCGGGCAGCTAATCGGTCAGCTTCAAGATCTTTTGCAACTTCACGGCTCTCCTCCGCCGCCTCCTCCTCCGTCTCATTTTCGCCTTCTTCATCCGCATCTTCACCCCGGCGACTACCACCGCAGGTCTCTCTTCAGAATTAGATAGATCTCTTCAATTCCTTCTTGTTCTCTTACCTCGCATTCTCGCTTTCCTTTCAAATGTTTTTCCCCCTTCTCTGCTTCCATCATTTTTTGCTTCTGTTTTATTTTTATAAAAACAATGTGATTCAGTCGTAGGTTATCTTTTATTCCTATAATTATTCCAATGTTATTTTCTTTCTTGCATTACTTGTTGAGGTTTTTTAGTACTTGGTTCTTATGCCCCTGTTGTTTTTTCCTATCAAATTTTCTTTCTTTTTTTTTCAAGGGCTTCGGCATGTTAATGCCATTAGAATTTTTTTGGGTATTCGTTTCTACCTATTTTTTACTTTTTTTTTTGCAAAAATAATGAGTTTTAGTGCATACCATTTTTCAGTTCTTTCCTTGTATTCCTATCATGTATACTTTTTTTTACTACTTTTTGCTTTGCTTTTTCTTTTCCCCTTTTCCAGTTTTCAGGTTTTTTTGTTCCCTCTTTTTTGTTAGGGGCTGATTACATTATGTCATGGTTAACTTTGAACTTGTTGACCGCTGTGTTTTTTGGTAAAATGATACTTGAATGTTTCTTCTTGGTTGTGGTTAACATGTGATTATAGTTTCACTGTGTATATGGAATCTCAAACCTCGCTTAAACCAATGGTTCTTATTATATGCCATAGACTAATCAGCTCTTTTTTAATTTTCTTTTTCCTTGCTACATATGAAGAAAAAAGAGAAAGCTAATCTACTAGTAATTCAACTAATCCGGAGCCAGGGGGTTTTAAGTAACACATAGTTGTTGGTCTTTATTTGTTTCGAGGTCTCCTTTAAAACTTCGGGTTTAACTAATGAATGTTGAGTGGGCTGCTACCTTGGTTCGTTCATAATGCTCGGTTTGTCCATATGTCACAGTAGGCGTCTCTCTTTCTCAATATTCCTTCAATACCCATGCTTTATGCAAAGCCATTCTTTGCAATGTAACCAAGCACATAGTGGAAAATTTCTTTTAACAGTGAATGTAGGCATCTATTTTCCATGTAGTTCAGTTATTATTGATGGAGGCGGTTTGTGAAGTTAGACGATTCCAAGGTTCATATATCATCTTTTATAAGTTAATCCTGAAGCACCGATGTATATAGGCGTCTTGTGTCCATTCTAAAGTTCATTTTGAGGTTCTTTTCTAATGGAAAAGGTTTGGTGGTCAAGATGTATCTTGCCAAGGTGCATTTTGAGTTTCCTTTCTAATGAACATGTTAGGTAAAACCATAAGGAAAATTGTAATATACGTTTTTTATGAAGATGTTGAGATGAATTTATCTTGTTTGGAAACGTAATTTATGTCATGTCCAGAGCATGCACAGCTTTGGCATGATAGTTTTGCTTGGGCTTAGCTTTATTTTGATCGATAAATGGCCATAAAGATGTCAACCAGCAAAAGCCTGCAGATAAGGCCTTGACTTAAATAAGGTTTGATGATTGAAGTTCAAAGGTGATGTGAATGTTGAAGTCCAAATGGATTCTAGTTACTTGCACAATCGCCTACTAAATTTGGTTATAATCTCTAGCTTTTGTCTCTTGCAATGAGGCACTCTCCTTTCCTTCCCTCTATAGCTGGCTTGACCCTCGACTCCACTACTGGAGAGGAGTCTTGTGTCCCTTGCGCTATACAGGTTAACTATGGAACATGTTGCTTCACAGACACAAGGCTTCTTTACTACCTTTTATATTATGATGTTCTGAGAAGTTTCTATCATAGTTTGTATTCATTTTTCACCCCAAGAAGTTCTCTAGGATTCTTTGGTTCTCTTATCAATGTACCCATTGCTGGGTGCATGGGTATTTTTTGATGTGTAAACTTATATAAGAGGGAAGATTGGTAATTGAGTACATTGCTGCATCTATTGATTTTGATCAATAAGATGGTGAGGAAAGTTGTTAAACTCTCTTCGGGCCTGCACAAATTGAACAGATCTTATAACTCGAAATATTTACCATATTTCTTGTGATGGGATGAATGGTGGAATTGCTATTGCTTTAAACATGTTTGAGCTTAATGATCTTAAATTTATTGTAGCTGGTAATTTTTTAGCATATTTCAAATAGACAGTAGGAACGGGATTACTTATGTTAGCTTCCGTGCAGGTGGTGTTTGCACAATATAGATGATACTCCTGCAGACGATTACTACAGTCTTGTAATGGCTGCTGGGAAATCTGGAAGTTGTAAGATGTTGGAACCTTTCGAGCCTCCAGGTCCTCCACCAAGCAAGAAATCACGAAAGGGACGGAACCAAGAGAAATTACATGGAAGTACTGCTATACCTGAGGCCGAGGTTATGGAACAAGATATTTGGAAAGAATTCCCTGAAGACCTTCTTGAAGCTGTCATTGCAAGACTTCCCATAGCCTCATTCTTCCGCTTTCGCTCAGTTTGCCGTAAATGGAATTCCTTGTTGGAGTCGCAAAGTTTCTCTCAGCGTTGTGCTGAAATCCCGCAAGGCAATACCTGGTTCTATGCTTTTACTCATGACAATGTGGACTCCGGAACCATGTATTATGACCCTTCCATGAGGAAATGGCACCATCCTGCATATAGGCCAACAAAAATGATTGCTTTGCCAGTTGCATCTGCAGGTGGTCTAGTTTGCTTTCTTGATATTGGTCATAGGAAATTCTATGTCTGCAACCCTTTGACTCGGTCATTTAAAGAGTTGCCAACTGGGTCAGTTAAAGTGTGGTCGCGAATTGCTGTAGGAATGACTCTGAGTGGAAACTCAACCACTGGAGGCTACAAGGTCATGTGGGTGGGACGTGATGGAGAGTATGAAGTTTATGACTCAGTGAAGAATTCATGGAGTCGGCCAGGAAGCATGCCCTCAAACATTAAGGTGCCACTATCACTTAACTTTCTGTCTCAAGCTGTTTTTGTTGATAACACACTTTGCTTCATGCGGTCGGACCCTGAAGGGATTGTGTCCTACAACATGGATACCGGGTATGCAAACAATTTATTATTCCAGCCCCATTACATCTGAGTGACCACTCGCTTGCAGAGTGTAAGGGCAGGATCATGCTCGTTGGATTGCTGACCAAAAATGCTGCCACTTGTGCCTGTATATGGGAGCTGCAGAAGATGACGCTCTTGTGGAAGGAGGTTGACAGAATGCCAAACGTATGGTGCTTAGAGTTTTACGGGAAGCACGTACGAATGACTTGCTCAGGCAACGAAGGTTTGCTCATGTTGCAAATGAGATCGAGACAAATGAACCGATTAGTTACATACAATGTGATGAGCAGGGAGTGGCTTAAAGTTCCTGGATGTGTTGTACCACGGGGTAGAAAGCAACAGCGGGTAGCATGTTGCATTGCCTTTAACCCCTGCTTGACTGCTACTGCTTGATTTCCAACCCTTTATGTTTCAAGGAAACTATTTCCTATTTTAATGTTTCCCGATTATGTTCGATTGCTGCTAACAAGTCCCACCTAAGGCCGGATTTTCTTTTTGGTTGCATGGAAATTGGAATGGGCTTTTTCTTTATTTTCTTCTTTTTGTTTGGACATGTGGGTGAATAACACGCTTGGTTCTTAATGAGGCGTGTGAAACTTCTGCTGTCTTGTTGCATTGAGATAATAGTGACACAGGTAAATTGAGCGGTTAAGCTTCCTCTTTTAATAGATTCATTATACTAAACAGGAAATTCTCTACTCAGTGCTAAATTTGATGAATGAGGTTCATATAGAAGCTAAATCTAGCGGGATTGCATGTGAGAAAGCTCGAATAAATAAAAATCTTTACGCATCATCTGCTGAAGCTGTTGGTATAACCATTCAAATACCAAGTTACTCGGGTAACTCGGTTCAACCACTAATATATCAGTTTTTTGTCCATCTCATTGCATAAATGAAAAAAGTAGCAGACAAAGCACAATGACCAGACAAAGAAAGGGGAGGTCTTATTCAAATTCCGAACATTTCACAACGTAAGCATATCTCTAGTAAATATATCATCAGTTTCCCTACAAAACTAACAGAAAAGAAAAGCCCAATGCAAGACCAGTCTCCTCGCAATTCCTTAACACCAGAAGTGCAGACTTATGCCATACCTCCGCTGGTCGCTGTCCTGATAATCTGGAAGAGAGCTGTTACGGTGAATGTAAACGAAGTTGATCAGTAAATCATGACAGACAGGACATGCAGAAAATCTTGACTCTAAATTGTAATTATAGATATTTTAATTTAAGCAAATATCCTTGAAGATTACAATGATGAAATTAACTGAACACCAAGAAAAGCTAAACATATTACACTTTCCAACGAAGAAACCAGACAAATTATCCATACACATCGAATAAGGAAATATGATGGCAAAGAAAGAATCCTTACATGATCCAATGACGACGAATATGAAGAACCCAAGAAGCACAGGACCAACAGGATAATCCTTCCCCTTCTTTGTGGTTGTCTCAGGCACAGCTCCTCTCTTTGTTATGTTCTTTTGGAACTTCTCCACCTTTCTTTCTGCAAGACGCCTTGATGTTGTCTGCCCAAAGCAGAAAAAGTAGGGGGATAAAGTATAAATTTAAATAGAAACAAAGCAATTTTATTTTTCTTTTAGGGAATAAAAGGGTCAGGGTATCCCATGACAGGCCTGGCCTAATTTGGCGATGGATCTTAACATTTATACAAGATTTATGAGAAATATACATGACGTTTCGAATCAGTTTTGAACTGTGAAAATATAATTCGAACTGTTGACCAAAAAATAAGAGACAATTCGAACTATTTGCATATGACAGGTCAACAGTTCTAAATTAATACAATAAGGAAAAGCAATATAAAGACGAATAAATTATTCAAAAGATTTTCGAACAAATACAAGATAAATTGTGAGGCATATATATGCCATTTAGATCTATAATCGCTGAAATCTACAAACGATTTTATAAACACGCTAAAATGTAGATCCATAATCTATATTCGGAAAGGACGGAAGACAAACAAGAAGTTTATATTGGATCCACTCAGATACAAGAAGATCAAGAAAAATAATAATCAAATTAATAGGAAAAATAAATATGAAAACTGTGAAGTGAACCAATTATCAGAAAAAAAATACAAATTAACAGTTTCTTAGAAAAAGAAAATAAAAACTCACCATGATGACGGATAGATCAGATAGCCGGAGAAGATTGAAGAGAGAAAACGCAGGAAAATTGCAGGATCTCGCTAATTCCCTGCGAATTATTTTCTCTCTCGACCTCTCACTTTCTCGCGAAAATCTCCGGATTTGATAGAGGATGTCAGCTATCCGTCCGCTTTATATAGTGCTGAAGACGGAAAAATAAATGATAATTGAAGGTCACGCGTAAGTAGCGTCACCGGCTTCGCTCTCATTGGGCCTGAACCTCAGTCAGAATACGCGGCGCGTTTTCATTGGTTCTTTTTTACACGTAGACGTGTGGGATTTAAGACTTCGCTTAAATTTAAGCCGTTTGTTTTCTTTTAAAGGGTTAATTCAAGCAAACGTCCTCAAATTATGATTCAAATTCTAAATTAGTCTCTAAAGTTTAAATAATATTTTTAATGAATATCCTAACATTTTAATGGACCTCACTATACCCTTGATTCTTTTTCAAATTTTGATACTCCACTTACTTTCCTTTTTATATATTTTTATTGAAAAAATTGTGATAATGATCATACCATTCCAAAATTTTATTGCAAATAGCAGTTTATATACTATATTTTAATTTTTTTTATTAAGGTTTAAATGTATAATTGGAACTCAAATTTTTTTACTTATTTTAAATTAGTGTTTATGGGTTTTTTTCTAAATTGGTATCTTAATTTTTTTTAGGTCAACTAAATCGGTACTTAAATCTAACCCTTGATGTCATAATCTAAAAAAATATTTTTAAAATTATTTCTTTTTTTTTTCTTTAGTTTTCCCTGTGACATTTCTTCCACCCCAATTTCTTTTCTTTTTCCCGGTGACCTTTCTTTTTCCCACTATCCTTTTCTATTCTTTTCTCTACTAAACACGTTTGCTTTCAATGGCTGATTCCAATTCCTCTCCTTCACATTCTGCTATTGCTGCTGCTGCTGCTGCTTCTTTGTTTGACGTAGAAGGTACTGAGAAAATAAAGTTTCTAGACATGGAGGAAACAGGTTCAAATTCGGGCTACAAAGATTCTGATTACCCAATAGACTCGAAATGAAGAACTAGTAACTGAAACCTGACAATTAATAAAGTTTCTGGATAGTTGGATTTTTTTGTTTGTTTCCTGGGAAAATATGAGAAAGAACACAAAAAAAATAGTTTTTTTTTTGTTCACTTTGCTTTCTTTTTAGCTTCTAGGTTTATCTTTGTTTTATATTTCGAGCCTTGGTTCATCTTTTTTTTTTAATTTTCGTATTCAATTTTTTTTTTCTATTTTTTCAGTTTTTGGGTAGTTAGATTTTTTTTATTTGTTTCTTGAGAAAATACGAGAAAGAACAAAAAAAAGGGTAGATGCAGGCAACTCCATTAGATTTTTATCTTTTTACTTAATAAGTTTCTAAGGATTTAAAGCTTTTTATCGAAGAATTCATTTTGTAATTTGTTTGTTTGTTATAGTGGCTATTTATGGTGAAGAAGGATACTATGATTTGCACAATGATTTTTAAACAAATTAGGTACTATTAATTTTGATATTATTGTTTGCTTCATGAAATTGTATCTTACATTACCCTCTTTCTTCTCCTTTTTATTATCACTACTTTTCCTTCCACACAATATTTACAAATAAAACAAAATTGAGAGGTAAAGTAAAATAAACATGGTGGACATATAGCAAGCAGACGAAGTGGAAGGGCCATTACCGATAGTTTCATTTGAGACGGTTGGTCCAATTGGGTTCCCATCACAAGGTTATCTAAGATAGGTGAAAGTGTAGTTCAGCTCAGTTGGTTCAAGCCATGAGTTTTTATGGTTAGTTTGAAAAGGGGAGGGGAAGTTGTGGGAGTTGGTTGATGGTGGCTGAAAAATGGGGAGGAACATGAAAAGGGTTTAAGATATGTGATTTTGGTGGTAATTAGATGGTGAGAAAGTGAGTGAAAATTTTTGGGGTAAGAGTTTTTGACAGAAGAAAGAAGGGAATGTGAAATCATGAGTTTTTGATAGAGGAAAGAAAGTAGGAATGATGAAGAAAAAGAAAAATAAGAAAAGAAAATAAAAAGGAAAGAAAAGGGGGGGATAAAAAAAGAAAAACAAAAAGAAAAAGAGGTATAAGAGGACGTCACGTGGCATTGCACGATTGGCTAGTAAGTAAAAAGTTAACGGCATTAGACTTAGGTACCAATTTAGTTGACAAAAAAAAATTTAAGTACCAATTTGGAAAAAAAATACCATAAGTACCAATTCAGGAGAAGTGAACAAATTTGAGTATTAATTTTATATTTAACCATTTTATTAAAAAATAAGTAAACTGGTCTCTTTATGTTAGATGAATGAATGAAATAGCCTTTCTATTAAATGCTTACTTTGATATTTTATATTTAAGGCATAATAGTAAATGTAGCCATCAATTTTTATATACTTATTTAATTTGACCTCTATTTTTTTTATTGGGAATAAATTGACTCTCCACTTTTCATTGGTGATGTGACATTTTTTTATATACCATATTAATAAATAATTTAAAAATTATAAAAAAATAAATAAATAAAAATTATATTTAAAAATTATAAAAAACTCTTCAAAATATAAAAAAAAGTAAAAGTAAAAATTTATAAAAGAATTTTAAAAATGCAAAAGAAGTTAAAAGGTTTTTTATTTAAAAAAAAAGAGCTCGAAAGGAAAATAAAAAAAGAAAGTAAGAGAAGTTTTATAGTAGTTTGTCGTTGTCGTTTTTCTTTTAATATTAGTGTAAACTGTTCTAATGCTAGCCTTAGCCCTTATTCTAGCATGTTGTTGGATTTTTAATGGTAATTTATTAATTTATTTATTTGTTATGATACGGTGGTACCCCGTATACTTCACATTATTATTACTTTAGTATTGTTTGAAAGGAAAAATAAACAAAGTGAAGAAAGCTTTGTAGTTTATCTATAATCTATAATAGATAAATGATATAAGTTTACAGAAGGTTTTGAGTTGACGAAAATATTATTTGTTGTTAATTATATTATTAAATTAAAAATATTTTTAATCTATAAAAGTTAGAGTATGGAGAAGTTTTTGAACTAAATAATATAACTTTTGTTGTTTATTTTAATTATTATTAATTATTAAATTTATCATATTTACAAATAAGAGTTTTAATATTTTTAAAATAATTAGTTAAAAATTTAATTGATAAAAAAATTTGTCATGATTATAAATAATAATTTTAATTTTATCAAAAGACTTTACTTAAATGAAATTATATAATAACAAATTTAAAAGTTAATTTTATATTTAAATTTTGATTTGCCATGTTTTACTATTGATTACTTAATTGGATAACATAATGATGACCTCGTATGTATTGATGTACATCCTACTTGAGAATTGCTATATGGTGTTGTAATGAACTTTGAATTGAGTAACTACATGAGTAAGAAAAAACGAGAATTTTGGTAGGAATCTTGAATGTATTAAATGTCTTAATTAAAATTTTACTTGATAGAATGATTAGGATACGATTAAAATGTTAATAGGGATTAGTGGCACGCTTTTGATTGAAAATTATGGTTAGAAGATTATAGTGTATATTATCTTATGACATAGCGTTTCGGCGTAAGCTGTTGTGCCCCTCTCTATATATATGTATATTTGGTGTGATAAATGCACTTGTAGTGCAACATACGTGTGGTGTATTGAATGGATAATCTCAAGTGTTTGAGTCATATTTTATTTAAGTTATTAAAGGCTAAAAAATTAAATGTGTGTTTAAATTAGTATAATGAGAAAGTGAAATGAACCTAAAAATTCTAAAAGGAGGATTTAATTCATTGATGTAATAAGCATGTATGGGGTGTGTCTCGCATTTTCGGGCAAACCAGAGATGAAATAGAATCGACATCACGAGGATGAGGAGCATGACATCGTGACGTTGTGATAGACGATGCCCTGACGAGGCAATATGCCACTTCACGACGTGGCGACGTGCATTCAACTTAAACGAGATTTCTTCTCTCAGTTAAACTCTATTATCTTTTCCCAGTTGAACTCTGGTTATTCTAGGGATAATTTAGTCATATATGTACATGAATTTTAGCCTATAAAAAGGCCTTAGTAACCCTAGAATTTACATCTTCATCACATTAAGATTAAGAGAAAATCAAAAGAGTTTTAATGGAGCTTCGTGTTTTATCCAGAAAGCTTTGTTTTTTTGGAATTCAGGGGTTTCTATTTTTGGTTATCTCTATAGCACCCCATTCCTGACCCTTAAGGAGGATCCAGAAAAGGTGCGTTATGACCTTAAAGTATTTTCCTTTCAGAAATGTAATTGACGGTAGGGGTGTTCAGTCGGTTAACAGACTGGTTAACCGACCCGAAATAATATTAACCGAATTAACCAACCTTTCAAAATTTTTAACCATTAATCGAACCGAAATTATTTCAAAAAAATTAACCGAACCGAAATTTTTTCGGTTAATTCGGTTAACTGACCGAATTAACCGAAAATTATATGTTTTTTTTATTTTTGGTTAAAAATTAACCGAATTATCCGAATTAACTGAATTACCTGAAGTAACCGAATTAACAGAATTACCCGAATTACCCGAATTAACCGAATTGAATCACTACATAATTAAAAACATTACATAAGTCTTTGAATCACCAACATTAAATAAGTTTTGAAATTAACACATAATTGAAATTTTATTTTTATTTATTAAATTATTTGTAATTTTTATGATTGGGTTGGGTTAGGTTGGGTAATTGGGTTGGGTTGGATACTTGGGTTTGGATTGGGTTTAGGTGAATAGTGGGCCTATTTATATATTATAATTTTATTTATTAATTTTTCGGTTAAACCAAAAAAATTTGGTTAACCGATCGGTTTCGAACTGAATTAACCATTAACCAAAAAATCAAAAAAATAATTAACCGACCCTTGACTGAAAAAATTCAGTTAACCAACCGATTAGGTTAATTGGTCGGTTAACCAAATTTTTTCGATTTTACTCGAATTTTGCACACCCCTAATTGACGGAACCTCAAGTTTACAAAAACAATTAGGTATATGCTATAGTAGTAATATATAAAACATTTAAGCTTAAGGACCAAAACACTTTTCAAACATAAAACTTCATTGTAAGGATTTAAGGAAAGAGCACAGTTTGACGAATACAAATTTTAGTTAAAAAATATTATTCTTCAAATTTCAAGCCTTAATGCCACCCTTATTTGTCATACATAATACAAAATCATTTTATCTCTTCGCTGGTCCTGAGAAAGGAAGATAAATGGAGTAAGTTCATAGAACTTAGAGAGTTCTAGAGTGAACAATACGATATCTATACGTCACACAGATAGAAAGACTCTTCCCAACTCAGTGGAACATACAGTTCGCCCATTGGTGAATACACCACACAAACTAACTTCATGTAGCTCGCCTATTGGCGAATACCGAACTTACATAGAATTTAACAGAATAGGACCCATATTGGCACATTCACTATGCCCATGCATTCATGCAGACGACCTTTTACGTGCTAACCAAAAACCTTAGTCCGTGCTTAGAGATTGTATCGTTTGTTTCTACTTCATCTGTTACGTTTTGCCAATCTGATTTGCATTACACTTGCCTTACCAGAGGCTACATAACATAATTCATGTATTGTGATTTGCCAGTTCAATTCTCTTTGCAATGAAGGCAACGCCATGAATTCACTTCCTTTGTTCTGACCATATGGTTCCTTTTTCAGAGTAAGGTGGGTAATAGCTTAGCACAAAGTAAGACCCTTTCATTTCTTACACAGACATGCAAAGCTAGACTTTTCACCAGACAGACAAACTTACCTTGAACCAGACATGTACAACACACACATGCGACATAAAGGAACTCACCAGAAGATGCAACAGAGACTAAACAACAGGTCCCTTTCCCTTGTCTCGAGAGCTTTTGGGAGTTTCTTAAGCTAAAACATAAATAGTTAACTTATCAGATCATGTTTTTTTTAGAAGAACTAACAAGCTTTCAAGAACACTTAAATCAAGAAACCCCGAATTTGAAAGTTTCCTTCCTTTAATATTTAGTCTATTTCTAAAGCATGAAACCCTGGGTCTCGTAAATAATCACGAAAACAACTAGAGTTTTATCATTATTTACTAGGTTTCACGACTGTAAAGTTAGCTGATTATAACGAACTCTAATCCTTCGAATAGGCTTTGGCTCTAACGCTTTCTTGAAAAATGCAGAAAGAATTTTGAAAGGAAGTATAAATTTCAAATAAAGTATAAAACTTGTTTAGGAAGCTAAGGTTGGCTTTATATAGGTGCACACGAAAGGAAAACATAGTGGACAAGCTTATTTCCCTCCATTAACTTTCCTTCGGTACCCGTGACTAATAGTTTGCTCTCTTATCTTAAATACATGTCCTTCATTTTCAGAAACTTTGTCCAATCCTGATTAGTCCTCATTAGGCCAACTAAATAGTTCAATCAGAGAATAAGATAACAATATATTTATCATTTCTATCAAACCAGGGGTTTAACAATAGGACTCATTATTTTTATCTATTCACTAGGGCAGCGTATACTCTATCGAAGAGTTCGCCAAACCTCAGAGCTCACCTTAATCAGGGCTTCGCCCAAGGGCGCATTCGTAGAACTTAATTACTTAATAAGTTTCTAACCCTTTCCTTACTTGAGGGGTTATACTATAAGCCTTAGTTCAACTAACAATACTCGAGTACTACCTTTCGCTGGGCGGGATGTTACAACTCTCCCCCACTTAGGAAATTTCATCCTCGAAATTCATACCTAAAAACAATTGTGGATATTATTTTTTTCATTATGCTCTCATTTTCCCAAGTGGCTTCCTCAGTGTTGTGATTCCTCCATAGTACCTTTACTAAGGGAATTCTCTTATTCCTCAGCTCTTTAACTTCCTTGGCCAAAATACGTGATGATTCTTCCTCATAAGATAGGTTTAATTCAATCTCAAGCTCTTCAATTTGTTCCACGTGCTCAGGGTTGGATCTATACCTTCGAAATATTGATACATGGAAGAAATTATGAATATTTGAAAGTTCAGGAGGCAAAGCCAATTTATACGCCACCAGACCAAATCTTTCTAGAATTTCTTAAGGTCCCACAAATCTTAGGCTTAGCTTACCTTTCTGGCCAAATCATATAATCCTCTTCCAAGGGGATACCTTTAAGCACAATTTGTCTCCCACCTTGAAGGAGATTTCCTTTCTTTTTAAATATGTATAGGACTTTTGCGAATCTTGAGCAGCCTTCAAGTGGTTACGAATGAAGACAACCTTTTTCTTCAGTTTCATGCACTAAGTCTGGTCCGTGATTTTTTTTCGCTTAACTCTGTCCAACAAGTAGGTTTTCTGCACCTTCTACCATAAAAGGCCTCGAAAGGAGACATATTTAAACTGGCATGGTAGCTATTATTGTAGGAGAATTTAATAAGAGGAACATACCTTTCCCAATTTATCCCAAAATCGATCACACAGCAACACACCTTATATTTTAAAACTTGAATTACTCTCTCAGATTGGCCATCAGTCTAAGGGTGAAATGCAGTGCTAAATTTCAACTTGGTTCCCAATGATTGTTGTAATTGTTGCTAGAATTTGGAGGTAAATCTTGGACCCTTATCAGACACAATGGATGATGGCACTCCATAGAGATGCACCACTTTAGCAATATATAGTTCAACTAGCTTTTCTAAAGAATATGTCGTATTCACAGGCAAAAAGTGTATTGATTTTGTGAGCCTATCTACCACCACCTAGACAGAGTTTGTAACAATCTGTTTTTCAGTGGTGTCGAAAACAACGGTTTCGGGACCACAATTCTAATTAGTAAGTATTTAATATTTATGAGTAAAGTATTATGATATAGTGAATTTTAACTGATAATTTTTATTTAATTGGATAATTAGTGAAGTACAAGTGGGTTGTTCTGAAATTTAAGTATTTTGGAAAATGAGGTTTTGAGACCTCATTTCTACAAATTGAGCCCGTAAATAAAAATATTTATGGAGTTAAAATATAGGTATATTGAATATTTTAATGATTAGATAATTAATTAAGTAAAAAGGACTAAACCATAAAAGATATAAAACTTAATCACTATTGAATTTTATTAATTAAATGGTTTAATTAGGAAATGTGAGTAGACTTATGAGAAAATTAAGCCATTATTAAAGTTTTTGGATGGTTGGTGCCCATTTTATTTGATTATATTATTAATTAAGTTTTTAATATTAAAACATGTTAATTTATAAAGTAAAATGAAAAGATAAAAGACATTCATCATCTTTTCTTCTCATCCACACCGTTCCTTCATTTGGCTAGGCTTTGTAGCTTTACATGGTAAGTCATTTTCACCCGTTTCTCATATTTTTTATGTTTTTGATCATTGTAACTAGGTCTAGCTATCCTGTATCTACAATTTCAAAATTGTTAAAGATTTAAAAATTTGCCATTGATATTTTTGAAGCTTTTTAATTGTTAATGGTTTAGTTTAAAGCTTGATGATGAATTTGGATTAATTTGTGAAGTGATTTTGTATAGTTTTGAGTTTAAGGACTAAAATGATTAAATATTTAAATTTAGTTGATTTTCTTGTAAAAATTCATACTTAGAGAGCGATAAAGGAATGGTTAAGAATTTGACAATATGGGTTTAAGGGTTAATTGTGTAAATAAGCTTAGTTTGGTTTTAAGGACTAAATTGAATAAAATATAAAATTTCAGAGAAAATTGTCTAAAATAAAATTAAAATATTATAAGCATGAATTTTTGTATTATTATGAGATTGATATTGAGATTTTGAATCTTAACTATTATATAAATCAAGTTGTTGACTTAGGCGAAAAATAAAAAATTGTTGAATAGTTCCTAGTATCTAAAGCGTTATTGTTTTGTCAAGTAAGTTCATACTACTTCTGTGATTATAATTTGTTATAATTTGTTGTTAATTATATACATATATAAACTGCTAAAATTGGAATCAGACTATGTGGTAATGAATTGAATTCTGAGATAATTTCGATGGACCGAGTAAAAGTCTCATATACAATGTTTCATATTGTTTCCCGACTAGATCGAGCTCTAGCATTTTTTTGGACTTAGATATACATATGACACATATTTAGCCTCGACTGGTAATCTATTGTCGTTTTAAAGGTTTAGCATGGACCGGTAACCTTACATGTATTTATAGCCGTGACCAGACTATTTTTCTGTGTTGTCACTAGTTTAGCCCAGATGGGTAACTTGGCACATATGTTTCTGTATATGACTAGCTTGGACGAGTATCATATGTTACCCACACTCATGTACTGAGTTCATTTACAAAGTCCCATAAAAAAATCAAAGGATATACAGTGTGAAATTGTATCGTTAATGTGGACGAAATACAAACTTTGAATATCCATATGTTCGTTATTTATTGACCTAATTTTTTTTGAAATATGTCTTGATAGGAATAATATTTTGAATAACTATTTGAAATTAACTATTAAATGAGTAAGATAAGTTATTGAATTGAATTGTATGAGCTTACTAAGGATTTTATATACTTACTTCTGTTATTATGTTCTGTAGATTTTGGATACTCTGAACGTGTCGATTGGATCAGCAGGAGCTCACACCTGCCATCTTCTGACTTGGTAGTTTTTGATGTTTGAAAGTGTGGTTACTTGTGGCATGTATATAGGGTGTCTACTTTGCAAATTAACGATCATGTTTTAGTACTTTGGTTATGAATAAGATTATAAGTAACCTTGATATATTAAGTGCTTGGTACTTAATTGACATTTAGTAAGTTGATGATGTAAGCCAATATTTGAATGGCATTATGTGTAAGTTTAGTTAATAACATGACTTGATATTGAATGTTGGTAATTGTTGATATTTGAGGCGAATGACTTGAATGGTATAAAATGGTTAAAGGCATGATTTAATAAGATATGCTTAAATTGTGAAAATAGATTCTTATGTTTTAGGTTACTTATTGAAATTTGCTCCTTGATATCTTAGTTAAAGTAATGATGATTGTATAAGTATGTTGAGGCATGAAAAATCTTGGCATGAATGTTAATGTTTTGGATGGTTGTTGTTTCATGGTTGTATTGTGATGCCATTAAGGGCATATTGGTTAGGTTTAGATTGAATGTTTAACTATCATGTTTTGACATGTTTTAGTGAGTTTTGAATTGGTATAAATAGATATAATTGATATAGCTTGATTCTAAGAAAAGATAGATGACATTGCATGTGCTTAAAGATGTTTTGGATACACACGGCTTGTGACACGGTCTGCCACATGACCGTGTGCCCCATATGATTGTGTACATGGTTGGTAACACAACTGTGTGCTTAGTTTAAAATTTGAAATTTTAGGTCCACACAACATCAATCAGTTACACGGTCTGGGCTCTGCACCACATGGTCTCTGCCCTGTCACACGGTCGTGTGACCCTTGCCTTCGTTATTTACCTATATTTTTGTAAAAGTTTCAATTTAATACAGAATTGATTCTGGTTTATTTTAAATGTTCTGTAAGTTTGATTTAGGTCCCGACATGATTGAATAACATGGAAATGATTGTAATTTATTATGAATTGATATTTTTGGCTCTGTTTTATGGTTGGTGACCCCTGATTTGCATTTTATCTGTTATTTTTTATTTGTCGTAATTTGGTGTAGCAAATTAAACTAGTTTTTACACTTAAGGAACCTGAATACAAACATTTTCATTACATTTTAGTTATGTTTCTTTAGTATTACTTACATTAAATAAAATGTGCAAATTGAGTCTTTAAGGGCTGAATGAGGCCTAAGGGAGAGCTAATATACTTTGTGAGTGCGCAGGAGACCATTAGAAGGCATTTTAAGCCGATACTGGACGCTATGTCGCAACACGGAAGATTTGATGTCGCAACATAGGGAACAAAATTAAAAAAAAAACTCAATTTTGCCTTTGATGTCCCGACATAGACTGAGGGTGTTGCGACATACCCCTGAAGATGGCTACAGAGGAGCATACTGGTTGCTTTGTTGCGACATAGGTCTTTGAGTGTCACGACATCGACTTTGTAATGAAAACTAAATACGATGTAGGGGCATTTTGGTCTGCACAACCAAACTTTTAGCTTGGGAACATCAGCTTACCTAGGGTTAAGGACAACGACTACCTAAAGGCTATAAATATGATCATTTGTCACTTGTTAGGGACACCTTTTCATTAACCTAGTTTCTTTCTTTAGATTTAGTTTCGTTTTCTTTCTTTCTTAGGTTTCTAGAATTTAGTTTATTTGTTCGTTGTTTACTTTCAAGAGATCTAGATTGTGGAATCATTCAAACTCTGTGAATTTGTGCTTAATCTCAATACAATCAGGCTCTTTCATTTACTTTATATTGTTGATTTAATTAGCATGCTTTCTCTTTACTTCGATTATATAGTGTTTATGAACGCTATGAGAAACTAATCCCTCTATGGGGGATTAGCGAGTGGAGGTATAATCTGTTAACTATTTTGTAGGATTACTCAATAGATTAGCTGTTTGGGAAAGGGAAAACATGAAACAAACGCTAGGCTTGATAACCTCGAAAAGTCATCAAGGTGGGAATTAACCAAAAATTGGTATTGCCCATCCATGAACACCTTGACCCCAAACTAGTCTGGACTATGAGGTTGGAAGATAAGTAGTTCTTGCTGACTCGTTATGTTAGTGGAAGATCGAAAGATCCTACTAGGGTAGCAGCTAGTTGATTGACGAGGAAATCGAAACAACAATTGACGGAGATGACCGTAGCGAGCTAATTACCTATAATCAGATTTGATTTATTCTTCCTTTTTAATCTCTTGAAATTTATCTTTTTTTTATGTTGTCTTATTTTTACTATTATTATAAAATCCCCCAAAATCCTTTATTTTATATTCTTTGTACTATAACTAAATTTAAAGTACTAATTAGATCTCTTAGTACTAACAGCCTCTACTCATGCACTAATAGCACACTTGTAGAAAGTAAAAATAAGAAAGTTAAATAAAACTAATAGAATTATATAAGAAAATAACAAAACCAAATTTCACCAAATTGCTAATCCCCGACGATTACACCAAAAACTTGTCGCGTGTAAATATAATATGCGAATGTGCAAGTTTACACGTTGAATCAAGTAATAACGTGTAAGTAAAATCTTCTCCTCAGGGATCGAATAGGATTAATTCGGTTAAGCTATTACTATAACCTATATGAATCAGGCTGTGGCAAAATAGAATAACAATTTGTAGAGGAATAATCATGTATGCAATATTAAAATCAAATAACCAACTTAAAATGCTATGGCAAAGATATGAAGACAAAGTTGAGAAGATTTACGCTGTTGAATGGGAAGGTTGGGATTACTAAGATTCTTTCCTCATAACACAATAATGCCATGGGAAAATCTTAACCAATCTACTATTTAGATTAAATATAAGGTAGTCTACCACTTTCGAGAGTCAAACTTCAAGCTACCTTACCAAAGGCTTTGCATGTCTACAAGCCTTAAGAAGAATACCAAACACTGTTTCTTCCTTTCTCTGTACAAAGCGCAACTCTATGTCTAGAGTGATACTAGTATTCTGTCGAATACTTGCTTGTATCATTCAATCACAATCTAACTCATCTAACCTTTTTAGAATTAAATCAAGTTTATGAACATACCATACTTTCATCTATGTCTACAGACTGCATGTATACATTTTAAAATAGCGTAAATCAAATTAAATAGTAAATCAAATCAGGATAATGCCTTGGTCATTAATGGCACTAAAGATTCATCTAGTAATCCCAACCCGATAAGATTAGCTCATGAGTTGGAAATTAAAATCCAAAATAAAAGTATCATTCAACAACATATTTCCCCAAATAAAATTCACAGAAATCAATTAAGATAATGAAGGAAGAACTTCAGGAAGCTTTCGATAATCCAACCTTCAACTCCAGTGCTGCGATATCTTGTGAAGCCCATGGTTTAATGTTTCGCCTTCTTCCTTGTATTGTTCCTTTGTTCCTTAGTTGCTACCCTCTTTCCTTGCGTCTTTAGATCTCCCACAAGAAACTATGTGAGAGGAAAAACCAGCTCTCCTCCTTTCTTTCTCTTTCTTCTTTTTGTAGGGTAGGTCCCCCTCTCTAGATCTACCTATTTTTCAAGTGAATATTTTTGGTACAAGTACAATTGGCTAAGCATGGCATAGATTGACAGATGAGTCAGTATCTTCTTAGAATTGCCATGGTATTTGTGCTGGCAATCTATCTAATATTTTGTCATGACAAAACTTCACTCCTTTACTTCTTTTCCTCCTTTTTGCACCTGCTATAAGCATCACGCAATTCCTTTTGTCCCATAAGTAAAAGTAACATATAGTGACATTGAAAGCACAATCCAAGCTTTATGATGCAATGTTATAAAAATTCTAATATAATTTCCTAAAATGTCACTAAATTTACTCATGTACGAACAATTAACTAAGTCTACAAGCCTAAAATATAACTTTTTTCAAGAGTTATCACAACCCCAAACCTGAGTTATTGTTTGTCCTCAAGCAAAATATTCATGGATGCATGAATGAATTGCCACAACAATATAATTACCTTTGTATTGTTAGACCATTAAGAGAGCATTTTGTACTTCAGTTCTCAACAATCTTTTATGTCTATACTTTTGATCAAGTTTCATAAGCTTATTTAGCAAAGGCAGTGCGAAAAATATTGCCCTAAAAGAAAAAAAAATCCTAAGTACTCATGCAACTTTCACTATAACAAGTATCTCCTAATTTACTTAGTTCATCTTTTAACTTACTCAGTTTTCCCTATTTTTTCTTTTCTTTTTTCATCTGGCCTTATACATACTTAATTACATACATATTTATTTATTATGCCTATTTTTTTACTAGGGGATTGAACTCGTCACATGATTCTTTGACTCGACAATTAGAATGGAGCATACACTAAATTGTAGAATACTCAATCATGTCACAATTTGAATACTTACTCATGAAGTTAAGGCTTTTGACTGAAAAGATGGATGGAGCAAATAACTACCTCCTTAGCTACTCAGCCTGTTACTATAGTGGAGTGCTCCTAAACTACTTCTTTTATTAAATCACTCTTACTTGGACTCACCTTTCTAGTCAACAGCATGATGGAGCAAACAAAATGGTGTTGACTTACTTGGCAATTCTAAGCATTGAAATATTTGATGGCAGTTTTTTCTTCAATTTTCTTAAACATTGTCACTTTATTCATTATTGAGTAATTCCTTTATACTGAAATTAGCTTCAAGAATCTCTAAGTTTATTAGAAGAAACTTACTATAGATCAGTTGTAATTGGAATCAGGACATCCTAATTTTAGGGATCAATTTACAAGAAAACTATCCTAAGCTAAACTCATCTAATTTACTGGCACAATTTTCTAGGAATGTCGAAGAATTAAATTCCTCATTGAATATCATATGCAAAAATATAATCATTATAGTCTAAAAATTCTTTGACATTTATGTGTCATGGTAAAATGAATGTCAAAAACAAAATGAACAACTATTCGAATGTAACCTATATGCACAACACGCCCCCAAACCTAAGGGATGCATTGTCTTCAATGCATGAATAGAGAAAAGTTATGAATGCACAGACATATACATGGACACAAAATGATAAGACAAAAATGATGAATGCATGCTAAAATGAAATGAAAAATAAATAACATAAAAAAATGAATTAAGCTTGGAGTGAAATTGTTGTTACCTTAATTTGGACGAGTGGATTTTCGTGTAGCATGCTTGTAGCGCTACTTCCTTTTGAACATGTTGATTGGGACCTCGTCTTCCTCATCGTCTGATTTTGTGAGATCATCAATAAACTTATTGGTCTCACAATTTTTGTGTGTCATTGGTGCAGTCAATTGAGGTGGGACAGGTGCAGTATCATCAACAGGTGGTGCAGAAGTTGGGTTTGCTTCTTCTCCATCATGGTCAGTGTTAATACTTACTGATTCTGTCTTCTCCTCATCTCTCTCTAGTCCTTTTGTGGCCTTTTTCTAAGTGGCAGGGTGTGTGGGGGTAGGTCTGGTCTCATCAACCTCTGCTTCATCATCTTTCTCTTCCACTGCATCAAAGAGCAGTTCTTTAAGAAAGTTGGGGAACGCATGCATATGCCTAGTGAAATTCTTCTGAAGGGATTTCTTAATTTTAGCGTCCATTTTCATCACATAACCCCAGAATAGATCCATTTCTTCCTGTGCCCTGCCCAAATTAGTAGCAATTTTTGGTTGTTGCTTCTAGAACAAACTAAACTGCTTGTGCAACCTCTCAAGAGAACTGAACACTTGTTTCTCAAAGGCATTAGTAGAAGTGGAAGGGGTTGCTGGGGCACAAGTTTGGGTGAAGGATGTAGAGGCAGAACCGAGAGGTGGAAGTCATGGCAATTCCTCCCCTAAAAACCTCATAATAATCTGCTTCATAATGGCCCCTTTGTTTGGAATCATATCTTTATTTGCTTGAACCGAGACTTTCACATATTGGTAAAGGGCAGTAATAAGAGAAGGAAAATTAAGGCTGCCAACGTTCTTCTAGGCACACCTATGAACCTCTTTAAAAATAATTTTTCCTACGTTGATTTTCCTCCCTATCATTATAGAATGGGGTAGCAGCATTCGCTCCTTTGAAATTGTAGAGTTATGAGTAGAAAGATTTAGTCGGGTTGTGAGGAAGTGGTACCAAACTCGACAATGGTGTTTCAGAAAAACTCATTCTATAGTGTAGCAATCTTGTTTGGACACTATCCACTTAGTTCCTTCCACACATAGATCCTTAAGAACTTGATTCAGGTCCTCCGCTGTGATTGTTGTGGAAAACTGAGACTGCTCATCTTGACCATCAGGTAAGCCATACTGAGTATTGATAGAGTACTCATTAAACAACACTGAAACACCTCTCACATATATAAAAGCATTTTGGAGATCAATGGACTGTTTATCCCGAGTCATAGAAGCACCCAGTAATGCTTCAAATGTTGTCTATTGACTTTGAATGTAAGCCCAGTCTTTATATCTTCGACCTCTATAGTTCCATGAGGATAAACATGAACTATTTCAAAATTTCCTGACCAACGACACTTTAATTTTCTTGAAAATAATTTGAGCCTAGGATTAAACAACAACAGCTGTTGTCTAGGTTCTAATTGCCGTGGCATAATCTTCTTATTATGTCATTGCTCGGAATTCCTATCTCATCAAGCTCAAGTAATCATTTATTACCAGCAGCGAACCAATCCATGTTCAGCTTCTTGGCCCAAAATGCTTTATGTTCAAACTCAATAGGTAAATGACAAGGGGTTTGGATATCTTTGAAAAATCCTTAATAGATCTTCGATAAAATTCTACATGCCCTAGGAAACTTTGAATACCTTTGACAGTGGTAGGTGGTGGCAACTTGTCGATCACCTCAATCTTTTCTTTGTCCACAACAATCCCTTCTTGTGATATTTTATGTTCCAGAACAATGCCTTCACAAACCATGAAATGGCATTTTTCCCATTTCAAGACAAGATTAGTTTCTTCACTCTGACAAAGAACTAACTCCAAATTCTTCAAACAGTTTTCAAAAGTATCACCAACAATAGAGAAATCATCCATGAATACTTCAAGAAACTTTTCCACCATGTCTGAGAATATCCCCATCATGCAACACTGAAATGTTGCTAGGGTATTACACAACCCGAATGGCATTCGTCTAAATGCAAAAGTTTCGTATGGACACCTAAAAGTGGTCTTCTATTGGTCATTGGGAGCTATGTCAATATGATGATACCCCAAGTAACCATCTAAGAAACAATAGAAGGTATTCCCAACTAATCTATCCAACATTTGATTGATGAAAGGTAAGAGGAAATGATCCTTTAGAGTTGCTTTGTTAAGCTTGAGATAGTCCATGCATACCCTCCATCCCATGACAGTACGAGTTGGAATGAGTTCGTTTTTGTCATTGCTAATCATGATGACACCCCTTTTCTTGGGTATACATTGAACAGGGCTCATCCATGAACTATAAAAAATTGGGTATATTATGCCAGCTGGAGCTATTTGATAATCTCCTTCTTGATGACTTCTTTCATGATGAGATTTAACCTTCTATACTGCTTAATAAAATTGCTATGGATCCTCCAGCAAAATTTTATGCATGTAAATAGTAGGGCTGATTCCCCTGATATCGGCAGTTGTCCACCCCAGCGCCTTCTTAGATCTCCTCAGAACATCTAGTAACTTAGTCTCCTAATCAGGTGTAAACTCTACAGAGATAACTACTGGCGGATTGTTGTTGTTTCCCAAGTAGGCATACTTTAAATGTAACGGTGAAGGCTTTAATTCCAATGTGGGAGGTTCCTCTATAGAAGGTCTAAGAGGCTTAAAAGAACAAGCTGATAAATCCAAAGATTTGAAACTCTTTCCTGGTCCACCTTCAGGCCTTTTGGTCACCATAAGTTCACCAAGTTCTTCAGTCGTTTCTGCTTCACTCAACTCACATGGATCTACGTAATAATCATCAAAATTACTGTGAAAATTTTTTGCAAACTCTATTTCCACTGCCGTTTTGATAAACCCAATGGCATGACGTTCTTCATTTTCATCTGCACACTTCATGGCATAAATAACATTAAAAGTAATTTGCTGGTCAGTAATCCTCATTGTTAACTCACCTTTCTACACATCAATTAGCGTTCTACCTGTAGCTAGAAAAAATCTTCTAAGAATAAACATTACTTCTTTATCAGCACATCCTCAATTTTACCTTCCAGATGTGCATAAGAATGATAAGCTAGTTACAGTGTGATTATAGTGGGACTTGCCTTCCCAATTCCTAGCTTCTTGAAAACAGACATAGGCATTAAATTTACACTTGCTCTTAAATCACATAATGCCTTACCAACATAATGATTTCCAATTGAACAAGGAATAGTAAAGCTCACTAGGTTCTTCAATTTTGGAGGCAGCTTGTTTATCAGCACCGCCGTGCACCCTTTGTGAGAGCAACGATTTCAAATTCCCCCAATCTTCACTTCTTTGATAAGATATCTTTCATGAATTTTACGTAGTTAGACTTTTGCTCCAACGTTTCCACCAATAGTATGTTGATATGGAGTTGCTTCAGGATATCCAAAAATTTATTGAACTGAAAATCTTACTTAGATTTCTGAAATAGTTGAGGAAAAGGTGGCTGTGGCCTTCCTTTATATTGCTGATATTGGTTTGCTGTGCCATTTTTATTGGTAGCACAATTTGATTCTGTTACAACATTCTTTTGATTGGTCCACTCAGTTGTAAATTTCTCCACAGATGGGTTTGAATTCTTTCTATGTGTGAAATCTGAGTCGTCCTCATCTGTAATAGCATCATTAACAACTTCAGGTAATTGTGTACCACTTTTGAGCGTAATGGCTTTGCAATGATCCTTCCTTTGAGATCTTGAATTTTCAGTGTCACTTGGCAATGCTCCTTGAGGTTTCGAGTTTAACAAATTGGCAATCTGCCCTACTTGATTTTCCAAAGCTCTTAGGGATGCATCTTGACTTTGGATCATGACATCATTTTTGGTCATATATTCTTTCAATCGAGGTTCCATAGATGAAGAAGATGATACTGAACTTTGTTGAACATTTTATTGTAGCATGGGTTGACTATAACCATGTGGTGCATTTGTGGCATTTTTTCGAACAACATTGTTGGAGTTCACAATTCCTTGATTATTCCAACTGAAGGTTGGATGTTGCTTCCACCCTGGATTGTAGGTGTTGGAATATGGGTTATTGTTCTAGTTGAAATTACCCATGTAATACATATAGGTTGGGTTTGATGGGCATTCATAGAAAACAATATCTTCCCCACAATAAACACATGATAGCTTGATTATTTTCATCTCCTAAACTGCAACTAGTCTCTTTAGTGTTTTGATGATATTAGTTAAGAATGATACTTGAGACGTTAATGAAGTGATTGCATCAAGCTCCATTGTGCCAGCAACTCTTCTGCTAGTCCCTGCTCTCGTAGTAGGGTATTAATAATCATTGTTGGAAATCCGTTCCAAAATATCATACGCTTCATTATATGATTTATCCAGCAAAGTACTATTGGCAGACGCATCAACTACCACCCTTGTATGTGTAACAGTCTATTTTCAGTGAAATAGGAATAGTGGTTTTGGGACCACAAATCTGAAGTCAAAAAATTTATGTTATTATTATTTTAATACCTACATCATGATATTAGCATCATACAAAAATTTTGTTAAGAAATTTTACCATTTGCATGCTTAATTTGGTAAAAAGGACTAAAATAAATAAAGTGCAAAAGTTGAGTTCTAATAGCTAAAGGTATTTAATAGCTATAGAACATTAAATTATGAGTCTTTATGTTGTAATTAGATCATTAATATAATTAGTGGACAAAGTTGGACATTATTTTAGTATTTTTAAAGGTATATAAGTAAGGTTAAATTGGTAATTAATAAAATAACTTAAAAATAAAATGAATAAAAGAAAGATACCATCTTGCTTCTTCTTCTCCAACTGAAATTAGAAACAAAGGAAGCCATTAAATACTTTCCAAGGTTCGACCATAGTCCTTTGTGCATGTAAGTGTAATTTTTCTCAGTTTTTAATGATTTTTATGTTTTTAGAGTCGTTGTAGCTTAATCTAGCTAGCCCGGGGACTAATTTGCAAAACTGTTAAAAGCCTAGGATTTTACCATGAATGTATGTTAGTTGTTTTTTATGTTTGATGGATGAAAATGAATGTTTGATGATAGTTGAACAACTTTTGTGTGACAGCCCAAAGTTGACCCTAGTCGGGAAGTGGTTTCGGGACCGCTAAACCGAGTCACCAAAATGTTTGAATGTGATACTTATTGTCTAGAATATGTAATTATGAATGTGTGAAAATTTCAAGCTTCAATTTGGTTGATTTCATGTGAATTTAGTCAATAGGACTTATGTGAGAAAATTTTAAAATGTGATAGGTCAATGTGTGAGGACCTATTAGTGCATGTGGACAAAGGGGGGACTTGCATGTCAAATTTCCCCCCTAATGAGTAGTGGCCGGCCATGACAAGGAATGATGGGCAAAACATGTCATGAAACATGTTTTGTTAATGGAAGAATAAAATAAGGAGTATGGGTAATAAAGAAATGGAAACAAAAGAAAAAAAAATGTGTGGTTGCCCCCTCATTGCCGTGAGCTAAAGAGAAGAAAAGAGAAAAAAATTTGTGTTCATCCTTTCTCACCTTCATTTAGCCTAAATTAGAAAGAAAAACAAAGAAAAAAATCTCTCATCCTTTGGTTCATCCTTGGCCAAAAATTTTAAGGAGGGAAGAAGAAGAAAGGTGAAGAGATTCGGCCATGCATGTAGCTAGGCTAAGGTATGTTTGATGATGTTCTATGAGATGCATGCATGTTTTAGTTGTTAGCTTGAGTTCTACCTAGCCCATGGTCTAAATCTTGCTATGTGATGGAAATGGCACTTGACCATGGATGCATCATTCTTGGTTGATGTTTGATGTTGTGGTGATGAGGCAAGAGGATGAGTTAAGATTCGGCCTAGGTGGAGGTTGTGTTAATGCCATTGCATGCAAAATATGAAGCTTGTTAATGATGCATGTGATGATGGCTTGATGATTCTTGAACCTCCTTTTTAGCATTTTTTTGTGTGAGCACATATGTGCATTGGTTGCTAAATGGAGAAGAATCGGCTAGCAAGATGTGTGCTAAGGCCGAATGTAACTTTGCATGTTAATGAGCAATGCATGTGTTAAATTGATGAAAAGGGGGAGGATGCTTTACTAGTGTGTATATGTGTGTATTAAGTGTTGAAATCGACCCCAAAAATAGACATGCATATTCGGCCAAGGGGAAAGAAATTTAGCTAATATGTTGTGTTGATGCATGATTTTTGCATGTTTGAGACTTTAATGTCTAATGTATAAATATGGGCTAAGTGCCTTGTGTTCATCTTTTTGATGCCTAAATGATGAAATCAATTTATTTGTTTGATTAAGCTCAAGAGCAAAGGGGAAATAAATCCGATAAAGGGAAGGAAAAAGTGGTTGAATAGCTAGCGGAATCGTTCGACAACATCCGAGGTAAGTTCTTGAGTAAGAGAGCTTAAATTACGATGTGATTAAATCATGCTCTATGTGAGGCTATTGAGCCGAATGTGCAAGGATGATATGTGCCTTGTGTTTGAGTTTCGCAAATGAAAATGAAATATGAATGTACCATGAATTATTGTTAGATGTGCATGATTAATTGAATGCTGTCCGGGCTAAGTCCCGAAGGCTTTGTGCTAAGCGAATATATCCGGACTAAGATCCGAAGGCCTTTGTGCGAGATACTAAATCCGGGTTAAGTCCCGAAGGCATTCGTGCGAGTTATTAAATCTGGGTTAAGTCCCGAAGGCATTCGTGCGAGTTGTTAAATCCGGGTTACGTCCCGAAGGCATTGTGTGAGTTACTAAAACCGGGCTATGTCCCGAAGGCATTTGAACGAGGAGCTATATCCGGTTAAATCCCGAAGGTACGTGATTTGGTAATGAATGAGCTTGCTGTAAAATTCCAGCGAATACTCGAAAAACATCCCAATATGGGGATATGTTACGTATGTGTTGAATTTAATCGAGCCCTTACAAATAAAGGTTCGCTCAGTTGATAAACGAGCTACCGGCCTTCGGCTAAGTTAGTCTATTGTGTATGTACATAAGGGTTGTTAATGTTGTGAAGCAAGTTTGATATCGGTAAATTGCGTATTATGAAATATTCCATTTAGCCAAATGTGTGTTATTCTTTGTTTATGCTGGAATTCCTTGCTCAAACTTACTAAGCATAAATTGCTTACTCGTTACACTGCTCCTCTGTTTTATAGATTTTTGGTTCTCCAGCTATCGGACTCGGGATCTTGAAGTCGAAGTCGCCCACACTATCAAAGGCTCTTTTGGGTACTATTTTGGTTGAATCTTGACATGGCATGTATAGGACTACCCATTGTTGTTTTTCGAGTACTTTATGAAATGTATAAGTGTACAGCCATGCGAAAATGGCTTGTAGAAGTGGAGTATGGCATTAGACCATTCGTGTTTATGAATGTATAGATGGTTTCATGATGTAACTATAGTTGGAATGGAAGTGTTGAGCAAATGATCAGCCACTGGAATGGCTAAGTATGATCATATGTGGGCTTATGTATGACAAGGCCCTAGTTGGTCCATGAAACCCCAAATTAGGTAAGGTTTACTTTGAAAACAGAAGCTGATAGCAGCAGTGGTGTGGATTGGAAAAATCACAAGAATTCGTAGGAGTGGAATTAAATAGTGAATAAATTATGTAATCGAACCTTGATAAATATACTTTCATATGGAAGTAACGAAACAATCATAGGAACAGTATAGTAAGAGATATTCGGGTTCTTGTGGAACAGGGCCAGAACAGTTTCTGGATTCCCTGTTCCGCCTTTGGAAATTCACTATAAATTTACCAGAGATAGTTAGGGGTCATACCATATATGTATGGATTCCTCTCTGAGTCTAGTTTCTATAGAAACAAACGGCATCAGTATTGAAGCTCTGTGCAGAGAGATATCCAAGTCGTAATGGGAAAAGGTCAGTGTAGTCGACCCCTGTAACATGGGAGACTTTGAATAATAAACTGTACTAATTGGCCCGACCAAAAATTCTAGAAAAAAATACATAGGTGGGGAAATGAGTCTAGTTTCAGGGAAAAATCACAAAACTGATTTTTGAGTTGTGAAACTCAAGATATGATTTTTGAAGCGACTAGTACTCAGACTGGGCAGTGTCTGGAAAAATTTTTCAAAGTTTGTTAACATCTCGTGTCCGACTCCGGTGTCGGTCTCGGGTTCAGGGTGTTACATTTTATTGGTATCAGAGCTACGGTTTAGTCGATTCTAGGACTACCGTAATGTTTTGGGTCTAGCTATACATGCCATTTTATGTGATTACTTGATAGTGTGGTGATTTCTGACAATTGTAAATGTGTTTATTTATAGTAATGGATCCCGATCGTGACCGAGAGGTAGCTGATGATCTTGAGAGTGTAGCGCCTGCTCCCGCACAAGGGACAGTGCCAGCAAACTCTCAACCTAATGCTAGTAATCAGAATGATGAAGCTAGACAAGCATTCTATAGCGTGATGAATGATTGGTTTAACCAATACATTCGAACTAATATGGCTGTTCCACAACCTCCATTCCCGACAAATACTACCCCCGCACCTACAATACCACCGGTAACAGACCAAATAAGGTCAAATAAGCCCCCAGTTGACAGAATCCGAAAACATGGGGCTACTGAATTTAAGGCTATGGATAGCGATGATGCCGAGCAAGCTGAATTTTGGCTGGACAACACTATCCGGGTACTCGATGAGCTATCTTGTACACCCGATGAATGCCTAAAGTGTGCTATCTCCTTGCTACGTGATTCTGCCTACTATTGGTGGAGTACTCTGACTTCTATTGTGCCCCGAGGGCAAGTAACTTGGGAGTTTTTCCAAACTGAGTTTCGGAAAAAGTATATCAGTCAGAGATTTGTTGATCAAAAACGGAAGGAATTTCTTGAGCTTAAGCAAGGCTCCATGTCGGTTACTGATTACGAGCGAAAATTTGTTAGACTTAGCAAATACGCTCGGGAATGTGTTTCGTCCGAAGCTATTATGTGTAAACGCTTCGAGGATGGGCTGAATGAAGATATAAAAATGTTCGTTGGCGTTCTTGAAATACGAGAGTTCGTGGTACTTGTTGAACGAGCTTGTAAAGCCGAAGAGCTTAGAAAAGAAAAGCAAAGAGTTGATGAGGGAACTGGAGAGTTTCGTAAAAGATCCTCGGGAAGGTCTCTTCAACAGACATCGAAGAGATTTCGAGATGATGCGGGCCAGTTTAGAGGCACTTCGGGCCTTTTTGGACGAGATCGTGATCGACCCCCTGTGGGTACACGAGGCACTTCGGTCGCCAGTGTTGGGAATGAACGTCGAGACAGGACGAAATGCCGATATTGCGGTAAATGGCATTCGGGGAGTTGTAGATTTCCTGACCGCTCCTGTTACAAATGCGGATCAGTTGACCACTTCATTAAAGATTGCCCGAGGTTGTCAGGACAGAATGCAAGTCAGAGTGGGAGACCGGGTGCTACCACTGCTCGAGGTAGACCATCTGGAAATATGGGCAATGCTAGTGGTGGTCAGAGAGGATCTAGAGATGATATAACCAGATCCGAAGCCCGTGCGCCTGCTAGAGCTTATGCTATACGTGCCCGCGAGGATGCTTCTTCGCCTGATGTTATTATCGGTACATTCACTCTCTTTGATACTAATGTAATTGCTTTGATTGACCCCGGTTCTACTCATTCTTACATATGTGAAACCTTAGCATCCAGTAAGACTTTACCTATTGAGTTTACTGAGTTCGTAATTCGGGTGTCAAATCCCTTGGGTCGTTACGTGCTTGTCGACAAAGTGTGTAAGAAATGTCCCCTGGAAATTCGAGGTTCCTGTTTTCCGGCGGACTTGATGCTTTTGCCGTTTGATGAATTTGATGTTATCCTTGGGTTGGATTGGTTGACCGCGCATGATGCGATTGTGAATTGCAAGAGCAAGACTATTGATTTGAGGTGCGCAAATAACGAAGTAGTCCGAATTGAGTCTGCGGACTTGGAGGGGATGCCAGCTGTAATATCAGCAATGTTGGCACAGAAATATGTAAGAAAAGGGTGCGAAGCATACCTTGCGTATGTACTTGGTGACAAAGAATTAGAAAAGAAACCCGAAGCTGTGCCGGTGGTTTGTGAATACCCGGATGTTTTTCCGGAAGAATTACCGGGTTTACCACCTGTTCGGGAGGTAGAGTTTGGTATTGAGCTTGTACCAGGGACTACGCCAATTTCGATAGCTCCGTATCGTATGGCACCAACCGAGTTAAAGGAGTTGAAAGCTCAGTTGCAAGAACTGACGGATAGAGGTTTCGCTCGACCAAGTTTCTCACCTTGGGGTGCACCAGTATTGTTCGTGAAAAAGAAGGACGGAACCATGAGGTTGTGCATTGACTATCGTCAGCTGAATAAAGTGACGATAAAGAACAAATATCCGTTGCCGCGCATCGATGATTTGTTCGACCAACTGAAGGGAGCCTCAGTGTTCTCAAAAATAGATTTGAGATCGGGCTATTATCAGTTGCGAATCCGAGATTCAGATATTCCCAAAACTGCCTTCAGAACGAGATATGGTCACTACGAATTCTTAGTGATGCCGTTTGGGCTCACTAATGCCCTGCAGTATTTATGGATTTGATGAATCGGATCTTCAGACCGTATTTGGATCGGTTCGTAGTGGTGTTCATTGATGACATTTTGGTCTATTCAAGAGACGAGACCGAACATGCTGAGCATCTGAGGCTAGTGCTGCAAATTTTGTGGGATAAGCAGTTATATGCTAAGTTCAGTAAGTGTGAGTTCTGGTTAAGAGAGGTTAGCTTCTTGGGTCATGTGGTATCCGCGTCGGGTATTCGAGTTGACCCGAACAAAATTTCAGCCATACTTGACTGGAAACCTCCGAGAAATGTTACTGAAGTTCGGAGCTTTTTGGGGCTCGCCGGTTATTACCGACGATTTGTGAAAGGTTTCTCGATGATAGCCACACCAATGACGAAGCTACTTCAAAAGGATGTTAAGTTCGAGTGGACGGAGAAATGTCAGAAAAGTTTCGACCAACTGAAAACTCATTTGACTGAAGCTCCAATTTTGGTGCAACCCGAATCAGGTAAAGAGTTTGTCATCTATAGTGACGCATCCCTACTTGGGTTGGGTTGCGTATTGATGCAAGAAGGTCGAGTCGTGGCCTATGCGTCGAGACAATTGAAGCCACACGAGAGGAATTATCCGACCCATGATCTCGAACCAGCTGCCATCGTGTTTGCTTTAAAAATATGGCGACATTATCTGTTTGGTGAGAAGTGCCATGTATTTTCGGATCACAAAAGTCTCAAATATTTGATGACTCAACGAGACTTGAATCTGCGACAAAGACGTTGGCTTGAGTTGTTGAAAGATTACGAGCTTGTCATTGATTACCACCCGGGAAAGGCTAACGTGGTTGCGGACGCCTTAAGCCGGAAGTCATTGTTTGCTTTACGAGCGATGAACGTGCATTTGTCTGTTCTACCAGACAGTGTGTTAGTAGCTGAATTAAAAGCTAAACCATTATTGACTCACCAAATTCGTGAAGCTCAGAAAGTCGATGATGAATTGGTTGCAAAACGGGCTAAGTGTTTTCCGAACGAGGAATCGGAGTTTCAAATTGATGATGATGATTGTTTGAGGTTCAGAAATCGTTTGTGTGTTCCAAGGAATTCGAAACTCATTTCGATGATTCTGAACGAAGCCCATTGTAGCCGAATGTCAATTCACCCGGGGAGTACGAAAATGTACAACGATTTGAAACGTCAATTTTGGTGGCATGGTATGAAACGGGACATCTCCGACTTTGTTTCGAGATGTTTAATATGTCAACAAGTGAAAGCGGAACATCAAGTGCCTTCAGGATTACTCCAGCCGATCATGATACCCGAGTGGAAATGGGATCGAGTCACAATGACTTTGTGTCCGGACTGCCCTTGTCAGCAAGTAAGAAGGATGCGATATGGGTTATTGTTGATAGACTGACTAAGTCGGCTCATTTCATCCCCGTACGTACGGATTTTTCATTGGAGAAACTAGCTGAATTGTACGTTTATCAAATTGTGAGATTACACGGGGTACCTGTTTCTATCGTGTCGGATAGAGATCCGAGATTCACCTCACGATTTTGGAAGAAATTGCAAGAAGCTCTGGGTATTTTCTTATCAAAATTCTTACTCTTGTCCTTAAGGATCGACTCCATCTTATGAACTATAGCCGTTATTTTAGATAGGGTCTTACACTGAGAGATTGCTACCAAGGTACGAAGTTCATTTCTAAGTCTTTTTCTAAATTTATCACACATGTCTTTTTCTGACGGAAACATACCTTTGGCGCACCTATTTAGCAGTATGAATTCACACTCATATTTTAGGATAGACATATTACCTTGTCTTAGATATAGGAAGTTCTTATTCATTTTTTCAATGAACATTGGGTTGATATACTTTTCATGGAATTTTTTTAAAAGGAATTCCCAATCAACTAGACACTCAGGGGTAACGCTGATCACATTTTCCGACCATTGGTATGCTTCTCCTTCCAACAAGGATATATCCTATTGAATACTATCCTCTTTATTAAACTTTAGCTCCTTAATAACCTTTCCTAACCAAGACAGCCACTGCTCCACCGTAGTGGGGTCATCTCCATTATCTCTGAAAAATATTTTTCTCCTATTTTACGTATCTTTTATATAGGATTAGACCTAGGGGAAGTTACAGTAGGTGCAGGGGCAGGTGCAGGTATTGCTAGACGTACTTCTTCAGGGCATGGTTGAGGACGATGTTTTTGTTGTTGTTGAGGCTGCTGTAGTTGTTGTTCTGATTCACTCCCTATAAATTTCTCAAATAGTTGAGTCATCACGGTATAAAACATGTTTCTGAATGCATTTCTAACATTCTTGACATTGTTATTATTGGCTGTAATAGCGTGTTTTTGGGTGGGGACATGGCTTTCCATGTCCTTACCAGTCACTTATCTTGAACTTTCAGAAATTCTTCTTATTTTACTACAAAAGATAAATTGTATTAGTACAAATCATTAGAAACTAAGCCAGAGGCGTACTATACATGACAATGGTATGTCACTAACTTTAGTTCATCCAAGAAGTGGCTAAACCTAGGCTCTGAAACAAAAAAACTTGCAATGCCCCATTTTCGACCCTTAAGGAGGATCCAGGAATGGTGCATTACGGCCTTAAAGTCTTTTCCTTTTAGAAATGTAATTGACAGAACCTCAGATTTACAAAAATAGTTAGGTATATGCTATAAGGAAAGAGCGTAGTTTGACGAATACCAATTTTAGTTACAAAATATTATTCTTCGAATTTAAAGCCTTGACGTGACCTTCATTTTTCATGCATAATACAAAATCACTAGAAGCCTCACACAGTATGTATCCTCTGACGTAGTCCTTGAAGGTTCCATTATCTCTTCGGTGGTCTTAAGAGGGAAGGATAAACGGAGTAAGTTCATAAAACTTAGTGAGTTTTAGATAGAATAGTAGGATATCTACACGTCACATAGACAGAAGGACTCTTGTCAACTCGGTGGAATATACAAATCACCCGTTGGAAAATACGCCACACAAATTGACTTCATTTAGCTCACCTATTGGTGAATACTAAACTTACACAGAATTTAATAGAATAAGACTCATTTTGGTGCATGCACTTGATAAATCTTAAAAAGAGTTATATTTCATGACTTTAGACCTAGCTAAATGTTTTGTACTTAGGTACACTTAGTGGCATTTTAGGACATTTTATTAGTATTTTTATCATTTGCATTAGGAGCTTGGACTATGTTTACATGCTAGATACTTTTACTTGCGTGTGGAAGGGTTGTTTTTGGTGGTTTGGCAAGTGCAGGATATGGAGAAAGAAATAAAGGAGTGAAGGTTTGTCAGGGCAAAAGGTTGGATAGTTTGCCATCTTCTATGTCGTGGCAATTAATGAAGATGGCTGAGTCAACATTCAGCACATACTAGTTTCGACCCAACTCTACTTGTACTAGAAAAGTCTGCCTAAAACCGAGGAGAAGATATCGCGGTCTGTTAGAGCTATTTTAGGAAGAAAAGGCCTATAAAAAGCGAAGGGAGGAAGCCCTAAGTGTAGAGATCCGAAGGCAACAATTGAGGGTAGCGACTAAGTAGAGATGAAAAAGGGGAGACCGAAGGTAGTTCCTCTCAGTAATTAGAAGACATTGTACTGCTAGATTGTGGATTGATTTGGTGACAACCATATCTTCATAAGTTTTCCATTATTTCTTATTTTTTTCTTCGTGAATTAATTTGATCAAAATGATGTTAGGTGTTGGTTCATAGGGTTGGGATTCCATGATGGAAACTTTTATTTTCTTTAATAGGTGAAGCGTATATTAGACTTAATTTACTATTTCATTCAATTGTTTTATTTCCCAAGTGTATGCGTATATTCTCTAGACATAGATGAATGTGCAGTATGCCTATAAAACTAAATCTAATTTTGAAAAGTTTGGATTAGTCGGCCCATAATTGAATGATATGAGAAAGTACTCGACAGATACTTGTAGTAGACTCTAGACGTAGAGTAACAATATTACGGAATGAGGACAAAACAGTGCAGGGTACCGTGATAAGGCCTTTAGACACAGGCCAGGTAACTTGAGACCGTGCTCTCGAAAGAAGTAGGTCACTTTAATTCTATTTTGAGCAGTAGATTAAGTACAATTATGATGAGGCATTACTGAAAGTAAAGGCATATTTTTAGTAGTCCGAACCTTCCAAATCAACACCGTAGACCTTCAATCCATTGCCGTAGCATCTTTGCCATAGCATTCTTAGTTATTTATTTATTCACTTGCATTTTATTCACATAATCATTCTCATAATTTCCATTTCATTTTTATTCTTGCTTTTCCTGAGCATTTTTTTGATATTAGTCAGTATACATTTCGCACTCATTCTTATTATTTTAATTTTTCACTACGTACTTAACTCAATTTTTCCATAAAATAAATCATTATAATAAATTGACCATTTCTTTACCTAATCTGATCCATGTGAAGACGATCTCATTTATCACTTTACTACTTGATTTGAAGTGATACTTGCACAATTCGCATATCATATTCACATGCGACAATTTTTTAGCGTCGTTGCCAGGGATCGACAAATTGGTGTAATTTGGTTAGGTTATTTTACTTAATTCCATTTGTTTTATTTAACTTAGTTATATTTAATTTTCACAGGTTTGCCATTAGAGCATGAGAAGAGGCATTCCTGCTAACAAAGAATATCCATTTAACCTAGAGATCGAAAGAACTTTAAGAAAAAAATGGAAAAATGGCTAGAAACGGGAATAATCCCAGTCTCAATGGTAATCTAAATGGTTAAGATGCTAATCCTTCTATTCACAGGGTGATACCTGGTATGAATGAATATTTGAATGGTTAAGGCGCTAATCCTTATGTTTGTGGGGTGATAGATGACTGAGATAGACTAATTCGAGAGTATGTTATGCCTATTTTGGATGACCTGAGTCCTGGGATAGCCAGACCAAAAATATAGACACAGTAGTTTGAGCTGAAACTAGTAATGTTTCAGATGTTACAAACAGTAGGGCAGTTTGGGACTACGCACTGAAGATCCAAGACTACATTTATGATTTTTTCTAGATGTTTGTGACTCATTTAGGTAGCAAGGTGTGCTTGAAGACGCTCTACGACTTAAACTGTTTCCATATTCTTTAAGAGATCGTGTGAGAGCATGGTTGAATGCTTTTTCATTGGGAATAGTGCCATCATGGAATGATCTTTGCCAGAGGTTTTTGCTACGCTATAATCCCTCAAATATGAATGCCAAGCTTAGAAGTGACATCGCATCTTTTTGGTCATTGGAAGATGAAACACTATATGAAGCATAGGAATAATTTTAATATTTAATTTGGGAATGTTCGATGCATGGATTCAAACACTGAACTCAGATGGAGATATTCTATAATGGTTTGAATGCTCATACAATGATGGTAGTTGATGCTTCGACCAATGGTAATTTTTTGGATAAATCTTATAATGAAGCATATGAGATTTTGGGAAAAAGATTGCAAACAATGATTAACAATATCCTACCACAATAGTTAGGACGGGCTAGGGAGCTACTGTTACTATGGAGCTGGATGCAATCATTTTGTTGACAGCCCAAGTATCTTCTTTGGCTAATATGATTAAAACAATGAAAAATCCTATTATAGTCTAGGAAATAAAATTAGCTAAACTATTGTGTGTTTATTATAGTAAAGACCATGTGTTTGATGAATACCTATCAAATCTAACATCTGTGTGCTACATTGGTAATTTCAATAGGAACAATAACCCCTATTCCAACACGTATAATCCTGGGTGGAAGCAACATTTGAACTTTAGTTGGAATAATAAAAGTACGAGGAATCTTAACAATACAGCAAGACATAATGCGATCAATGCACCGACTGGTTATAATCAACCTATGTCGAGGCAAAAAGTCTATTAAGGTCAGGCATAGGTTTCATCATCATCATCTATTGAAGCTTTGCTGAAAGAATATATGGCCAAGAATGATGCTGTAATTTAGAGTCAAGTGGGGAAAATTGCGAATGCTTTAAATTCGAGACCACAAGGGGCATTGCCTAGTGATTCTAAGAATTCAAGATCACAAGGGAAAGATCAATGCAAGGCCATCACTTTTAGAAACAAAAATCACCTGAATTATCAGATGACAGTTCCATTTTAGCTGAGTTAAGGGCTAAACCAATATTTCTTGAAGAAATTTATGAAGCTCAGAAAAATGACAGTGTGCAAGCTAAAAGAGCTTAATGCGAGCCAGGTGTAGAGTCAAATTTTTAGGTTGGTTCTAACAGTTTTTTGATGTTTAGAGATAGTGTATGTGTGCCAAAGAATGATGAGCTTATTCGAAAGATCTTACAGGAAGCACATAGCAGTTCTTTGTCTATTCATCTAGGTAGTACAAAGATGTATAATGATCTGAAGAAAATGTACTGGTGGGCAAGAATGAAAAGAGATATTTCAGAATTTGTTTCTAGATGCTTGATCTGTCAATAGGTGAAGGCTAAACATCAGGTACCTTCAGGTTTATTGCAGCCTGTGTTAGTTCCTGAGTGGAAATGGGACCGAGTTACCATGGATTTTGTAGCAGGGTTACCGTTGACACCGAAAAAAAGATGCAGTATGGGTTGTAATTGATAAGCTAACGAAGTCAGCTTATTTTATTCCAGTTCGTATGGATTATTCACTTGACAAGTTGGCTGAATTGTATGTTTTAGAGATAGTTAGGCTAGATGGAGTACCGTTATCGATTATCTCAGACAAAGATCTGAGATTTACATCGCGATTTTGGAGGAAATTTCAGGAAGCTTTGGGTACAAAGTTAAATTTCAGTACAGCTTTTCATCCTCAGACCGATGGTCAGTCAGAGAGAGTTATTCAGTTACTTGAAGATATGCTCAGATGTTGTGTTTTAGAATTTCAAGGCAGTTGGGAGAAATATTTGCTGTTGGTAGAGTTTGCCTATAATAATAGTTATCAGTCGAGTTTGAATATGGCACCTTATGAAGCTTTGTATGGACGTAAATGTCGTACGCCTTTATATTGGATAGAACTTAAAGAAAATTAGATTTACGGGGTTGATTTAGTCAAAAAAATGGAAGAAAAAGTAAAAGTTATCAGAGATTGTTTAAAAGCAGCTTCAGACAGACAAAAGTCTTATGCATCGAGTATCAAGTTGGTGACAAAGTGTTTTTGAAAGTATCCCCGTGGGAGAAAATTTTCAGATTTGGAAAGAAAGGCAAACTAAGTCCATGTTTCATTGGACCGTTCGAGGTGACTGAAAGAATTGGGCCCTTAGCATATCGGTTAGCTTTGCCAACTAAGTTAGAGAAGATTCATAATGTATTTCATGTGTCTATGTTACGTAGTTACCGTTCTGATCCGTCACATGTGATCTCACTGACAGAGGTTAAGATTCGACCAGACATGACTTATGTTGAAGAACCGATAAAAATTCTTGATCGAGAGATTAAGTAACTAAGGAACAAAGTATTGCACTTGTGAAAATCTTATGGAATAGGCATGGAGTTGATGAGGCTACATAGGAGCCTAAGGAGGCGATGCAAAAACAGTACCCAAATCTCTTCACAGATAAGATTTTCGGGGACGAAAATCTCTTCATCTGATAAAGCCAAACTGGTATTCAAAAGTTTCAATGCAAATAAAGATTTTCTACTCAAGGCATCAGCAACAACATTTTCCTTACCCGAGTGGTAGTCAATCACTAACTCATAATCTTTAATCAACTCTAGCCATCTTCTTTGCCTCAGGTTCAAATCTTTCTGAGTCATCAAGTATTTCAAGCTTTTATGGTCAGTAAATATTCAACACTTCTCACTATACAAGTAATGTCTCCAAATCTTCAACGCAAATACAATGGCAGCCAGCTCTAATTCATGCGTTGGATAGTTTTTCTTATGTGGCTTTAACTATCTGGAAGCATATGCGATTACTTTATCTTCCTGCATAAGTAAACAACCCAATCCGTTCAAGGATGCATCATTGTAAATCACAAATTCTTTACCCAGTTCTGGCTGTACTAAAACAGGAGCTTCAGTCAACAGTGCCTTTAACTTGTCAAAACTCTGTTGACACTTTTCAGTCCATTCAAACCTGACATCTTTCTGCAACAACCTTGTTAATGGGGTAGCTATCATAGAAAATCCCTTTACAAATCGTCGGTAATAACCAGCTAATCCAAGAAAGCTTCTGACCTCTGATACATTTTTATGAGGCTTCCAATTAACAATTGCTGAAATTTTACTTGGATCAACTTTAATACCATCGCCTGAGACAATGTGTCCAAGGAATCCAACTTCCCGAAGCCAGAACTCACTTTTACTAAACTTGTCATAAAACTTATTATCCTTCAAAATCTGTAAAACGGTTCTCAAATGCTTGGCATGTTCAATCTCATCATGAGAATAAATCAGAATATCATCAATGAACACAACTACAAATTTATCTAAGTAAGGTCTGAAAAATCTATTCATTAAGTCCATAAAAACAACAGGAGCATTACTCAATCAAAATGGAATCACAAGAAACTCATAGTGACCATACCTAGTCCGGAAAGCAGTCTTCGGAACATCTGACTTTTTAACCCTCAACTGATAATAACAGGATCTCAAGTCTATCTTGGAAAACACAATAACTCCTTTCAACTGGTCAAACAGATCATCAATTCTAGGCAGTGGATATTTGTTCTTTATAGTTACCTTATTAAGCTACCGGTAAGCTATGCATAATCTCATTGAACCGTCTTTCTTTTTCACAAAAAGCACTAGTGTGCCCCACGGAGAAGAACTAGGCCTTGCAAAACCTTTATCAGTTAATTCTTGCAACTGAGCTTTCAATTCTTTCAATTCCAACGGGGCCATTTTATAAGGAGCAATAGAAATAGAAGTTGTTCCTGGAAACAACTCAATACCAAATTTAACTTCTCTAATAGGAGGCAAACCTGACAATTCTTTCGGGAACAGATCTAAACACTCACGTACCACTTGCACTGATTCAATTTTCAGCTCTGGATCTTTAGTGTTCAATACAAAAGCAAGATAAGCTTCACACCCTTTTCTCAAACATTTCTAAGCAGACATAACAGAAATCAACCAGAATAATATCACCATTTTCACATTTCAACTCAATGTATTTCTTTCCACAATTTACTATCACATCATGGGCAGTCAACCAATCTATACCAAGAATCACATCAAACTCATCAAACGACAATAGCATGAGATTGACTGAAAAATAGTGATCTCTAATCATCAAAGGGAAACTCTTACATACTTTATCTACTAACACATACTGGCCTAATGGATTTGATACTTTAATTACAAATTCAGTGGATTCTACAGGCATGTTCATACTAGGCATCAATCTCATACAAACATAAGAATGAGTCAAACCCGGATCAATTAAAGCAATAACATTAGTATCATAGAGAGAAAATGTACCCGTAATCACATCAGGGGAGGATACCTCTTCCCAAGCACGAATAGCATATGTTCTTGCAGGAGCTCTAACATCTGATCTAGCCGCTGAGTCTCTAGACGTACCCCTGTTACTTGCTCCAACTCTTGGGTTCCTCTGTTATCTACCTCTAGTAGGAGCATTTCGTGATCTCACACTCAATATTACTTCTCTTTTTGTTGTTTTGGGACAATCCCGAATGAAGTGGTCTGGTGCACCACATCTGAAATGGGGATTTTCATTTGCTCTACACTCTCCAAGATGACGTCTACCGCATTGGGCACATTTTGGCCTAGTGGGCTGAGTACTACCCGTACTTGCAATTGTAGTAGTTTGAGCTCTAGAACCCTCAAATCTTGTGCCTCTGCTTCGACTAGAATATTTGGTTGGAAAATTTGATCCACTAGGGAACTCTCTAGGCCTCTGCTTCAATTTCAGCTTTGCCCTTTTCTTTTTCTTTTAAGAAGTCCTCTGCTGTACAGGCTCTCCCAACCAGAACAAAAAACTCTCTGATTTCTAAAACACCCACTGACAGTCGAATATCATCATTGAGCCCGTCTTCAAATCTCTTGCACATGTTAACTTCAGTGGACACAAACTTCTGAGCATATTTACTAAGTCTAAAAAATTCACGTTCATACTCGGTCACAGTCATCTTACCTTGTTTTAACTCAAGGAAGTCTTTTCTTTTCTGATCTATAAATCTCTGACTGATGTACTTCTTACGGAACTCCTCCTGAAAGAAATTCCAAGTAACCCTTTCACTAGGTACCACTGACACAAGAGTCTTCCACCAATGATAAACCGAATCTCTGAGAAGTGAGACAACACACTTCATACATTCTTCAGGTGTACAAGATAATTCATCAAAAACTCTGATAGTATTCTCGAGCCAAAATTCTGCTTTCTCTGCATCATCGTCTTTAGTAGCCCGAAATTCTTCAGCCCCTTATTTTCTGATCTTATCAACTGGTGCCCTTTCCTTGATAACTATACTTGCGGCTGGAGACGCTACATGGGGAACCTGAGAATCATGAGGGGTGGAGGTCTAATAGTCGGATTCATGCGAACGAACTCGGCAAACCAATCATTCATAGCTTGGAAAAAGGCTTCTCGAGCCCCTCCTCCCTGACTAACTGAAATGGGCCTTTCACTAACATTAACATCTGGTGGCACCGTCCCTTCCACGGGAGTGGGTGTATTACTCTCTACTTCATCTGTACCAGCTCATTCGGGATCCATAACTATAAAAGAAAACATTTCAAAATCTTCAGGAGTCACCACACTATCAAAATATATAAGTATGGCATGTATAGCTAGAATCTTATTCATACTGAATATTCCGAGAACCGACTAAACCTGCACTGATACTAATAAAATGAAACACCCCTTACCCGAGACCGTTTTCGGAGTCGAGCATGAGGCATTACTTGACTTAACTTAAAAGTTCGAGGTATAAAAATTTACTTTTAAAAGTTATTTCACTGTTCATAATAAGGCTTTGCACCTGCGCAGCAGTTACTAAATTAATTATAAATTGAGGTACGAAACTCATAATTTAGATCCGTTAATTTTCCCTGAAACTAGACTCATATATATTTTTATAATAAATTTTTTAGAATTTTTGGTTTAGCCAATTTGTATAGTTTATTAGTTAAATTCTCCCCTATTTCAGTGATAGATTGTTCTGACCTCTTGTCACTAAAATTAAATTATATCATTGTACAGACTTCATATAGTGTTCTCACTTGTTTCTACAGAAAATAGACTCAATAAGGAATCTAGAAATTAAAACTCATAACTATTTTTGTAAAATTTTTAATGATTTTCCAAATTTAGAACAAGGGATTCCAAAAACCACTTTGACCTTGTCTAACTAAAATGCAAATATCTTAGAATACATAATTCCTTTGTCTACACCGTTATTTTTCTATGAAAATAGACTCAATAAGATTTAATTATATATCTCATCCACCCTCTAATTCATTTTCTACTACCTTGGTGATTTTTCAAAATCACATCACTACTGCTGTCTCAAAACTGATTTACTACCCATTTTTACTTTTTCATAATTTCTATGCATAATTTAGCACCTAGACATTTATAACAATAAACACCTTCATACTTAGTCATTTTAATAACTATTCATCATCAGATATTTACATATCATCTTTTGGTCATATCTTAAGAATATACAATCGAAATGACCAAGTCCTTATACATGCCATAGCTCAAAACATTTATCGTCTTAAAATATCGAGTTGTGGTGGTTGATAGCGTGAACGCTCTCGACGTCTTCAAGGTCTCGACTATGCTTGATAATACTATATGAAAGAAAAATAAATAAAAGAAGTAAGCTTGTTCTTAATTTTCCGCTTTACTTACTCTCATTTACTTGTTTATTTACTTACCTATTTAGATAGCTTAAGATTACAACTTACTCTTCTCTTGTTGAAATATTGGTTCTCACTAATATCATATCATATTCTTAAATCTTATAACTCACCTGAAGTTGCTAATTATACTTTTACTTGAACTTCCATAGAACATAATTTGCTTTTTTTAGCCCGTTGAGCCACATTGGAATAGTAAGGATACTTGGGTCTCTTTTTTGATAATAACATGCCAAAGCCATGTCCCAAACATGGTCTTACATGAGATGTTTCTTGTACTGCCAATGTCATATCCCATATATGGTCTTACATGGGAGTTCTCATATCGGTGTCTATGCCATGTTCCAGACATGGTCTTACAAGGGGCCTCTCATCTTGGTGCCAACGCCATGTCCTAGATATGATCTTACATGGGACCTCTCATAACCTCAATGATGCCAATGTCATGCTCCAAACATGGTCTTACATGGGATCTCATCACCCGAATGTCATGACATTTGTATCCAATACACTCCTAATGTTTCAACGGGGCTTTTATCACTGATTCTCTGTCATCTCATACTTAAGTCAACATTAAATAATTTCATGAAATAAATACATAATTGCTGAAAGTAGAATTAATAATAATTATTGAAATATTGCATTTATTTACCGTAAACTTACCTCGGTACAAAAATGTGATCAAATCTAACACTTTAGTCCTCAATCTTTTTCTTTCCCCGGTCTAGCTCCGAATTTCGTTCTTCTTGATCTATAATAGCAAATTTAGCTTATTTAATACTCACATTCATAAAAACAGTCCTTGACTCTATTTTGGGAAAATCACAATTTTGCCCCTAAACTTTTGCATATTTACACTTTTCCCCAAAGCTCAGAAATTAAACTTCATCTCATATTCTTATGTTTTATAACACGATGAAGATTTTTCCCTTTTATGACAACATCAAATTATTACTCTAACACTTATGAACATTAGGTATTTTTGCCGATTATGTCAATATACTCGTTTTCACTTAAAATCGACTAGCAAAAGTTGTTTAACATAATTCCTAGCTTCACATTCTACCATAAAAAATCAAAATAAAGATATTTCACCTATGGGTATTTTTCCAAATATGAACCCTAGGTTAAATTATTGCTAAAATAAGCTAAATTAAGCTACCGGGGTTCCAAAAATGTAAAGAAAATTAAAAACGGGGCTTGGAATCACTTACTATGAGCTTAAGAAAGTGAAGAAACCCTAGCTGTGGCTTCCTTCAAGTTTTTGCAGCAAGCAAGGATGATGAACACAATTTTTACATCTTTTTCCCTTTTAATTCTATTTATTTACTAAATGACTAAAATGCCCTTACTTAAAAAAATCCTATTTCACTTATCTCATGTCCATTTTTGTCCATCACTAACTAATGGTATAATTTCCATATAAGGACCCCTAATTTAAATTTCCATAACAATTAAATACCTTTAACATATAAAACTCAACTTTTGCACTTTTTACAATTTAGTCCTTTTGACTAAATTGAGTGCCCAAACGTTAAAATTTTTGAACGAAATTTTCACGAAATCATTCCGTGAAATTGTAGGCCATAAAAATATAGTAAAAATAAATTTTTTCTCATCAGATTTGTGGTCCTGAAACCACTGTTCTGACTAGGCCCAAAATCGGGATGTTACATGAATGATGTTGCTCAAGATGCCACGGTAGGAGAGTAAAACTCGAATAACAACTAGGTAAAAATCCAAGAGTTATCTGAAAAACATACTGAATTTGAAAAGGGTAAGCAGCAAAATACTGTGGCAGACCTAGATCATGTTGTCAACAAGAATTCCACGGTAAAACAATATAAAAAATCTGAAGGACGACCACCTTTACCTTTTCCTCAGTAATTTCATAATTCTAAGCAGGATATTCGGTTCAACATATTTTTGGAGGTTTTGAAACAAATCCATATCAACATACCATTGGTTGAAGCTTCGGAGCAAATGTCTAATTATGTGAAATTTATGAAAGATATATTGTTGAAGAAGTGCAAATTGGGAGAATTTGGGACTGTTGCTCCCATTGAAGGTTGCACAGTAATGTTGACAAAAAATTACCTCTAAAGTTGAAGGACCTATGGAGTTTCACCATCTCAAATTTAATTGAAAATCATTATGTTCGTAAGGCGTTATGTGATCTAGGAGCGAGTAGAAATCTAATGTCTATGTCTATTTTCAGGAAGCTAGGAATTGGAAAAGCAAGACCTAATACGGTTATGTTGCAACTGGCTGACCGATATTATGCGCATCTGGAAGGTAAAATTGAAGATTTGCTGTTAAGGGTAGATAAATTTATCTTTCCTGTGGATTTCTTTATTTTAGAATATGAAGCTGACCAAGATGTGCCAATTATTCTTGGAAGACATTTTCTTACTACAGGCAGAACTTTAGTTGATGTATAGAAAGGCGAGTTGACCGTAAGGGTAAATGATCAGTAGTTTACCTTCAACGTGTTTAATGCTTTGAAATGTGCTGCTGTTAATGATGAATGCCACACCGTTGGGGTAATAGAAATAGCAGTGGAGGAATTCACCAGATATTGCCACAACAATTCTGACAGTGACGAAGACTCACTTGAGCAAAGTGATACAGTAAGTCTTAAGGAAATCGGTGAATTTATGGCAGCCAAACAGATAGTGGATAGACCAGGGAAGAAGTTTGAATCCTTGGATTTATCAAATCGACCTTTCAATCCTTCAAAACCTTCTATAGAGGAACCTTCTACACTGTAATTAAAACCTTTGTCGCATCATTTGAAGTATGCATATTTGGGTGACAATAGTACTTTGTCGGTAGTAATTTCTGTAGAACTGACACCCGAGCAAGAGGCAAGGTTGTTAAAAGTTCTTCGGTGATTTTAGAAGGCATTAGGATGGACCCTGACTGATATAAAGGGAATTAGCTCCGCATTCTGCATGCATAAGATTTTGTTCAAATATTGCCTCGCAATTCCATTGAACAACAGTGAATTTGATCATGAAAGAAGTTGTCAAGAAAGATGTTATTAAGTGGCTTGATGCTGGCATCATTTACCCGGCTTCAGATAGCTCAAAGGTGAGTCCTATGTAATGTATGCCCAAGAAAGGAGGTGTCACACTAATATGTAATGACAACAGTGAGCTTATACCAACTCACACTATCATGGGATGAAGGGTATTTATGGATTACCATTATCTTAACAAGGCAATGAGGAAAGACCATTTTCCCTTACCATTCATTGATCAAATGTTGGATAGGTTAGCTGAGAAAGCTTTTTACTATTTTTTGGATGGTTATTCAGGATATAATTAGATTGTCGTAGCTCCTAATGACTAAGAGAAGAAAACTTTCACATGTCCATATGGTACTTTTTTATTCAGACTGATGCCAATCGGGTTATGTAATGCCCCGATAACTTTTCAATGTTGTATGATGGCCATATTCTTTGACATGGTGGAGAATTTTCTAGAAGTCTTTATGGACAATTTTTCTTTGTTCAGGAATGATTTTGAAGATTGTTTGAAAAATCTAAAATTGGTTCTGTGCCACTGTGAAGAAATGAATCTTATTTTAAATTGGGAGAAATGCCACTTCATGGTTCGTGAAGGAATTGTCCTGGGGCACAGGATATCACATAGAGGAATTGAAGTAGATAGAGCAAAAATGAAAGTGATAGAAAAACTGCCACCTCCCACCAATGAGAAGGGTATTAGAAGTTTTTTAGGTCATGTAGGTTTTTATAGAAGATTCATTAAGAATTTTTCGAAGATATCTAAACTGTTCTGCACTTTGTTGGAGAAAAATAGACCTTTCAATTTTGATGAATAGTGTTTGGTAGCCTTTGAAGAGTTAAAGAAAAAACTCAAAGCAACATCGGTTGTAGTAGCTCCTAATTGGAAACCACCTTTTGAACACATGTGTGATGCCAACGATTATGCTGTGCAAGCCATATTGGGGCAAAGGAAAGACAAAATGCTATGGGTAATATACTATGGTAGCAGAACTTTATCGAAAGCGTAACTTAACTACACCACCACGGAAAAAAAGTTATTGGATGTGGTTTTGGCATTTGATAAGTTTCATTTGTATCTAGTTGGTATAAAGGTCATAGTTTACATAGACCACTTTGCTATTAAGTATCTAATGAGCAAAAAAGATGCTAAGCCGAGCTTAAGGTGGATATTGTTACTGCAGGAGTTTGACTGAGAAATTAGAGATCGGAAAGGGACTGAGAATCAAGTGGCTGATCACTTGTCAAGGATAGAATCTGGAAGATAAGGTAGTCATGATACACTTATTAAAGAAGAATTTTTAGAAAGACAGTTGTTAGTTGTCACAACATTACCTTGGTATGCTGACATAGTGAACTATTTAGTGAGTGGTGTGTTGCCACCCGATCTCAACAGTCAGAGAAAACGAAAATTCCATCATGATGCCAAGCACTATTATTGGGATGAAACTTTCTTGGTTAAACATTGTGGTGATCAAATAATTAGGAAATGTGTCCCTGATGATGAAATACATAGCATTCTACAACATTTTCATTCAGCTCCTTATGGAGGACATTTCGGAGGGATAAGGACTGCTGCCAAAGTACTTCAATCAGGATTTTGTTGGCCAACTTTGTTCAAGGAGGCTCATGAATTCTATTAGTCATGAAACCGTTTTTAGAGAATAAGGAATCTATCTAGGAGACACAAAATGTCATTGCAAAGTATATTGGAGATTGAGTTGTTTAATGTATGGGGAATAGTCCACCGTTAGTGGGCAAGGTGTACATACTTTTAGCAGTAGACTATGTCCCTAAATGGGTCAACGTTGTTGCTCTTCCTATTAATGATGTAAGGTCAGTAATGAAGTTTTTACACAAGAATAATTTTACAAGATTTGGTACACCTAGAGCCATTATTAATGACGAGGGGTCTCATTTTGACTGCAAGCTAGTAGCCAATGCTTTGCACCGATATGGGGTGAAACATAAGGTTTCCATGACATATCACCTCCAAACAAACAGACAAGCTAAAATTTCGAATAGAGAAATTAAAAAAAAATTAAAAAAAGTGGTGAATTCTACTCGTAAAGACTAGTCTACTAGGTTGGATGAAGCTTTATAGGCGTATCGTATCGCAGAAAAAACTCCATTGGGGTTGTAACCTTTTAAGCTTGTCTATGGCAAGCCATGTCACCTTCTTGTTGAACTTAAGCACAAAGCATTTTGGGCTATTAAGAAGCTGATAATGGATTGGATCATTGCTGGACATAAAAGGTTGTTAGAATTGAATGAAATGGAGGAGTTCTGAGCTCAAGCATTTGAGAATGCTAAGCTATAAAATGAAAAGACCAAGTGTTTGCACGATAAAAGAATCATGCTACGAAAATTTGAACCTGAACAAATGGTGTTGTTATTTAACTCTAGGCTCAAATTGTTTCTAGGTACATTAAAGTCTCGCTGGTCAGGTTCTTTTGAAGTAGCCCAATTGTATCATTATGGGGTTGTTAATATCAAATACTTGAAAATGGGAGTCACTGTTAAGGTTAGTGGGCAACACTTAAAAACTATTGGGGTGCCCATGTGGATTGAGACAAGCACTCTATTGATCTCCGAGATGTTTGAGATAACAATTTCTTTCATCTGTCTTTTCTTTAATTGATTTACTTTAAATTTATTTTTAGTACTTATTTAATATTTCTGTTTTTATTTTTGAAAAATTTTCTATAAGTTTCAGAGGTAGAATAAAAAAAATGGGAACTTAGCAAGAGTTTGTCGTAGCATTGGGACGAACTAGGTAGTGGACAATGTGAGGTTGACCAGAAAGATAAGCCCAAGGGGAAAGATTTTTTTTTAGTTGGGCCAATTTTTTATTAGGCGAGCCCATAGAAGGGAAGTTAGACTTTTTGGGATTAGGTCACTTCACATTTTCCTTTATAAAGTCCTCTTAATTTTCTTCTTTCCTCCTCTACGTCACATAACTTCCCTAGCACGTTTCAATTTTGTTGAACTGTCATCACTATCCCTTTATTTTTCTCTCCCCAACTGTTCATGTCTCTTAAGTTCTCTTAAATTTTTCATTTTTATCATTTTTTTTCAATCTCTCATATATTTTATTCCACTACTCCAAGATTTCTTCCAGATTTCGCCCATGGCGCGCGTCAAAACTACTTCCAAAACCGCTGAACATCAAGGGCTGGTGTTGCTAAGCCAAAGACATTTTTTAACGCTGCTGTAGCCACGACATATAACAACAACATCGCGAAGTGTCCTTTCTATTTTGAGCAAGGTTTATTGTTTAAAGATGAACCACACATGGGATACGATGAATCTGTATCTTCAATAACAAGAAAAAAAATGAGTGGAGTATTTTTTGCTTCCACCCCGAAGATGTTTTAGGAAAAATTGTTCAAGATTTTTATTCCCATGTCAACTCTCCAGATTCCCCTTTTATCTATGCAAGAGGGACTTCCGTTCCTTTTGACGAAGACCATATTAATGTGCACTTTGGTCTTGCAGGTATATAGGACGAAAAGTCGCCGTTTGCTGAAAGTATTACTGCTGAGGTTTTAAATCAGGTATTGGAAGATATATGAATTGAGGGAACATGATGGACTATTTCTAGCCAGGAATGTGATACTGTCAGGAGGGCGTTGTTGAAGCCCATTGGAAAATTTTGGTATCATTTATAAGAAGCCAACTTATACTGTCTACGCATAATACCACTATTTCAAAAGAATGAATGCTTTTTGTTGCATTCCATTATAAAAGGGAGGAAGATTAATGTTGGGAGGATAATTTTTCAAGAAGTTCATAGGTGTGCTGAAAAGAATGCGGGTAGCTGAATTCCCGTCACAGATTACTGCCCTAGGTCGAATTGCCCAAGTTCCTCTTAATGCGGAGGAGGATATCACCCCTAACAAGGGTGGACTGGTAAGGACCATCTTTGCAAATATCCAAGGCACTGATGCCACTAGAGAAACTTAGCAGAGTCATGCCACCACATCCACTGCTGTGTATACTTCCACGACAGCACCTCTAGTTTCTCGTAGCTTTCTTGAACAACAAATAGTGCACTCCTTAAAGCAATTAGGGCAAAAGATGTCCCTTTTTGAAATCCAATAGTTTCATCTGGTTGAGGAGATGACATAGGCCCAACAACAGCAAGCTGAATATTGGGCTTATGTAAGGAGTAGGGAGTTGGCTCTAAGGAAATCCTTACAAAAGAATTTTATGTAGCCAATGCCAGAATTTCTTATCTTCTCAGGAACCTTGCTAAAATTTGTTAGTACTGTTGAGACACCCAGTCAAGATGCTGCTGAAATGACCAATCAACATGCTATTGTAGAGCCTAAGAAGACGACATCCCTAACTGTTGATGAGGATGAAGAAGGAGAAAAGAATGATACTACCACCACCAAAGGGAATGACCCTGTTCCACCTTTGCCACCAGCTCTTGTATCTACAAAGGACCGCGACATTGATCGTCTGATCGATGAGTTAACAGAGAATGACAAGGAGGGGGAAGAAATGACCTTTAAAAAGAAGAAATGTCGATACAAGGTTAGTGCTTGAAAATCCACTTGTCGGGCAGAATGAAGTATCTACAGGCTTGTCCAAGCCAGCTAAGTTTTTCTCTCTTTCATGCATCTTGCATTTAATTTATTTTACTATAGCATTTGTTAATTTTTTTTCTTTTGGTTTTTCTCTTATATATTTAGTCATGCATTGAGGACAATGCATCCTTTAGGTTTGGGGGTTTGTTGTGCATTTAGGCTGCATTTTATATTTTGTATGTATGATTGCTTTAGTATAATCATTTTAGTTCAGTTGAATTTGTTTTGCCATGACAATGTAACTAATACGTACTATTTGCCTATGAGGAGTAAATCTGTACTTATGATGTTCGATGATGAGCTTAGATTCTTCAATACACCTAGAACATGTGACAGTGGATTGGGTGAATTTAGTTTAGGATTGGTGGCTTGAAAATTAATTTCTAAAAATGAGATGTTCTATACTTAGTTTTTTTCGGGTTTTAGTGAGTATCTTCTAATGGACTTAGGGACTTTTGAAGCCAAATTCAGCCGTTTTGCCTTGGCAATATTAACTAAAGGATAGTAAGCACTCCAATGCTTAGAATTGCCGATTAGGTCAGCACCACTTTGTTTGCTCCATGGTGTTGTCGATTAGAAAGGTGAGTTTAACGAAGAGTTTGTAATAGAAAGTAAATAAATTTGGAGGTAGTTAAGGAGGTAGTTGTTTGCTCTATCCATCTTCTAAGTTAAAAGCCTTAACTGCAAGAGTGATTTATGTTTAAATTGTGACATGATTGAGTACTAGGTAATTCAGTGTATGCTTTAGTGTGATTATCAAGTCAAAGAATTTGTGACATGCTAAATCCCCTAATATACATATATTTTATTTTAAAAAATAATAAGCTTGTACATGTATGCTTAGAGCAAGAGTGACCTGAGTTTGGGAAACAAATGAACTGAGTAAGCTAGGAGAATTTGTTATTGCCATAGCATGTATGAAACCTAGAAAATCTTGTTTTTAGGGTGCAATTTTCTGCATTACCTTTATTAAATCAAACCTTTGAAACTTTAACAAGTTTTTAACAAGAGAATATGGTGAATAACTGATGTATACATTGGTATTTGAATGGATTGACAATACAAGTTGGGTACATACACTGGCAATACTGCTGTATACATGCATTCATGCACATTTTGCTTGAGGACAAGCACTAACTCAGGTTTGGGGGTGTGATAACTCTTGAAAAGAGTTATATTTCATGCCTTTAGACCTAGCTAAAAGTTTGTACAAGTTACACTTAGTGGACCAGTTTCAGCCCAACTCTGCTTGTACTAGAAAAAATCTTCCTAAAAAAGAGAAGATATTGTGGGTTGTTGGAGCTATTCTAGGAAGAAAAAGCCTATAAAAGCTTAGGGACGAAGCCCTAAGTGTAGAGATCCGAGGTAAAAATTGAGGGTAATAACTGAGTAAAGATGAAAAAGGGGAGACCGAAGGCAGTCCCTCTCAGCCATCATAGGACACTATGCTGCTGGATTGCAGATTAATTTGGCAACAACCATCTTCCTAAGTTCTTCCATTATTTCTTATTATGTTCTCCATGAATTAATTTGATCAAAACAATTTTGGGTGTTATTTCAAACTTGAAATCTAATCGTTGCTAAATCTCATAGGATTGAGATTCCATGATGGGAACTTTTATTTTCTTTAGTAGCTGAAACGTATATTCGACTTATTTTACTATTTCATTCAATTTTTTTATTTCCTAAGTGTATTTTTATATTCTCTAGACATAAATGAATGTGCAGTATGCCCATAAAATTGAATCTAGTTCTGAAAAGGTTGGATTAGTCAAACATTAAGTGAATGATATGAGCAAGTACTTGACAGATACTTGTAGTAGAATCTAGACATAGAGCAACAATCATATGGAATGAAGACAGAACAGTGCAGGGTACTATGATAAGGCCTGTAGACATAGGCCAGGTAACTTGAGACCTTGCTATCGAAAGAAGCAGGTCACTTTAGGTCTCTTTTGACCAGTACATTAATTACAATTATGCTGAGGCATTATTGAAAGTAAAGGCAGATTTTTAGTAGTCCCAACCTTCCAAATCAACATTTTAGACCTTCAATCCACTGCCTTAGCATATTTTCCATAGCATTCTTAGTTATTTATTTATTCGCTAGCATTTTATTCGCGTAATCATTCTCGTAATTGTCATTGCATTTTTATTCTTACTTTGCCTTAGAAATTTCTAATATTAGTCAGTATACATTTTGCACGCATCCTTATTATTTAATTTATCACTGCCTACACAACTCAGTTTTGCCATAAAATTAATTATTATCATAACGTGACAATTTCTATACCTAATTCGATCTCTGTGGAGACGATCTCACTTATCACTTTATTACTTGATTCGACGTGTATACTTGCACAATTCACACATCATATTCACATGCTACAACACTACGACCATGAATTCATGCAAACAACCTCCCTCGTGCTAACCAAAAACCCTAGTCCATGCTCAAAAATTGTATCATTTGTTCATTTCTTTTTCCTCTATTATGTTTTGCCAATCTGGTTTGCATTACACTTGCCTTACTAGAGGATACATAACATCATTCATGTATCCCAATTTGCCAGTTCAATACTCTTTGTAATGAAGGCAATGCCATGAATTCACTTCTTCTTTTTTTGACCATATGGTTCCTTTTCCAAAGTAAGGTGGGTAATAGCTCAACATAAACTAAGGCCTTTTCATTTCTTACATAGACATACAAAGCTAGACTTTTCACCGGATAGGCAAAGTTACCTTGAACCAAACATGTACAACACACACATGGGGTATGAAGGAACTCACCAGAAGATGCAGCAGAGACTAAACATCAAGTCCTTTAGCCTTATCTCGAGAGGTTTCAAGAGTTTCTTTAGCTATAACATAGATATTTAACTTATTAGATTATGTTTTATAGAAGAACTAAACAAGCTTTCAAGAACACTTAAATTAGGAAACCTGGAATCTAAAAGTTTCCTTCCCTTAATCTTTAGTCTATCCCTAAAGCATTAAACCCTAGGGTCCCATACATAATCATGAAAACAACTAGAGTTTCATCATTTTTTACTAGGTTTCACGACGGTGAAGTTAGTTGATTACAAAGAACTCTAATCCTTCGAGCAGGCCTTGGCTCTAACACTTTCCCAGAAAACACAGAGAGAATTGCTATAGAAAGTATAGAACTTGTTTAGAAATCTAAGGTTGGCTTTATATAGGTGCACACAAGAGGAACACTGAGCGGACAAGCTTATTTCCCTTCATTAAATTTCCTTCAATACCTGTGATTAATAGTTTGCTCTCTCATATTAAATGCATGTACTTCATTTTCAGAAACTTTGTCCAATCCTGGCTAGTCCTCATTAGGCCAACTAAATAGCTTAATTAGAGAATAATATAACAATATATTTATCGTTCCTATCAGACCAGGGGTTTAACAATAGGACTCACTATTTTCATCTATCTATTGGGGTGGCATATACTCTATCGAAGAGTCCGCCAAACCTCAAAGCTCACCTTAATTTGGGCTTCGCCTAAGGGCGCATTCGCAAACCTTAAGTACTTAACAAATGTCTAACCTTTTTGTTACTCAGGGGTCACACTATAAGCCTTAGTTCAATTAAAAAGACTCGAGTACTACACTTCGCCTGTCGGGATGTTACAATCTCTATCGTATACTCTTTTACATTATTTTCTCTTTTATTGAAGCCTATTTTTTTGTGGTTTTTTATCCTCTTCATAGGGATTTTTCCACGTAAATATTTGTATGCCCAATTTTCTGTTCTTTTCTTTTCTTGTTCATTTATGAGTCGATCCCAACAAATTGGTACTAGAGCTAAGTTCAGCTTCTACACATCAACCCATTCAAAGGTGGCAATAAGGTAAAATATCGAGAAGTTCTGCAGGATCACAAATTTTAGTTTGTGGAAAGTTTGGATGACATCAATTTTGGTTTAGTACAACCTTAAGAAGGTCGTTACAAAGCAAAAGCATGAGGATATGAATCAGTTAGAATAGGAAGAGCTTAACAAGAAGGCACTGTTAACAGAGATGAAACAAGGCTCGAAAAAGAAGGCATTGTGAAAAGACGTGTCAAGGTGGACATTTGTGGGGTGTGCCATGCATTTTCGGGAAAAACAGAGATGAAACAGAATTGATGTCACAACATGGAGGGGCACGACATCGTTAGGATACGACGGATGATGTCTCGACGAGGCGATATGCCATGTCATGACATGGTAACGTGTATTCCACTTAACTCGAGTTTCTTCTCCAAGTTAAACTCTGCTATCTTTTCCCAGTTGAACTCTGATTATTCTAGGGGTATTTTAGTCATATATTTGCATGAATTTTAGCCTATAAATAGCCCTTAGTAACCCTTGAATTTCCATCTTCGTCACATTAAGATTAATAGAGTTTTTGAGAGAGTTTTAAGGGAGCTTCGTGTTTTAGCCAGAGAACTTTGTTTTTATAAGATTCAGGGTTCTTTATTTTTGGTTATCTCCATATTGTACTCTTTCAAATTATTTTCTCATTTAATGAAGCCTACTTTGTTTGTTATCCTCTTCGGAGTGGGTTTTTTCACGTAAATATTTGTGTGCATTATTTTCTTTTTCTCTTTTTTGTTCTTACTCATATTGTATATGGGTCAATCCCCAACAACATGTGATGATTGATGAGTTTTATTGTAAAATTATGATATGTGATATTATAAGTGGAAGTTAGTCAAATGCAAGAATGAATTTTCTTAAATGTGTTAAATGTGTGTGAATGCATGTGATTAAGTATATTTGACTAATTGTATCACTTATTAATGCTATATTCATAACTTAATTCAATTACTCAAGTCACACACTTGGTAACAAGGTAAGTAAGCTCATTTTCATGGATTTTTATCAAGTAATTATGCTTAATGCTTTGTTGTTTTCTTGTGCACAAATTTTGAGTAAAGATTGTAAAGTTGACTCAACCCTTGGATCCCATCACAGTCTTGAGGCGTCAATTAGTATGAAATTAGATATATGTATATTTTTTTCAAAAATGTCATTTAGAAGGAAAAAATAGCTATCTGGATGGTGTCAAGGCTGTTTTAATTTGTGTAAAGTGTATTGATTGTATTTTGAGTTATCGATAGTCCATTTTATGTACTTGCCATGTCTAGACACCTAGGGGATGATTTGATATGATTTCTAAAATTTCTTGAAGCCTTTGAAAATGTTGGGGTTTTTTATGAGATTTTTATTAAATTATTCACGTAACCATATTATTAAAAGAAATTTTGTAGATGCTAAGATTAGATCATCGTGACATCACCTACCCATACCAGACATCAATTCGGGTAGGGGTATTACAAGTGGTACCTAAATTACTTTTTTGCTGAAGTTGGTTCCTTTATTAGTTTAACTTTCAAGTTTATTTCTAAAGAACAAATTTTAACCCACAAATTTTCACCTAAACTATATAACTTTTCCTTTTTCTTTTTCTTTCTTTCTTCTTCCTTTATAATGTCTACCCAATGTTGACAATACTCAAAATTCGTCCTCATGAGGTTGAGATGATGGCGATTAATTCTATTTTCGAATTTCAATGCCTGATTACTCTATTGTGATCGAAAAAGTTCTTTTATCGATCAAAACCAGTGTTTTCAAACAAGACTAAATGATTGGACCAATTGAATCAAAAACCAACTAGGGTATCGATTCGAATATAGGGGTTGAACTGATTGATTCATGAATCGATATAGACTAGTTGAATTGAGCTAAAAGAATTGGTTGATCCAATTTTCTCTATTTTTATGAAATATTAATAATTTATTTGATTGAGCTAAACGAATTGATCAAACTAGGTACTAGAGGCTTGATTGGTTCAACCATTGTTGTAAACACTCGGTTTACAGTGGTGTCGAAAAATGCGATTTCGGGACCTTGTTTACAGAAGCTGAGTCTATACATATTAAATAAGGATATTTGCAAAGTTAGGATGTAGATGAATTGAAATTTGATTAAGGGATTTAGCCGATAATCCCTGAAGATTTTTAATTAGCATAAGGCTTTGGGAGTTAAATAACAATTATTCAAAGGACCAAAATAGCAAACAAACCAAATTGAGATAGATGTTAGTGGGATGTGATGTTAGCTATCATTAGATTAAGTTAATTAAAGTTTAAGCCTAATTAATTACAATTAAGTTAATTAACTAAGTTTAATTAAAATAAACCTAAGTATATAAGCAAATTAAGTGGGAAAAAGGTGAAAAAATTTGTCATTTTCTTCCCAAAGGCCACTGAAACCATTTTAGAAGAAAAGAGAAAGCTTTCAATCTTTATTCAACATTTGACCGTTAATTGTAAGTAAGTCCCTAGCCATTTTTCATTGATTTTTATAGATTTGAGGTCATGGGAGCTTGGTTTAGCTAGTCCATGTACCAATTTCTGAAACTATTAAAGTTTTTGAAAGTTACCATCATTGAGAATTAGATGAAATTGGTGCATAATAGTTAGAAATTAAGCTTAGTATATGAAAAGGACAAATTGTAAAGTTTAATTGTTAGTTTTGTACATTAGGGACCAAATTGAATAAAATGAGAAAATGTCATGAAATGTTGGTAGGAATAGAAAATAGAAGGTCCCTAATGAGTTATGGTGAAATTGGATTTTAATTTGAAACCTTAAATTGAAAGTTATGTTTGTCCTAGTTTTAAGTACTAAATTGAATAAATTGTAAAATATGTGTAAATTGATCATTGTTTTGAATTGGCTTGAAATTGATTGTATAATATGTTTTTTGGTTATTCATAGCTAATGACGACACTGAACCTGTAACACCACTAACCCTTATCCGTCGCCGGAACAGGGTTACAGAGTATTATTGAACTTTACGGATTAAATACTAACGTTTCACAATATTTAATATACATATCAAGAACCAATAATAAAACACTCATATTGACCCTTATATAGGCCCTCGAGGCCCAATATACACCTTAGAAGTGAATCAGAACTACACTAGATACTTAGGGGATTTTTCTCAAAATCTCAAAAAAATTTCTTAGGAGAAGGGGATACACGCCTGTGTGGCCGGCCGTGTGGCTCACACAGCCAGGTGACACGCCTGTATCTTAGGTCGTGTGGGCATTCGATGTGAGACACACGACCGTGTTCCAACCCTTGTCTATACCCGTGTAACTCTTTGACTTGGGTCACAGGCCATCCACATGCCCGTGTTATAGGCCGTGTGAAGGGTGTAGGGGTCACATGGCCAAGCCACACGCCTATGTGCTAGGCCGTGTGTAAAAACCTGGGTATTCTATTTTAAAATTTCAAGGTGCAGGGGACACACAGCCAGAGCACATGCCCATGTGCCAGGCCGTGTTTCACACAAGGCTAAGACACACGCCCTTGTCTCTGCCTGTGTGGACGAAAATAGGTCATTTTATGACCTATTTTCTCACCCATTCTTGACTCCAACCTACGCATCTCAAATTTCATACATATAGGCCATAAAAAAATCTTCAAAACAACAAATCCTAACATTATTATGGTCATATTATCACATATACTCTAACAATATAAACTAGAACATAAATTAATTCACACATGCAACTACTATATTAACATGCTATACCAATTTATCCATTACCCATACCAACACTTATACCCAACATGACAAACCATACATATATAAGTTAATATGAAACATACCCAAAATGTAATTTTAATGTTTACACATCCATTTAAATACTTATACATGCCATATAAAACATAGGATGTTTAGCAAAATCTACTAGCAAGTTGGATAGTGTGATTCGATGCGTTGATCCAACCTCTCGACTACTCGAAAATTTACAAAGAACATTAAACAACACAAGTAAGCTAAATGTAGCTTAGTAAGTTTGTTGGCTTTAAACTTAAATCTTACCGAACATACTATAATGATGCATTTAACTAAATCGTTCATTACACATTTCCTGCCAATCACAACTTCAATTGATGATTTCACTTATTTCATTTCAAAATCGATAATATCATTAAGTTTCCCAATAATACTCCATATGTCACTTACCAGCCTTTGTCAAATTGGAGAACATCTTACGGATATGAGTACATCGTATACAGAAGCACAAAGGCTGCATAGAAGCACATAAGTGCTAAATGAAAACCCGTAAGGGTTAAACGAAAGCTCATTAGAGCTGAACGGAAACCTATAAGGGTTAAACTAAAACTCATATGAGTTAACTGAAGCTCATAAGAGCTAAACTAAAAGCAAACACGAAATTTGGGTAATTTGCCATCAATTCCTCCTTTGCAGAGAACGATTGTACTTAATCATGCGTTCCTTTCGCCTCGAACATTCAATTCAATTTTTATAACTTTAACAATAATTTTATTTTCAACAAATGATATGAATAATTACACAATACCAATCATCAATTTAACATTTAACATTAATGTTTAACCATACGAACTTATCTGGGTTAAATTTTAAGTTTGTAGTAGTTCAAGGATTATTCTGTTAATTTCCCTTTTTCTCGTTGATCTACCAGCTCTTGATCTAAAATATAAAATTATCCATGCATTAGCATATATTTCAGTTCAATTCACTTTACAATCAGAACCCTAAAAATTTTGAAATTACACAATTACCCCAACTTTTATAGTTTTTGCAATTTAGTCCCTTACCAATTAGTCTACCAAATGAACTAACTTTTCTTAGTTGACAATTTATCTAAGTATTCTAGGCTATCTTACAGCCTTTGATACATAAAAATTTAATAGCAAACCCTAAATCTTAAATTCTTCACAATTTAGTCTTAAAATCAATATCTATCAAATTCACTTTATAAAATCACCATATAACAAATTTAAAGCCCTAAATTCATATTAATTCATCATAAAAATCCAGCACTCATCAATGGTAACTTTCAAAATAACTCATAAAGTCAAAAACTAATGAAATAGATAATTGGACCTAGTTGTAAAAGTTTTAAAAACACAAAAATTTCAAGAAAAGAGCAAGAATTGAACTCACATGATATAAAAATATGAAAAAAAAGCTTTTGAGAGACTCTTCTATGGTGTTTTTGGCTGAAGATTGATGAAGAAATGTTTAGATTTTCAATTTAGTCATTGTTTTAATTTTTACCTTAATTCCCAAATGACCATTTTACCCTTAATTCATCCAATTTCAAGATTTTTCTCTGCACATGACGTTTCAGCCTTCTAATAAATGTCTAATTGCCTTTTTTGTCCTTCCTTATTCACCACTTAAGCTGTTTAATCACTATTTCTTTAATTAGCAAGTTTTGTACCTTTTTCAATTTAGTCATTCTTATTTAATTAACTATCAAAACGTTAAAATTTTCTAATGAAACTTCAATACTAACTTAATGACACTCTGTAAATATTTATAAAAATATTTACAGCTCAATTTATAAAATCGAGGTCTCGATACCTTGTTTTCAAAACCAATTAACTTAATAATTCCTTCTAAACTCAAATCATTATTTTACAAATCTTTCTAAAATAAAATTTAAATCATAGTTACTAAATAATAAAATTTTTTGAACTCAATCGTCAGATTTAGTGATCTCGAACCACTGTTTTTTAAACCATTAAAAATTGGGCTATTACAAAACCGTCAAGAAGGAAAGGAAAGCGAAAATCGTCGACGAGTGATGCGCAAAACCTTGGTTAATTCTTTTGTAATTCGGGATAGATTTAATTACTTATATATATATTAATTCCTTGATTGATCATTGAGGTAAGTATATGGTGATAGTATAAATTCTTTTGATTGAGTTTGGTGTGGGATATCGAAATATAAGACTAAAATGAAAAGAATGAAAAATAACATCGAATACTTAAATTATGTTATGTGAAATGGTAAATGGATAAAAATATGTTGTATGGTAAGTAGTACATGTGATTTTATGACGAATTGTATTATTGTTGGGATTTTGATCGAGTAATGATATATGTACTAAATTGCAAAGCGAAATTTGGTAAAATAATTTTTATGCAATAGAATAGTGTATAAGGTACGAAAATACATATGTGATCGAACACAGGGTATGATTATGTGAGTAAGAATGATTGCGTGCATGGAAATTCTTATATGTAAAATTGTTACCCATTTGAACTCAGCAAAAGATTATTATATGATTATGAGTATGTATTTTATGTCTACAAGCTTTGCACTTCGGTGCCTTAGAGTGGTGTAGTTTAAGCTATTATGAGCTACTTGGTTTGGTGTAGTTTACCTATGTATCCAAGACCATTTTACTAGGGTTATGTCAGATGTTATATTATAATTGGAATTAAAACACTTGAAAATGTAACGAAATAGATTGAAAATAGAATGTGGTACCGAAATGAATATGAATGAGTTGATAGATTCCAGAAAAGGGAATTGAATGGCTTCTAAATGGTTAAATAATGCAAAATGGAATTTGGATTGAATGTTATAATTTTGAGATTGGGAATGTCTAAATTATGAATTGGTAATGTTAGTTAAGGGGTTATAAGATAGGTTTTGGTTTATGTAATTGAATTTGATCCTTTATAATGTCATAATCGTTGAATTGGTTTACCACTTGATATAGGTACACATTCATGTGGAAATGGTTATGTAGTGTGTTTCAATATGAAGCATTCACCGCCACCTCGAAGTGTGAACGTCGAGACTAGAAATACTACAACAAAAAGATAGAAAATAAAGTGGTGTTTACAAGTACACGAGTCAAGCTATAATATAGTTGTTATAATGGAACACGAAAGTATTCCGATGATCGTACCCAAGGGAGACTGAATTAAACTAATAACTTCTACATTAACACTCAATTAAAATCATATTACGATACGCCAAGCAAAATAGTGTGCTGGGAAATAAAAGAAAAACAAGAAAACAAAATAAACAACTAGAAACACGCAAGTTATGAAAGCAGAAGATCAATTTGCTTTAGTGTTCATCATTAACCTAGTATTTAGGGTTTTAATTAATTAGCTAGTAATTAACCTAGTTATTACCTGTCAACCTCTAACTAAGTTAACTAGTAGGCAAGAACTACTTATCTTTCAACCTCATAGTTCAAATTGGGACAAACTGATAGATGCTCTGTGCACTTTTCTTTCGACCTCATCTACCTAGATAACTTTCTAGGGTCATTAATCCTAGAGTTTAATTACACTCAACCCAATCCAACTAATTCTAAAGTAAACCCTAAATCATTAGTTAATTAATCCCACATCTCCTCGTGAACCTTCATATGGTGTTCCTCATTATTCTAAATACAAAAACCCCTTAGTTAATTTCAGAGATTAAAATAAATATAAAAAACAACAAGAAGGGCATGTACCTAGGATTTACTCGTTCAAAGTCTATAAATGGTCAAATTGTGTTATAATTTTTTTAACATAATGTAATGACTAATGTTTATGCATAATTTGGTTGGTTGTAATTCATAAGTTGTTGAATTAGTTGTAAATGAATGTAGTATGCATGTTTTTAAGTCACCCAAACTTATAACAAGCTGATTTTTTTTTGAAGTAATAGTTTGTCACATCGTGACGACGTGCCCCTAATGTCGTGACAAGAAACAACTCAAGGTTTAGGTTATGACAACGTAGCCTAGAGGTCACTTTGTAACTTTGTAACTTTACAATTTGATCCATTTTGACCCCAAGTTAGTATAAGAGCTTCCATAAGCTCGTACAAGACCCATAAATGACTATGTATTATTAATACGCATGATTTACTTATAATTAAATGGATAATGACATTGGATTGAACATTATTGATTGTAGTTGCTTTGACAACAAACGTGGCACCTTGTAACTCAGACGTGGTGATTGGGTTGAGTAACGACGTGTTACATTTAGTGGTATTAGACCTATAAGTTTATCTAGAAGCTGATTATAAAATTTATTTGTTTTATATCTAAAATGTCTAAGGAATCGAGAGATAATGCGGGTGATTATAATTCCAGCACTAATCACTTTGCTACGGGTTAGAATTGAAATGGTATTGAGGCACCAGGTGGGAATCTAACCGGTCCTTGATAGAATAGGGCTGATAGACTTGTTAAGAAGGTTAAGATAGTGAGAATTTGCTCCGCACCATTGTGAAAGTTCTTCTGTAAGTGGCAAAAGATGCTTTGCAATTTGCACCGGTAGCCGCAGCTTAGCGGGCTCTAATAAAAGTGTTACATAAATATAGAGCGATTGAGTTTAGAGGTTTAAAAGCAGTGGATCCTTCGACAGGTAAGGCTGATCGAATCAGTGTTACTTGGCACGTGCTAGCTGATCGAATCACTTAAACTTTCTTCCAGTCCAAGTTCCAATAAAAATATGTCAGCGAGTTGTATTTGGAGGACCAAAAATAGGAATATATGATGCTGAGACTAGGTGATATGTTGATGGTCATTATGAATTGGAATTTTTGTGACTTAGCATGTATGCTTTAGAATTGATTTCATTTGAAGAAGAGAGTTGTAAACAGTTCCTCTAGGGATTGCATGCTGAGATTAGAGTTCAATTAGTATCGCATAAATTGAAAGAATTTTCCAATCTAAATGAACGTGTGAAGATGGTTGAGCAAGCCAATGGGCCTTGGTAAAAAGACCGAATCCTCTTGAGACTTCGAGAAAAGACCAGGGGCTTCTAGTTCAGATCCATTACCTAAGCGGGCTAAAGAGTCTCAGGGACCTTAGAGGTCGACTTCGAAGACTGTTAAATCTGAGTGAGGTTAGGATTGATAGCCATCTGTATTGATAGGCAGTATCAGAGGCCCTGTGGGGGATATAAAGGTACCAAATTTTGATTGTGAAAGAAGGCACTGTGGCGAGTGTTGGAAAAAGACGGGTTCGTGTTTCCATTGTGGATCCTTGGAGCATTTTGCTCGGGAATGCCCAAAGAATGACGATGCTTCTCTTGTTTCCACTTAGAGGTCTAATCCTACTATTAGTGGCCGGGGAAATCCTCATGATGGTTCTATTTCTAGGGGAAGTCAGAGGAAATGTTTTGATCAGACTATTCAATAATCAAAGGCTAGATCCCTAGCACGAGGCTACATTTTCTGTACCCCTAAAGAGGGTGATGTTACCAATGTCGTAGCATGTATTTTTCTTTTATATTCAACACCTATTTATGCCTTAATTGATCCTGGTTTTTCGCATTCTTATATCAACTCTAGTTTAACGAAATCGGGAAATCTAAAGTCTGAGTTGCCAAAAGTGGCAATGGTTTTTTTGAGTCCTTTGGAACAGATCGTGCTTGTTGATCAAGTATGTAGACGGTTTTTGTAGCACCCGTCACCCAACCCAATCATCGGGTTCGAGCTATGAAACCTTACATTCTTTTTCGGAGCTACCATAGTCAAACAGACAAAATATAATCATTTATACATGTAGTCAAGAGTTAATCACTTTCAAAATTATGTTAAACAATCAATTCCGAGTCCTAATTGAACTTACAAAAGATTTTGTCAACTCGAGAATAAAACATAACCAAATTAAAAAATTTAAAAGTTCAGGGCTGACATTGTGACATCATCTCTTCCACGTCGTGAAATCGCCAAAATAGTATGTCACGTCACGACCTGAGGCCACTTGACGTCGCGACATCACGTATTGTCGACCGACATTGCGACGAGGAAAAATGGTCATGGGGACGAGGACCCTACTTTTAGTAAAAATGAACCATTTAGTACCTATTTCAAAGTTTCCAACTAAACCTTTCAAAAGATACTCCTAAATACCATTACAAATTGACTCTAAATCTACCAAAACATATTATACGAGTTCAAACATACAATTTCAAATTTTTATCAAACATTTTGCACCTATTCATCAATTAGACTTAAACATTTCAATACTATTATAACCTAACAACCAGGTCATGTAATTATCAAACGTTACTAATTCCATATCATTTTGAAACATGCTATATCACCTTAGTTTCATACACATATGTTCATTTTATACTTTAATAGCTTATTGCCTTAACATGAACCAAATCATCTATTAACTAATACATTTCTCAAGTTTACCAAACAAACATACCATCTGAACTTCATTCCACCATGCCATTTTCCTATACATAATTTTATTTCACATTTTTTAGACAAATAATCAATCAACAATAACTTTTACATCCTGTACTATTTCCATATAACTAATATTTAGATGAACTTACAATTTAGTCTGTTTGAAAATACAAGTGTCGAATTCATTAATTCTACTTAGTTCAAATATATACACATATATACAAGTATAAATTCAAATACCATTCATACATAAAATAAAAATAAATTGGTAAGTTCCCTAATCAAAACAACAAAAAATTGAATCTTTAGGGACTAATCGACGATTTTGGCTTTTCCTCGATTACAATTGGTTTGATCCAATTCTTGATCTATTCAATTATTCCATTCAATTCATCAATACCAAACATTTATACATTATGCTATGACATGAATGAGCCTAAATAATCTCATTATTTGATACCCCCTAAAGTTTAACATTTTATTCAATTTAGTCCTTGAAATCGAAATAACCATTTCTTTCCATTTTGAGCCTCAATTTAAAAACCAACTTCAATTACATCCTTTGGAGAACCTCTAATATCTATTTATACCAAAATTTCACAAAAAATGCATTTTATTCACTTTATTCCTTATGTGCACAACTAATAATTAGACTTTACAAATTAGTACTTTTTCATGATCTAAGCTTAAAATTTATCAATTTAACATCAAATTATTCAAGAAATCAACAATTGAAACTTTCAAAAACTTTAACAGTTTTATAAATTGGTACATAGGCTATCTAAATCAAGCTCTCATAACCTCAAAAACATACAAATTACAAGTAAATGACTTGATTTGCTTACCAATTGAAGGAAAAAAATACTTGAGCTTCAAAATGGTTTTTCTTTTTTGATTAGGTTGATAGATGGAGAAGATGAGTGAAATCCACTAACTTAAGCTTATAGAATATGATTAAGTTCCTAATTACGTAGATTAATTAACTTAATTTTGTTTAATTAGTTTAATTTACCATTAATTAACAACAGTGGAATCTCCCATCATCATCCACCAACACATATTCCAAAATGGTTAAATTGCCATTTGGACCTCTGGTTAATTACAATTCAAGTCCCTAAGTCTTTGGCAAATTAAAAACCTATAACGATTGGACTTTTACAATTGAGTCCTTGTCCCTAAATAAACTATTAATTCAACAAAATTACTGGACCAAGCTTAAATATACTTCTATACCAACTCCGTAAATATTTATATTTAATATTTTTGGACTCAGTTTAAGGAATGGGGTTTCAAAATTGCCTTTTTTGGCACCACTGGAAATCAAGTTGTTGTAGTGTCCATTGAAATCCAAAATATATCATTTCCTGTTGATTTGTTGATTATTTCATTTGGTGATTTTAATGTGATTCTGGGAATGAACTGGTTAACAGAGCATGGTGTAGTTCTGGCTACCATAAAAAGAAGTTTTCTATCCAGAGTTAGAGAGGTGAGATAGTGAAAGTGAGTGGCATCAGATCGACTAGCTCAACTTGTATCATTTCACCAGTTTGAGCTAATAAGCTCCTAAGTCGACGTTATGAAGCATTTCTAGCCTATATTATTAAACCAAACTGGGTATAGCTATCAAATAAGCAAGATTCGAACAATATGGGAGTTCCCATATGTATTTCTTGAAGAATTACTAGGATTGCCTCCTGATCGCGAGGTTGAATTTGCAATTGAATTTTAACTGGGTATAGCTCCTATGTCAAATGCTCCGTACCGTATGACGCCAACTGAGTTAAAAGAGCTACAAATTCAATTACAAGATCTTCTGGACCACGACTTTATACGTCCTAGTATATTGTAACACCCTATATCTGACCCGATCGCTGGGTTCAGGTAACAAATGTCACAATTTAAACCGTATTACTTAACAGTCTTCCTAGATTGATTTAATTACAACTTAAACAACGCCAATTTTTAAACTCAATGTAAGCCAACAACTTTATTCTAACTTTTTAGACGACAACCTTATTCAAAATTTAAACTTCAACTTAATTTCTCTATTATACAATTAATAGAATGTTTACAATTGTTCTGCCCTACTAGGCCTGTATATTTATAATTACAATGACCTAGAACTTAATGTTTTGATTAAATTGCACTCATTTATATCCCGAGGCACAGCGTCTAAAAGGTGACCCTTTATATACATGGTACAACTACTACGCCATGTAGGTGGACTTGGCGGTGTCCGACTTGATCCCTCCATGATCCTTGAATCATTCTTTAATCTTGTAATTAAGGCAGTATAAAAGTAAGCCCAGATGAACTTAATGAGGTTCTATACAACAATACTCATAGAAAACTCTTAATTTGATAGGTTAATAAGAATTTATGTACAGAGATAAAACTCCTTGAGTGACTTAGAAGATTTCGCAGGTTAGACATGGCTTTGCTGACACCTTTACGTGTTCTGAACTAACAACTGACGGACATGTCAACTAGTGTAGTCGTAATTGTACTATCCCAAACACCCATTTTATGGGACTTGACCCTGTCTGGCTTCAACTCAAACATCCACGTTTGCCTTCATAATTTGACTCATCAAAGAGTAACCATATATGTGAATACCTATATTGAAAATCGCTATTGACGAACTATCAAATGACTTACCATAATTGTTGGTCTTTTTCCTTGTTCCCCTCATTCCACACTGAACTCAACTTAAATTTGTTGGTCTATTCCCAACAATGAATTTCATATGACATATCCTACACATGAATATCTCCTTAAAGGAAGAACCATTTACTAATGCCTTTTATTGATGGCCTTGGATATGGAACATTAGTGGTGGATTGGCACCCTCTTTCTTGGCAGACTTATACCTACTAGATAGTCCCATAGGACTTCCCCATTTTAGTCTATTCTACCAAGATGCTCCCAATATCAAATAGTCTCCCCCATGAACTATTTCATCCTTAAATTGTCCTTGACAGACTTTTACCTTCGTTAGTCCCATGTGGGCTACCCCGTGCTAGAAATTCCTGACGGACATCTTCTTTCTTTGTAAATCCCTGGCGGACTTTATCGATCATTCAGCTTTAGGCTGATATTCACTTCTATGTAGTCCTTTGGAGGACTACCCACTTTTCTGGCTACCTCTTTATCGATCACCATTTAGGATTTCACATACAATAGCCCATTCTGTATTTTCTTAGCCAATGTTTGTTTTACATCGACTTAGGTGAACTCTTAATGGCAAATACAAGATTTAGGTTGAAGGAATTTCTCCTTCCTCTCACATATACCTGCGTTAAGACGTTTCTATCAGTTCCACTAACTGTTGCATTTTGGCAGATCATCTTATTCTCTCATTTTTCTGCGTTCTCAGATGCGCCATTATCATTTTTTCATGCTACTCATCGTGCAAATCATACAATGACTTCCCCTTTTATGTTCTGGTGGGCTTCTTAGTTCAATGTCTTGGCAGACTACATATATTGCCATAGCCCAACTATAGTCTTACACTATATGATGCCATGTTTACTATCATGTCAGAATTCATATGTTTCCATAACCCAGCTATGGTCTTACACTATATGATGACATGTTTACTGTCCTGGCGGACTTCATATGTTGCCATAGCCTAACTATGGTCTTATAGTCTTATAGGCTTAAAGCCTCTAATCGGTGCCATGACTCAATGGACCTTTGATTCTAAAGAATTAGTAAACCTCTTCTGAGGTGTCTCCTCGAAGTACCAATCGATAACCGTCATCACAGTTTCACTCTATAGATTTGATAGACCATTGTCCCGGTGTCGCACTAGCCATCCAATAGATAACCATTCAAAGATGCCACCAAACTCCCTTGAGTCCCATAACAATCCATCTATTCCCCTATTATGCCAATTTTTCTTATCTTCATATACCCCGTCAAGGTAATTTCCTCTGTACTCCGCATATATCATAATCATGTATTTGACGGAAATCAAATTACTTATTATATAACATATAGGATGCCACTTATTTAAACGTCATATCATAAGCATTTGATATTCAACAATCATACTTACACAGTGTTATGCATTCACAACATACTCATTCACTATTATCATACACAACAATGGATTCAAACAACTTAGAATAGACACAACGCAAATAATTTAAGCAACACATTTTCATCAACCACTTAAAGGTAAAGTACAGAAACTAACCTTACATCCTTTGTCCTCATCACATCCTCCTTTATCCTGACAGCTAAGCATGAAAATCATATATGTATTTCGGTTAGACCAAAGGTATTCCAACCTCAAAACCTCGAATCCAATATTGTACCGAACCTTTTAAAAAATTCTTACTTCTCTTTCCTCTAGATCACGAGTATAGAGAAACTTAGGAGCTTACCAGCTTACTGAATTCTCTTCTTTCCAGACTTGAGTCTCACATTCATAGCCCTGTGCAGATCTTCCATAACATCCTCTTCTTCAGAGCAACAGAAGAAGACATTTCAGACAAGAAGAAAATTATAAGCCGATTGAGAAGAATTCCTTTCACACACACACAAACATATATCCTAAATTTTTACGGTCTCCATAGTCTACAGTAGCCATCCATCGGTAATCATTGTGTCTTCCTCTATGGAACCAACCAATTGTATCTTAACCAAACCACAATTGAAAACCAACTTTTTCACAATCTATCCACTTAAATTTCTAAATTTTTTGGGAGAGTCTGTCAACTTAGTATTTTAGTTAATTAACTCCCAAGTCTCCTATAAATTTGGGTTTGTGAAGAAACACGAGAGTGACATATATTGCCCTAGGGAGATCTAGTATTGTTTGTTAAGAAGAAAAATGAGTCGATGCAGTTTTAAATTGATTATTGATAGTTGAATAAGTTGAAAATTAAGAAACGGTATCCGTTGTCGCGTATCGACGATTTATTTGATCAATTGAAAGGTGGATCAATCTTCTACAAGATTGGTTTGAGATTGGGATATTATTAGTTGAAAGTGAAAGACAGTGACGTACCAAAAATAATGTTTCCTATGCGGTGTGGTCATATAAATTTTTTGTGATGCCATTTGGGCTGACAAATGCACTTGTGACGTTCATGGATCTCATGAATCGTATTTTCTAGCCCTATCTGGATTAGTTCATGGTGGTATTTATCGATGATATCCTAATATACTCTAAATCAGAAGCTGAACATGAGAAACATTTGATAATCGTATTGCAAGTACTATGTGAGAAGTAACTTTTTGGAAAGCTTAGTAAATATGAGTTTTGGTTATCTGAAGTGGTATTTCTAAGGCATATCATCTCAATCAAGGGAATTTGGGTTGGCTCTAAAAAGATTGAGGCTATCCCTTCAGTGGAAAGCATCGAAAAATGTGTCTAAAATTTGAAGCTTCATCGGCTTGGTTGGTTATTACTAGAGATTTGTGAACAACTTTTCTAAAATTGGTTTGTCAATGATGAAACTCCTGCATAAAAATGTGCCATATGTATGGTATAATCTGTGTTAGGACAGTTTTGAGAAGCTGAAAGTTATGTTGACAAAAGCAACAATCTTGACATGATCCAAATCGGAAAGGATTTTTTTTTTATAGTTATGTTTTATTGAATGACTTGGGTTGTGTTTTGATGCAAGATGGTAAATTAATTATGTATGTGTCCCGATAGCTGAAAACGCATGAACACAAGAGCTTGCTGCTATGGTATTTGCTCTAGAGATCTAAAGGGACTATTGTATGGTGAAAAGTCTCATATTTATCCATATCACAAAAGTCTCAAATATCTTCTCTCCTAAAAAGAGTTGAACCTAAGACAACTTCGTTGGATCAAATTGTTGAAAGATTATGATTGTATAATCAGTTACCATACGAGAAAAGCGAATGTCGTTGCCAATGCTCTGAGTTAGAAGTCAGTAATTGAATTGAGAGTGATGCTTGCCCAGCTCAGTATTTGTGGTGATGGCAACCTATTGGCTGAGTTGAAATTTAAGTCCGTGCTGCTTGATCATATTATGGAGGCACAATCTATCGATGCTAAGTTAACAGAGAACATGAAGCTTGTTCAGCGAGGTGACATTGAAAATTTCAACATTGATTCGAATGATTGCTCCAATTTCAAAATTGAATCTATGTTCCTGATTATAATGATTTGAAAGAAATAATTTTGCGTAAGGTTTATAACGGTCTTTTTGCTATGCACCTCGATAGTACGAAAATGTACCATGACTTATGAGAATCATACTAGTGGCCTGGTAAGAAAAGAGAAATTGTGGAGTATGTTGCTAAGCGCTTAATCTGCTAGTGGGTGAAGGTCGAGCATCAAGTTCCCGTTGGGTTACTTTAGCCTATCTCGATTCTAGAATGGAAATAGGAAAGGATTGCTATGGATTTTGTAGTTGGTCTATCGTTATCTTCGAGCAAAAGAAATGTGACTTGGATGATAATGGATTGAATGAAAAAGTCTACTAATTTCCAGGCAGTGAGAACGGATTGGTTACTTTCGAAGTTAGCTGAAGTTTATATTTGTGATATAATTAGACTGCACAATGTGTCTGTTTCTTTTATCTTCGATCAAGATCCTCGTTTTACCTTGAGATTTTGGAAAAAATTACATGAATCATTATGTATGAGGTTAAATTTCAACACGACATTCCATTCTCAGTATGATGGTCAATCAAAGTGAGTTATTTAAGTATTGAAAGATATGTTGTGAGCTTGCATTGTCGATCTCGATACTAACTAGGAGTGTTATTTACTGTTAGCTGAATTTGTGTATAATAACAGTTTTCAATCGAGCATTCAAATGGCTTCATACAAAACTTTATATGGTCGTAGATGTAGAACACCTATTTGTTGGTCATAATTGAGCGAGAGAAAGGTTGTCGGTCCAGAATTGATTTAGGAAGCTAAAAATATGGTAAAACTGATCATTGTCAGATTGCAAGTAGCGTCTGATAGACAGAAATCGTATGTTGTTATAAAACATAAAGATATCGAATATGTTGTGTGTGATAGGGTATTCTTGAAAGTATCTCCGTGGACAAAGATCTTGCATTCTGGTCGTAAAGGGAAATTAAGTCTCAGGTTTATCAAGTCGTATGGAATCTTCAAAAGAGCTGGACCGGTTGCATATTACCTAGCTCTACCATTGGAATTGAAAAATATCGATCTGACCCATCTCATGTTATTCTGATGGAAGAAATTTAAGTTTAGCCTAGTTTCTTTTATGAGGAAGCACCGATCGAAATGTTAGCTCGATAAGTAAAAGAGCTAAGAAATAAATGAGTGCTATTGGTGAAAGGTCTATGGCACAATCATAGCGTAAAAGAAGCAACTTGGGAACCAGAAGAGACAATGAGATCCCAGTATCCTCACCTCTTTCGAGGTAAATTTTGGGGACAAAAGTTCTTAAGCGGGGAAGAATAGTAATGACCCAATTTCTAGTGGTGTCGAAAAATACGGGTTCGGGATCTCGTTTTTGTAAAATGAGTCTGTAAATATTAAATAAGAATATTTACGGAGTTAGTATGTTGTTGAATTGAAAAATGATTAAGTGATTTCGCCGAAATTGTGTCTAATTAAGGCTCAGCGACTGAATTGTAAAAGTTTAATCACTATAGATTTTTAATTAGGATAAGGCTTGGGGATTTAGATAGCAATTATTCAAATGATTAAAATGGAAAATAAACCTATTTTAAGTGGATGATAGTGGGATGTGATGTTAATTGTTATTAGTTTAAGTTAATTAAGGATTAAAGCTTAATTAAACTTGATTAAATTAATTAATCAAATTTAATTAAGATTAAACTTAAAATATAAGTTGATTGAAAGTTGGAAAAGATGATAATTTGATTTCGTCTTCTTCCCAAGCTACCGTTGTAAACAGAAAAATATATAGGATTTTTCTTCTGTAATTTATCACCTTTTTTACTTAAATTCGTTGTTAAAACAAAGTAATTATTTAATAAATTAATGAAATATGTGAAAATATAAACTATGACATAGAAATTATTAAAATGTCATTTTATGCTTTATTATATAGTTTTTATGCAATAAATGACTTATTTTATATTAATTTGAATATATTATATTTTTATGACATAAAGCAGGACATGCATGATTCAATTAAATAATAAAATATAAAATTATATTTAATAATTCATTTTAAAATATTTCATTAATAATTTGGGTTTTAATTAATTGATTAAATTGGATAAATTTTATTCTTTGGTCCTCTAACTTGTTGATTTATTCTAGATAGGTCTGATAGCTTTGCTGGATTACAAAACTGTCCAAAATGGAGACCAAGTCAACCCAATATTCGACTACACATGTCTGTCCATTTAAATCATTCTTTGGTTTAATTACACAAGGTCCTTACAGTGTTGAAGAAATTAGAGATTTTCCAGAAGATTTACGATTGACCGAGTCTCAGTCCTAAGTTGTGTGGCATCCAAAATTGCTTAAAAATCAAGCAAAAGATCAAGTCAAAAGCCACTAAGCATGACCTGTCACAATTTGAGGAGATTTGAAGAGGTTAACATCCACTATTTATAGCAAACTATCCCTGCCTCTCGTCACCTATAAATAAGACCCTCTCATTCCTTCATTCATCATCCCTCAAGCATCCCTCAATCATTCTCATCATTCATCATTCTCTCTTTTCTCCAAATTCTCTTAGCCTTTTCCATTCCCACGCCTAGCATCATCTCTTCATAGAGATTTTAGCAATTAAGCCTCTTAAAGAACCCTTGGTCAGCCACGTTGGAGAACCATTAGCAAAGGAGCAAAGCAAATGAACGAAGGAGCCTCATCAGTAAGAGTCTTGGGTGACAGCCACTCTGAATTGGGTTTAATCTTCCGTTTCTTTAATTTAATATAAAGATGTTTGCTATGTATTCTTTGTTCTTTTTTACAAAAATGTTAGCTTAATTTCATTTAAGCTAGGATGATTATTTTAATTAAATAATATTTATTTGATTCATGCTTATAATGTTTGTGCCTCAATCGATCATGTTTTCAATTAAAATCAAGTCTGTATTTCGTTCATACGTGATTGAAATACACTTGAATTAGCTGAGCGATCCTGACCAGACGACAACTAATGAACACATAATTGAAATGTGCATGCTCAATTTAGATCCTGAACCGATTAAATTGAAGGTTGCATAACATCTCTGACTAAGCTCTGTTATCTGCATAGTTTTTAGATTTGTGTGATTAAATTGTTTCAAACATAACACGTCCCTGTTACCTCACACTAATGCTAAGAAACCCTTAGTAAATAAGGATCAGCAAAATGCGTATTTACTAAGTAAAGGATTCCGAAAGGACTTAATGTGGTTTCCAAACTTATTAAAGATCGAGTTGCCATGGAATGTTTTTCTCAATGTTATTAAGCATGTTGATAATAAATTGAGTTTAATTAATGTAATAGTCCTAGTTTATTTATGTTATAATTGTTGTAAATTTTGTTTAATTTTACTAAAATCTATTTCATTCATATAGTTTGCATACTTAGGATAATTTGCATCAGGGATCAGTGCATTTAGTTTAATATATTTTAATCACCACTTCTCAACTATATTGTATTTTTATTTACCAAATTGTTAATATAATTTTACAAATTAAGTGACTTAGCACAAATACAATCCCTGTGGAGACGATAACTCAATACTTACTTATTACTTGATAATAACTATGTACACTTGCACAAACCTACGCGTTACAACTGTCCACCATTAATACACCAAAGAAGAAAACTTTGAAAACCCTTTGATATCTGGCCATCAAATTTAATTAAGTCCCTAACCATTTTTCATTAATTTTATAGATTTGAGGCCGTAGAGCTTAATTTAGCAAACCCATGTACTAATTTGTAAAACTATTAGAGTTTTTAAAAGTTTTAATTGTTAAGAATTGAATGAAATTGATGTGAAATTGTTAGAAATTAAGCTTAGTATTTGAAAAGTATTAAATTGTAAAGTTTATTACTACTTTCGTACATTAGGGACCAAATTGAATAAAATGCAAAAATATTATGAAATTTTAGCAGGAATAGAGAGAAGAGGGTCCTTAGTGAATATATGTGAAATCAGATTTTAATCTTAAGCTTTAGACCGAAACCTAGTCTCGATTTTAGGGACTAAATTGAATAAATTTCAAAATTTACATGAATTGATAATTGGTTGTGAATTGGCTAGAAATTGATACTATTTTATGTTTTTGTGACTATTTGTAGCTAACGTCGACGCGGAAACTTCAAGAGGGAAAGGAAAAGCAAGATTTGTCGACAAGTGACCGAAAACTCTGGTTTGTGCATTTACGATTTAAGATTGTAATAATTGATTTCATTTTCATGTCATCTACATATGAGAATGTCAAGGTGAGTGTATAGTGATAAATTGAATAATAGGATTAAGCTTGAATATGAATTATCGAAATAGAGGACTAAAGTGAATAAAATGTAAAACATCATGAATTGCTTGAAATATGATATGTGTTTTGGAATTGGGCGAAAATATGTATTGAATTGTATGGATTACATGTGATATGTTAATGAATTGGATTGTGATAGTTAAAATGACTGAGAAATAGTATGTGTACTAAACTGCGAAAAGGAATTGAATATTGATACCTTATTAATTAGTCGGGCTGAGTCAGATATAGTTGGCATGTCATAGGATTGGATTGTGTACGAGATTATGTGCTTATGCCCAAATATGCACCTCTTGCGCCAGGATGCTCTTCGTATGCCAATATGTGCTTTGTGCGCCAATATGCGCTTCGTGTGCTAGTATGCGCTAGTATGCATTTTGCGTGCCAATTACCCTACTTCGATTTATTTGATGATGCAGTTTGGTGTCAATTTGGTGTGTTGGTTGGACGATCTGAGTATTCGTTCGACTCCAAGTCAGATTAATAGGGGTTATAATGGTGAATATGATATATAATGCCAAAAATGAAATTGGTAATGCTACTGAATTGATTGTACATACATATATAGTTTATAAATTGAGAAAAGCAAATAATCTAACATGCAAAATGGATGAAATGAGCCCTAGGGGCCTAAACAAAAATGAATGAGTCGATAGACTCAAAAAATGAATTGGATGGTATGAAATCAAAGTAAAAGAGATGATTTCCATGAAACATGAATAGTGGGATGTTAATAGCATATGGTATAATTACATAAATATGTGTGTTTTATTGCAATGTATTGTATGATTGGTAATTGGTGAACAAATTCGAATAGAACATATATTTCCATTGTTGAATAGGTTGGTTGATAAAGTTTTAGTATGCTTATACATATAGATTGATAATGAAGAATGGTTGACATTTTAGAATATGATTTGATTAGATATTGATGACATAAATGCATTTTTTTTGGTCTTAAAGCATATTGTTAACATTATGTTATATATTTACATCTTGAATCATAAATGAAACACTGAGCCCTATTGCTCAGTGTACGGTTTGTTTTCTCCGTGCGTAGGTGCAGGTATTCTTGAAGCCTCAGAAAAGTGAAGTTAGCATCCAAACCGCATCCATCAACTCAATATAGTTTGTATAGTTGTTTTCTTTTGATCTAAGGGCATGTACCTAAGCTTTACTTGTTCAAAGTCTATAAATGGTCAAATTGTGTTATAATGTTTTGAACATGATGTAATGGCTAATGTTTATGCATAATTTGGTTGGCTGTAATTGATAAGTTGTTGAATTGGTTGTAAGGGAATGAAGTATTCATGTTTTCAGATCACCCAAATTTGTAACAAGCTGATTTTTTTTAAGTAACAGTTTGTCACGTCGCAACGACGTACCCCCAGTGTTGTGATGATAAACAACTCAGGGTTGACGTTGTGATGACTTAGCCTCGAGGTCACAACAAACCTTAGCCAGAAAGTCACATTGTGACAAGGAAACTCCCGAAGTCACAACGTCAACTTATAATGTTGTAATCTTTACAATTTGATCCATTTCCACCCCAAGTTAGCAAAAGAGCTTCCGAAAGCTCATACAAAACCTGGAAATGACTTTGTATTTTTATTACACATGATTTACTTATAATAAATGTGTAATGACGTTGGATTGAACATTGGTTGTAATTGCTTCGGCAACGAATGTGGCACCTTGTAACTCGAACCTGATGATTAGGTCGGATATCAGATTATTACTTATGTGCATCTTGTTATATTGATATTGTTAAATTATGTTATATTATCTTGAATCATGAAAGTACCACTGAGCCTTGTTGCTCAACGTACAATTTATTTTCCCTGTGTACAGGTTTAGGTACTCCTCAAAGCCTCAAGAATTGAAGTCAGCATCTAGACCACTTTTTTCGACTCAACTAAGTTTGTATAACTCATTTCATTTTGGTCAAATGGCATGTACCTAGGTTTTACTTTGTTCAAATGATACAAATGGTCAATTTTGAAAAATGGTAGTGTAAATGGATGAAATGGTTAATAGTTATGCTTAAAAACGGTGTTGATGTTTTTGGACATTGGTTGTTAAAAAGGTTGAATACATGTTACATGATCAATTTAGGCATTGAGGGCATCCATGTATATTATTCTAGTTGGGCAATGCATAAAATTGGACTTTGTGGAAAACAAAGGTCATGTCGCGAAATCGATTCCTTAACACCGCAACGAGACCTAGCCAGTATGTGGCGTCACGATAAGGAACTCACGACATCACGACGTCAACCTGACATTTTGTAAACTTTACAATTTTGTCTTAATGCGACCTCGAGTTAGCAAAAAAGCTTTTGTAAGCTCGCCTAAAACCAAGAAATGATCCTATAATGTATTGTTCACACATGTCACTCGTATTTAAATGTTTAATAGTCTGAATTGAATATAATTGGTTGTAATTGCTCCAGCAACGAATGTGGCATACTGTAACTCAGACTTGACAATCGAGTCGGGTATGAAGTGTTACAAATGCCATTGGTTTGGTTATGAAAACCTTGACCAAAACCATGAAGCTCGAAATGCTCACATTTGTAGAAGAATCCCAAGATAAGAGAAAGAAGAAAGAAAAAATAGAGTAAAAAGAATATATATATATATATATATATATATATATATAAAGAGAAAACAATACGTTTTGCCTTATTTTTTTCACATGGTAATTCTAGTTGAACTAACAAAAGTACTGACTTCGAAAAAAAAATAGTTTAGGTACCACTAATTTCAAAAAAAAAAATTTTGGTATCAAAATGAGAAAAATGACAATTTTGGTACCAATTTGTAGGTTAAACCTTGAATTTCTTTTTGAAATTTTAGAGATTTTTTTTCATAGTTTTTGAAATTATAATTTTTAGTTATGATTTTTTGAACTTTTTAAAAATTTTCATAACTTTTAAATTATTTAATAATTTATAAGACAATACAATATCAAGTAAACAATAAAAAAAAATTAAAGGGCAATTTACTCCAAATAAAAGAGTGAGGACCAAATCCAAAAAAGTGGGTAAGTCAAAAGCTAAATTTGCTATTATGACTTGAATATAGAAGGCCAAAATAAACATTTAACAAAGGGATTATTATGCTTATTTCCTTTGAAATATAGACAAAAAAGCAAGGACCAAATAAAAAGTGTAAAAATTGAAGGATAAATTTGTATTATGAGGCTGAAATAAACATTTAACAAAGAGATTATTTTGCTCTTTCATCAGAAATATAACGACCAGTTTACCTTTTTTTTTTAAAAAAAGGGACTAAAATACAATCAAATATATAGTTTAGGTACTGCTATGGTATTATTAACCAAGAAACTGAGCACACGGAATCAAAAAAATGAAAGGCAAACTAGAGAAGATATATTTGAACACAAAATTCAAAGGCATTGAAAATAAGGATAAGCCATTAAAAAGTAAAAGATGATTCCAAATATGGTTTAAGCAGTAACGTTATCAATTCACAATCTGTAGTGTTATTTAACCTCTGATCTGAGCTAACGGTACAACTCTAGGGCCAAGTACAAAAAGTCATGAATCCGTGACTGTTATGCTAATAGTTGAGAGAATTGAGCAAGAAAAAACACTTACATTGAAATAGTAAGAGCGCCAACTGCCTGCATGATAGAGAAAAGGGCTCTCAAGGCTGAAATGGCACAAAAGAGCTTGTGTAGCTCGCTGCTTTTGAATCCCGATGAAGTTCCATTTAGCAGAATCGATGCGCTTTTGCAGGGAAGCGGGGTAACCACCCAAAACCATGTGGATTTTCTATTCATTGAATTTCATCAACTTGCAGATCATTGCAACGTTATATATACTTTGAAGTTATCTTCGCAACTTTTAAGTGCGAAAACTGCCTGAGATAGTACACATTTGATGAACAAATCCATGAAATCAGTTCCACCCAACTTTACAGACAGTCCAAAAAAACATGTCCACGTCAAACCCAGTTACTTCCAAAATGGCTCCATTCTATCAGAGCTTTCTTAAGTATTTCCAACATTGACTAAAACTTCTACGTCTTCAAGAGCTTTAAAACCACTGTCCTCTTCTTTCTTCATTTTGTCACGATTCTCCACCACCCCTCCATCATTAGCTTTCTCGACATCCACAACATTTTCTTCAGTAATAACCTTACCCTTTTCCAGAATCTCTTCATCCTTAACATCCATAATTACCTGAAGAAGTTCCACTGGTGTAGCAGCTGGGTCTAGCTCCCGGCAACCCTTTGGAGCATTGGAAGCCTCTTGACCTGTAAGCAAGTACGAAGGAACTTGATGAGAGAAACGAAACATCTCTTCTCTTGGAATCCTCCTGATTTCTTTATGGTCCAGATGTCGGTGGAAGACCGTCTTGAAACCAGCAACCTTGACAAGGGGAGTAACTGTGACACCTAGTTCTTCATTGTAGTCATCCAATATTTCTACCATATCATACTTGTGTATTACTTCATTGGCTGTTAACTCATTCCAGTCAGGGGACCAGTGCCTATAGATCGCCCAAACATCACCCTTTCTTGGATATATACGAATGGTCCCACGCATCCCCTTTGTCCACCTAACTTTGTGTGAAAAAGAATTAAGTGAGCTGTTAATCTCATGCCTACCTATTCTAAACTCCCCGCAGGTTTTTGAGAAACCAGAACCTACCCAGTCAAGTGGACCCAATTCACTGTTAGTTTTCGAATTAAGCCAGCTGATCCTCATCTTGAGTGGATCTCGAGAAATAACATTATGTATCATAGCATAACATCGAGGCATCCCATCATCATCATCATATGCAGCCCATACCTGGTTATCTTCAAAAGATCTTTCAGTTCGATCCTTGTCAAAATCATGAAAATCTGGATCCGGGACATCTATGGACATTGCTTCCAATGTTTCTGCATCAAAACCAACACCAGAACTGACAGGAAAAGGCTTGACCAAATGATCCCCGTTGATTTCATCAACAAGCCCCTCTGACTTCTTCTGATCCTGTGCATCATTGTTTACAAAAGATTTGTTTTGTTTCTCACTTGCATTTTCATTGCCTTTAATATCTTTGGATGTAGTCTTAGCTGCCGCTGCTGAATTCCATTCATTCAGTTTCTTTTGAATTTCTCTCTTCGCCTTCTCCACCAACAGACTTTGCATTTCTATCTGGGAGATATCTCTTGCATTATTGTGCTTATTGGCTCCATTGATCCAACCAGCTTCTAAACTGCCTAGCTTAGATCCTGATAGATTAGCTGCACCACCATTTCCTACACCCATTTGATTGGTAATACTAGTTCCATGGACGCTTGCACTACCATCTTCCATGCCTCTCCTCCTCTTTGCAGCATTTGTGTATCCGCTTGAAGAAGCACCGCTTGCCCTTTTAGAGCCATGATGCTTTTTCCGCATGGCCTCTTCTCTTTTAGTTGCTGCCTGTGCTTCCTCCCGCTCTCTCCTCACTTTCTCATATGCCTGCTGAACCACACTAGCAGCTTGAGCTGCAGTTGAAGTACCACCTGTCCTAGAAAAGGGACCCCACTGGAAGTTGCTTTGACTATATGAATCATGACTAGCAAATCCGGCAGCACTATAAGAAGAGGAATGGTTTCTTCCTATATTATTTGAGCTTTTGTTACCTGCTTGACCATTTGAGTTATGCCGCTGCTGTGAAAATTTCCAAGGGGTTGGGGTAGATGTAGTTGGGGGAGCAGTTTCTACAGCCAAAAATGGCTCATGGCAGTTGGGGCACAATAGATTATGATTAAGATAAACTCTCAGATACTCATAATGCATCTTGCACCGATGACAGATAGTCCAGAAGGTATTTGGTTTTGGCTTATGAAATGATGCAGGGTTTGATGACTGACCAGCAGCAGTATTTGACGAACGACCAGAAGGGGTCGATGACTGAGCTGCATGAGGGTTACTACTCTTGGAAGTTTTCACATTTGAAGTGCTTGTCTTGGCAGCGTTGTAAAAGCCATTTGCCGCTTTTGACGCCTTTGAACTCCCACTAGGTGTTGGAACTGTTTGCGTTACTTTTGCATACCTCCTCTTGTCATATGCTGCTCTCCTACCCTTATCAGACAACAAACTCCAAGCCTCTGAAATAAGTTTAAATGCCCCTTCAGCTCCTATAGACTTATTTTTGTCAGGGTGAAGCATTAGTGCCAGTTTCCTATATTGCTTCCTCACCGATTCATCATCAGCCAGTGGATTCACACCGAGCACAGCATACCAATCTGCTTCTCCATTGATCTTGTTCTCCGCAGAAATATAAACATTGAGTGTTGCTATCATTTGGGGAATGCCATCCAGGCCAGGATACAAATTCTGGGCTTTCAAAGCAAATTTCTTTGCTCCATTAATATCCTTTGCTATGAACTTCTTCTCAGCAAGCTCTTTAGCTCTAGTGGCCTCATCCTTATTGCACTCCATTTCCCTTTCCCAGCGTTGCTCTCTGATAAAAGAGTCACCAGCAGACAACTCTTAAATATCTCAGCCACCCTCAACCTAGACTCTTTCCCGTACTTTACAAGAAAAGAAAAAGCCCAAGGCTTAATGAAAAACACCATACAAACACTGCCCAAATCATCAAAAATAGGAAAAATCATTCAGAAAAAGGGAAAGCGTACAAAAGTGCAAACAATACAAGTCAGGTCCTTCATCGAAGATTGAAATGCAAAGCAACAACTGGGTCAAATGCAATAAAATAAGAACATTCTCCAACGCGAATAATCCGGCAATTATCGTAGACGGATACGTCGAGTGGTAATAAAGAAATGTTCAAGAATCAAACTAATCCAAATAAACACGCAAGCAACATCCATGGATCTACGTTATAATCAAGCTTCTAACTCAGCCTATGCAAACAAAAAATTCAAACCGAACAAAGGGGGATCATGATTTATCAATTAAAACCCAGAAATTTTAGTACATCAAGCGATTAACTTATGAATAAAAGAGTTAAATTTTTACCTTACAATAAGAACAGCACTAGTAGATGGAACATTCTTTAGTACCAGAAAGACACCATGGACATACCTCCATCACCAATTTTTGTTTCCTTTTTATACCACTCTTTTCTCTATCAAACCTTTTTAAAAAAAAATCCCCAAAAACTGGACTTTTTCCCAAAACCCCCTCTTAACCCGAACAGGACAGGCCCCTTCCCTAATAACCAAAAACCATAAAAGGATTTTATTATGCTTTTTATGAAAATAGATTTGATGCTATGGGAATTTTCTTTGTGTTTTCGTTTTGCAATTTTTCTTGTTAGCCCTAACCATTTTTTTTTATATAATAATTGGTTAGGAGTCTTAATCCTGGTTAAATTTTAACTCTTTAAATGGGTTTTCTACTTTGCTTAATACATTATAATTGGTTGAGAATCTTAACCATGGTTAAATTTTAACTCTTAAATTGGTTTTACTACTTTACCAAAAACCAAAAATATTTTCTAAGTTCCTGTTTTTGGAATAATATAGTCATTTTACCTTATTATATTTAAATCTATATAAAATATCTATACTTACATAAAAATAGATTTTGGTGTCGATAAGTTAAGTGACAACAACTGAATTAGAAATTTATTGAAAATTAATTTTTTTGTAAGTTTATAAATAATATTAGAAATTCTATTATACATGTATACATGTGACAACTACATATTTAGAATATATATGTGTTTAAAAATAACATAAATAAATAATAAATCTTATGATTTGAAACTAATTAATAATAACACATGTGATATGTATGATATTCGAATGAAAAAAATTAGATTAAATTGTGAGTAAAATAGAATTTAAACACGTAAATATATTAGATTAAGAATATTAAATGCACTACAATTGTTTATTATGGTTTTATGATCAATTTTGAGTTGATGACAAGTAAACTTATGACACCAACTTAATTAATAAGATAATCAATATATACAATTGATGGATGTAATTGTGCACCTAATAAAATTAAAATGTATAAAACATTTTAAGATAAGCATTGGTTGAGAGGTAAAGTTAAAATTTTATCGGCCTAGATAACTCAAATCCCACAATATATGAAATATTTATTGAATTTAAAAAAAAATAAAAGACCAACATGCTTAGGGTAATATAACATTTTTAAATACATAATAACATTTTTATAATTTATCTAATTGAATTGGTGTTTGGTTGACTCGTAACACTAACTTAGTCAGGAGTTTAATAATAGTATAAATTATAGTAGATATATTTCTAACTGTAAAGATCTAATTTTCGTTGATATTAGAAAAGTCGATTTCGAGACTGAATTCAAGCTAAACCAAGAATTTTATTTGAAGAGTTCATGTGATGTATATCAACTTATAAAATCAAAGTGTCAAGTGATTAAATTAATTAGATATTAATTATAGTATACAGATTAAATTGCAAAGTGATTAAGTAGAGAGAATTGATTAAGGATTGAGCAAAGACTTTAATGGTAATTTTTCCAAGGACTTGTTTGTGATTTACGGATAGTTAAAACTTGGCTAGTGGCATGAGATGATCTTGGTCATCCCTTCCCACTTGCTTAATTAAGGAAGAATAATAACCATTAGATTAGTGATTAGTAGTTTAATTAAAAGTTGAGTATATATATATATATATATATATATATATATAAGCGAGTGGAAAGAGGAAATGATAACATTTTTTTTCTTTCGTTCATCTTCTTTTCTCCCAACGTGAATAAGAAAAGAAAAGGAAGCTTAGGTTTCTCCATTGCCAACCACTTCTATGTAAGGTTAATTGTTGTTTCTGATAGAAAAAAAAATTATGTTTGAAAACAATTTTCTTGCACAGTGGAAAAATAAAAATTTTGAAAATCGGGCCAGTTTGTGATATCTATAGCAATAAACTTATCCCAAAATAATACATGTACTTTGAGCAAGACGGATCCTAAAAGTTCTCAGTTTTCAACTGAACGATCTTCTCCGCTATTCTCATACTACGAACTGCTTCAAGTGTGGTTCGAACAATCATAAATCAAACACAAAACTAGAAACAATTTTCTTACTTTCAGTAAGAAAGTAAATTGCTCTCTCTCTAATAGAAACTGGTAGAATTATTATTCTCGGAAAATAGAATTTATACTTCGAAATAAATTCTGACTATTTTCGGGCAGAATAACAATATTACAAAAGTTGTATATTACTCATTCTATCTTTAGCGCTATTGGTGTCATCTATTTATACGAAGAGAAAGTGAAACTCTAATTGAATTAATGCATTTAATGTTTATTCAATAGAAAAAACCAATCCCCTAGTTAAACTAGGAGAGAGGGGCAACTAATAGGGTGTACCTTCCTTCATATGTATTATGATAGAAATTTGGGCCTCTCTTGTATTAGGTCTAATTATATGTGATTCATGCACTTTTAACGCAACACTTTATAATTTAATCCAACCCAGTACATGTTTTTCTATTTCTCAAAATATACATTATTTATTAAATTAATTTTAAAAAACAATTTCTTAATTAAATAATTTTCTCAACCTAATTCTAATTCCGTTAAAATTATGGCAACTTTGTCGTAAAAGAATCTATGAGAAAATATGTTTAGTTTTTTTTTTTACATTCAATGGATTCACAACAACCCATTAGTTTAAATCTATTTTCGAACTTCAATTAATTAATTATTAAAAAAATTATAAATTAATTCTTAGGTCATTTCCATACTTAGTGAGAAAACCACATTCATTTCTGAATATAACACATTTCTCTAACTTTATCATTTTTATCAATTTCTATTAATTTGATTCAACATGCAGATTCATTTATGGTTTTAACGAGCTAGTGGAGGGACCGATTGGACATATGTAATTAAGGCTCAAATGATTTATAATTAAGTTCCAGCTTTTCACTTATTAATTATAAACTCATTTAGTCACGAAGTCATCCTACTATAGTATTGTGATTGAGCTCTCCATATTGACATACCATTATGAAAGCTACTCGATCAGTGCTCGTCCAATGATATTTTCATAAGTGTGTTACCATCATAGGATATCATTAATCTCTTTGGGATAAATTTGTTCTCTCAAAATGATCCTATTTTATCCCATGGTAATCATTACATCTTCCTTCATGAAAAGCCAACTAATATTAACTAGTAATTAAGTCATTCATCACAAAGATGAATGACTTGTGGACAAGTTTACTTTTCATCTATCATGCTAATGAGAGGATATCATTTAGCCATGTCTTGGGCTATGAATGATCCTACATACTACAGAATTCGTACACCCAATACACCAGCTTTCGATTCCTCATCTATTTGAACTCAGGTTTTTACTTACATCAAAATATACGAGTCACGCATAAATAGTCCATCATCCACTCAGGATTAAGGTATGTCACACTATGAACGTCACAAGTGAATAAATCTATAAATAAATTTAGAATCTATTCTACTTTGGTCTAGTCTGATATACTGTCAGTCCAATCGGTCACATCTATATCTTTATCTTCTGGGAGTCATCCGCTCCGATACCCAAGACAAAACATGACTCCCCGATGCCCAAGACAAAATATCTCCCTAATTGGACTTGGTAGACTACATATCAATCTTTCAATTGGTTTGCTCATTTTCAATTAGACTAAGGTCATATTTAGGTTTTTATACTAATATAAGTTGTCTTTTCATATTACGATCCAACCACGTAATATCGCATAGTATTAGTTAAACATTAGATAACAAGTGAGCTAATATTTGCTTCTATTTTGTTTTGCATGTAAAAATCATTGAGGACAATATACAAATGATATTAATGTAATTCATGAATAATTTTTATTAACCAATCTGTTCGAAAAAATTACAAGTGTACAGAGACGAAAATACTACACTTAAGGCATCAAATCCAACAGCTTCTTCCTTAATTTTTTAGTTATTATACTAGGATGCTAGATGATCATGACCCAAGAATTAAAATTTTCAATTAATAAAGATTTAGTTAGTTAGCCATGGATGAAAATTTGGAAACTTAGAAGAGAAATGTTAGCTTCATAAATGGTTAATGATATTTAAGTTGTGATCACAGTGAAAATGAGTTGAATTGATATTGAGTAATGTAGAAGTAGGTTCGGTTAAGTGTTATTAAGGAAAGAATTGTTGAGTTCTTAGGGACCCATGTGTATAAGATAAGAACTTTGGGATTTAATGGTATGTAATGGTAGTTTGATGTTTGTAAAGTATAATTATAAAGTTGGATTTAGATCTGAACGAGAGATTATCGAGTTATACAAATTTTAGACATTGAAGCCCTAGTTAATTAAGTATGACGACTAGTGTATATCATGCTTTGTTTAATTGGAATTCCATGTTTGATTATGCATTACTAACTTGTTTAAATATTCAAATTATGTAACGTAGCTCACAATGAGATCAGAACATTAAAGGGACAGCTGACGAGTAGTTAACTCAGTTTGTGCTAACTTAATATGTTTTTAGTTCATGCTTTTAATTGCTGTTAAGTTCATTGATTTAGTAGTAAATATGAGTCTCAAAGTATATGTAATGATCTGATTTTAGACGGTGTTGAAAAATGTAGTTTGAAACTCAATTTCGTAAACCGAGTTAGTGAAATTATGAATAGGATAATTTATTTGTTTAAATTGAAAATATATTAATGAATGGTCAAGTAATTACATCGAGAAAAATCATTAATTATAGTACATGGGCTAAATTTTAAAAGTGCAATTGCTATTGAATTTTGATTTGTAACACCTCTAACCCGTATCCGTCGCCGGAACAAGGTTACGAAGCATTACCAAATAAGACACAACTTTCAAACAATTTCGAATGCACATATGATATATTTGCATAATTAGAATTAATGACTAATTAAAAATTTAATACATACATTTCACTTGTATATAATCATAATTATAATTAAACAAACATGTCACAAAGTCATACAAAGAAAATGTACAATAAAAATATTAAGCAAAAGTTATGTATTATTACATCAATTCAATAAATAAATAAATATCCCTGATTAATTAAAATCCTTATGTACATTTATTCATATCAATTTTATACTCATACATTGTCAATCACCATGAACTCAATTCAGCTAACCCATTTAAGTATGTAAAGTTAGATCTAAAACATGCATCTCTCAATTAATTAACATAACCCAAATTTATCATGTACATTACTTACTAACTTTAAGCTCATTTAAAAGACAATCATGCTTCATTATAAATAAGACCAAAACATGTTTATTTACCTATCATAAGCTTACGCGTGTGAACTCCTAATGAGCCATTTCTAAATAACTATATTATAATATCATTATCAAGCTAAGTAGTACTTATTCGGTCATTTTAACACATTATTCATAGCATATTTATACTATATTGGCATTCATCAAATCACATACTTATCAATATAGATATTAACACCAAACCGAATCAAATTAACCTATAGTTCCAAAATTATATTCATCCAACTCAATTAATTATCAAATCTATACATACCACACATATTATGTAACACATAAAACGAGCTAAAGTTAAGTTCTTAAAACTAACTTTAATATGTATAAATATAAACTCCATTTTAATGACCATTAAAACTATATGCATAGACACCAAAATAGATCAAAACAAAGTAAGCCATTTTTGCATGGCTTTTGATTACATTAATAAGTACTTGAACCAAAATCAACCTTCCAACTAAGCTATACATGCCATATACTCAAAATCGACTTAGTGAAATACCGAAGGAAATTATCGATAGTGTGATAGGCTTTGCTGATGATCCCCGAGTACGTAGCGATCTCCAAAAAAAAAACTATAAAACAAAGAAAATTAAAAATACAAAGTAATCTAACTTAACTTAGTAAGTCTTTAGAAAAACATATATATTATTGGATGATATAATTTCTTAGGTAACTTTATTAAGGCCGAAATACAACATATAAACATTATCAAAACATTCATTAATCTCAAGACATTTTAGTCATAACTATTTAACATTATATAAACTTTCAAACTTATATCTATCATTAGCATAATGCCGAATATAATTATCAAATACATATACACATATAAGTATCTTTTTGTTATATATAATCGACCAAATGTACTTACCTAATCATCAAATAAGATATGACATAACACATACCTGATTAATGTACTTCACAATCCCATTTGATATCACATTTACATAGAAATTTCTAAGCACATATCTTGAAATGACACACGACACAAAGCCTGTTAGGTCTAAAGCCTACTTTAGTACATCGGCATGAAGCCTGCTAGACATAAAGTCTGAAATAATTCACCGGCATTAAACCTGTTAGGATATGAAATTGGTCTTTCACAAAATTCTTTATAAGAAAATCTAGATATTCTTTATATCTCATATAAATCTTTTCAATAATCGTATCTCAGCAAAAATCGAATTATATTTCAATCTTCGTAGCAAACATACATTCGAATAACATATCTATAGTTCATATCATTAAATTCAGCTCATAGAACTCAATACATGCATTCGGTTATTATATATATTATACTATTAGCTTCAAATTATAGAACTCAAAGCATACATTGGCTAACATACATATAATTCATATGATTAATTTCAACCTATTGAATTCAATACATACATTCGGCTAACATATATGTAATTCATTAAATTTCATTCAACTTACAAACTCAACATATATATTCGGCTAAATATATATATAATTTATGCAATTTATTTCAACTTATAAAACTCAAAACATACATTGACTAACACACATATATATATATACAATTCATACATTTTATTTTAACTTATAAAATTGAAAACATATAAATATATACATTCGGCTAACATTTTTATTCAATTCATATCATTATATTTTTGCTTATAGAACATATATATACCAATGTAATGATGTTTATTTGCTATTAGACTTACCTCAGACGGTGAAAATTGGAATAGGGCGATTAATCAACGATTTTGGTTTTTCCTCTATCCAGCTCCAATTTCTTTTGTTCTTGATCTAGATATATTCAAAAGTAAGCTAGTTTAAATAATATTCTATTCAATTTAGTCCAAAAACACCTAAATGAGCAAATTACCATTTTGCCCCTGACATTTTACACTTTTTGCAATTTAGTCCCTATTGCATAAAACACAAAATACACAAAATTTACACACACTATGCTAAGGCCGATTGTTCCTTGTCTTTATACAAGTGCACACAATTCATTTATTTCACATTTTAACCCCTCAAAATATTATTTTTACAATTTAACCTTATTTACTCAATTTCATCAAAAATTCCAATAGAAAACATATTAATTTAAAACATATCTTTCATTATTCATCATCAAACATCACATAACACAAATTTTCATCAATGGAACAACTCAAAATATTCATCAAAATAAAATATTCAAACATGGGTCGGATAGTATTCGAAGCAACGATCTCAAAAACGTAAAAATTATCAAAAACAGAAGTAAATTCATACCTTAATCAAGCTAGTAAAGTGCTGAACCCTAAAAAAAACTTTAATGGCTTTCTTCTTTGTTGATTTCGGCTAAGGAAGATGATGAAATGACCATTTTTTTATGTTTTACTTAACATATATTATTTATTTATTATATTACTAATGTAACCTTTAATATTAAATAAACAAAACATATAATATAAGGGCAATGTTGACCATTGCCACCCACTAACATCTAAATGGCCTAATTGCCATTTAAAACCCCCATTTTTAAAAGACAACAACAATTGGGTGCTTTTAGATCTGACCCTTAAATTTTTATTTTACGTGATTAAGTCATTTTATTTAACCGGTCATTCAAACGATAAAATTTAAACACAGAAATTTCACACAATCAAATTCACACATAATAAACACACAAAATAATATTAAAATATTCTTCCAACTCGGATTTGTGGTCCCAAAATCACTATGTCTGATTAGGGTCGAAATCGGGTTGTTACATGATTGAAGAATTTTGTGAGGGCTTGTAAGGCAATTAGACCAAGGACTAGGTAGTCAATTAGCCATTTTAGGCTCTTGAATTACTAAAAAGGATGATTTAATCCATCTATTCTCGTTATAATAGTTAAGATTTAATTATGATATTTAAATTATTAATTAATTAAGTTTAAGTGGATATTAATTAACTCCTCATTATATGCATATATAAGTAATAGATAATGGAAGAGAAATTTCTCTTCTTCTCCTCTCTAAATCGTAAAAAAATAAGGGAAAGAAGAAAACTTTCATTTTCATTTTGGTCCATAATCTCTTAAGGTAACTTTATATTTCTTCGAAATCTTTATGTTTTCATGATCCTTTAAGCTTGAGTAAGAAGGCCCATGCTTTAGATTTTTCAATTATTAATTTTTTATCAAGATGCCATTAATGAGATTTTGATGAAATGAAAGCTTAGGAATGATGATGTGATGATAATTATGTTTAGGTTTTGTTAATAGTCATGTTAGAATGTAGTGGAAAGTTTTTTTATTAAGGTTGAAATTAAGTTAAGCTTTATAGATAATTTTACGACATTAGGGACTAAATTGAATAAATTGAAATTTTTTAATAAATTATGCTATAAGTTAGAAGTACGAGGTCCCTAATGGGAGAATATGAAATTTTATTTTGATTCGATACTAAATATTGGAAAATATGAACATTTCATATATAAGGACTAAAATGAATAAAATGAAAACTATGTTTAACTGATGTAATTTCATGTGATTTAGTGAAAAATGATACTATTCTATAATCGAATTATTGTAAATAGTGAAAGATGACTTTGTTTCGTCTCATGATAAAGGAAAGTGAAGGTCATAGATGAGTAACTACCCCTATTTGCGCTTTTATGATTTAAATTCAAATTACATATATGGATTTTTGCAATTAACTTGCTTAAGGTAATGAACTTACTCATTTCATGAATAGGTAAGTATAAAATAGTTGGTAACTTGTGAAAAATGTGATGATATGCATATGATGATATGAAATGGTATGAATTGAATTGAGCATGATATAAATTGTTATGTATGAAAATATGATATGTGAATCATGTATATATGATTGAAACATTAGTTACCCTATTAACGGTCTTGGACAGAGTCGAGTATAGTTGACATGCCATAGGATTAGTGTACAAGATTATACTTCAATTTATACCGATGAGGCGCGAAGCATATATTATACTTTGAATTACTGATAAGGTGCTAAACCCATTTATATACTTTGATTTATACCAATAATGCGAGAAACGCATATTATACTTTGGACGTACCGATGAGGCGCTGAGAGCTGGATATAATGGTGTGATGGTTGGATGATCCGTGTATCTGTCTTAAGTCCATTTTTGGTTAATAGGGATTATGAAACATACATTTTCATATTAACATTTGACATGGAATGAAATGATGAATTGTGTAGCATGTATATCAATGATAAAGCAATAAAAGATATTATGTGAAAGATCTTATGATCTGGTTATTACGAGCCTTAAGGATCAATATAGTTGTAAAATGAATCAATGGATTGGAGATTGCATGAGAAAATGGAATTAATCTTGTGATATGATATGCTATGACATTCATGTAAATGAGATATAATAGAAAAGAGATTGAATGATAGAATATGACATGTTAAATAGCTTAAAGAATGATGTTTTGTGTTCATGAGATAAGAAATGAAATTGTGATTCAGGTAGCATTTGGATTTCATATTGTATGTATTGGTATTTTGCTTATACATGATTAATGCTTTAAATCATGTTAGCACCACTAAGCCTTATTGCTCAGCGTACAATTTGTTTATTTTCATGCATTGGTATCATTAGATCTCGAGGACTCAAGGAGTGTGACAACATCCATGACTCAACTCTTGGCTTGGCAAAGTTTGTAAAATTTATCTTATGTATATAGCAAGTGGCATTAAATGTCTTAAATTGGTCTTTAGGTTCATTTTGATGTTTTGGTATTCATCGTAGGAATGCTTGCATTTTGAATGTGTTCATGTTTATTTAATGGTATGTAATACAATGATTTGGTGACACAATGGTATGTTTGATCACCGTTTATATGTATGCTTGTAATTAAAGATTGCTTGTATGCCAAGTAATAAGGTGTATGCATGAGACTAGAATGAATATGTATAGACCTGTGTTTATATCTTAAAAGATGTTTAAATGTGCCAAGCATGGTAGTTTGGCATTTGAATTAATGCCTAAAAAGTGATGTGTTGAGCTTTTGAGTCATTAGGACCATTTGGAATTGGTGCTTGAAAGGTTTAAGGAAAATGGTGCAAAAATTAAGAGAATTGTCTTCAATGTCACAACATTCCCTTACTAAAGTCGCAACGTTAAGCCCATTGTCTTCAAAGCTGCGACATTGAGTTGATGTCTTCAGGGTCATGACTCATCCCTATTGAAATCATGACATCAAGCTACTACCCTCAGTGTCTTGACATTCATCCTTAAATGTCAAGACAACACCTCTACATTAGTTATTTTTACGTTTTAGTCCTTTTTTTGTTTCTGGAGTTCCATAAGAGCTTTTGTAAGCCTACTTATAACCTGTATTTGAATAATTGATGTTTTTTGAAGTTTTAAAACTCAATTGTTCACATGATTTGTATTTTGATTATTGAAATGCAATTGTAGTTACTTCGGCAACAAATGTGACATCTCACATCTCAAATCTAACGATTAGGTAGGGTGTGGGGTGTTACAATATATTTTATCTTATGTGGTTGAATTTAAAGTGGTAGCATAAACACTAAGTGCTTGTAACACCCCACACCCGACCTGATTGCTGAAACCGAGATGTGAGGTGACATATTCATTGCTGAAGTAACTACAATTTCATTTCAATATCTAAAAGAAAAGTCATACAAGCAATTAAGTTTCGTGACTTAATAAAACACATTATTAATTCAAATATGTGTTATAGGTGAGCTTATGAAAACTCTTATGAAACAATGCTAACAACTGAGGGACTAAAACATTAAAATTGCCTAATATAAGGGTAATGTTGCGACATTGAGGGCAAAAGCATGATGTTGTGACTTCAATTGTGGTGAGTTACAACCTTGAAGATAGGAACTTGACGTCGCGACTTCAGTGGGGGAATGTCGCGACCTTGAAGACAGGGGACTCAATGTCGCGACACTAATAGGGGGATGTCATGACTATGAAGGAAATTTCCCCCAATTTTGTATCGTTCTTCTCAAACCTGCCAAGTACTTGTCTTAAATGGTCTAAGTGACCCAAAAACTAAACATTGTACATTTTAGGCATTAATTCAAATGCTAAACTACCTTCTTTTTACATTTAACCTCTTTCAACACATAACCATCTACACATGCTACAATCATGAATAACATTCATTTACTTGGCATGCAATCAACGTACCAATATCAAGTCATGGCATAACATATCTATCATACACAAGCAACAATATATCACTAGATTGTAACATCTATATTCTAGATTTATATATTTATAATCAAGTATAAACATTTACCATCATCAGTGCCAAAATGACAATTTGAATCTTAGGACCAATTCAAACGTTAAGTATATGCCACTTGCTATTAACATGAAAAAATTATACAAACTTGTTGAGTCGAGAGAATTGAATTTGGATGCTGTTGATCACTCTAGGACTTCAAAATCTACGATAGTTGCACATGGAAATAAACAAAACATATGCTAAGCAATAGGGCTCAATGGTGCTATCATGATTTAAATCAATAATCATATAAAATAGTAAGTCGGTGGGCTCTATTGGGGAGCTTGTAAATTTTTGGGCTAGTTGGGAATTAGTTGAGATTCAATTTTGGTCTGGTTAAGTTGGATCTAACTGGTTCTTGAGTGGGAGACAGAATGATTAGTGATGGACGACTATTTTCGACCATGGAGACCGTGCAAAATAAGAGTATATATATGTGTGTGAGAAGAGATATTTCTGCAAAGGAATTCTTCTCAATTCTATTTATAAATTTCTTCTTATGTGCATCTTTTTTAGTTGCTTCAAAGAAAAGAAAGTTAAGAAAAACCCTGCATAGGGCTGTGAATGTGAGACTCAAGATTGGAAAGAAGAAAATCCAATAAGTTGGTAAGCTCCTAAGTCTCTTTGTACTTGTAAATTAGAGGAAGAAAGAAGTAAGGATTCCTAAAAGGTTTATGTATAATAGTGGATTCTGGGTTTTTAAGGTTTGAATACCTTCAGTGTAACCGACATATATGGTTGTCATGCTTAGCTACCAGTACCAATGAGGCTCTAGCGTTTGGACAAGCTAAGCTGGCAAGGACAAATGATTCAAGGTTAGTTTCTGTACTTCACTTGGGTGATTGTTGTTAAAGTGTTAAAATGTTCTACTCTTGTGCCTACCATGAGTTCAATCTAAATCCCATGGTTGTGTATGATCACGGTGAATGAGTATACCATGTATGCATAAAGTTGTGAAAATATATGGATGTGTGCAAGTATGTCCTTTGGATGCCCAATGTGGTTGTGTGTTTACGTATTGTTAAATGGCATATTGTATGTTATAGTAATAAGTATAATGACTTGTGTGAATTGTATGTTCATAAGATGTGGAGTTCGGAGGGAGTTTCTTTGAAAGTGTAGATAAAGATAGGAAAAAATGGCGTAATGGAGGAATGGACGGATTCTTATAGGATTCAAAAGAGTTTGGCGGCATCTTGGACCATGTATCTACTGGTCTTTCGGGGCGGCACCATGACGACGACTATTTATTGGTCCTTCGAGACAACACCGCGATGACGATTATCTACTGATCCTTTAGGGTGACACTGTGATGACGATATATGTCATTTGGGGTGACATCGTGTAAACGATATATAAGTCCTCCGAGGCAACACCGTGTAATGGTATATAGGTCATTCGGGGCGACACCTCGAAAGGGGTTTATTGATTCTTTGGAATCAAAAGTCCATGGTTAGCCATTGCAGGATCCAATGGTGAACAAGTACACCTTATGGTGAAACGGAGTCTGCCAGGAAAGTAAATAAGGAAGCCTACCAAGGCATAAAAAGGAAAGTCACTATATGACTCCCAAGGAGAGTAGATTGACACAATGATGATGATGCATCTGAAGAAACTGGCAAGTATGTTAATAAGAGGATCTACCAAAAATAAGAAGGTAAAAAGAATTGGTAGAAGCATTTTAACCTGGAATATGTGAAAGGAAAGGGTAATTTCTTCAAATTATTTAACTGTCTGCCATCATGAGTTCATCAGTGTTTGGCAAGTAGAGTAGCATTGTGTGAGATAAAGTGAAACGATTAGGCAGATTTTGATCCTATGAATCTATGGTAAAGAGGCCGCCAAAATAGGGAAAGTCCGCCAAGGACTATCTTGGGTGTGAAGTCTGCTAGGGATAATCTAAGAAAGAGGTAGTCCAAGTCCACAAATGAAGGAGTGCTTAATCATCAGCGAAATCTCATATTTAGGGCCTCGAATAAAGGTATCATTAAATGGATTTCCTTAAAAGGACAGTTCTATGCAACAAGCTTATTCCTAATAAGGTAATTGTCGGGGTAATGCAATAAGTTCATATTAAGTCTGTATGGAATGAAGTGGTTAAGGTAAGAATCTACAGTTACGGAGAGGTATCTGCTAATCCGCCAACAGTAGTCACTAATCTGTATAATTTTGTATATGGTCATCTTCAATGAGTCAATCTAGGAAAGGTAAATTGGGAATTTAAGATGAAGTTGGACAGGGTCAAGTCCCAAAAGAATTATGATTGGAAGAGTATGCCTATGTCTAAATTAGGGGATATGTCCTTCTTCATTTGGTTTAGAGAATGCAATACATCGACTACTCTAGAAAATTGAAAGAACTTGCTATGATACTCACGGAGTTTTAAATTCTATGCTTTTAATTTTATTCCTAGAATTATATAAGGCCTTTTACGAGTACTACTATACAGAATCTCACTAAGTTCACCCGAACTTATATGAGTTTTGAACTTGAACGCAGGGTCAAGGATTAACTAAAGGATTGTGTGGAGGGGCCAAGCCAGACACTGCCAAGCTCGTGCCAATAGCGCTATAACTATATCATGTATATAGAGGGGCACCCTTAGAGGCCACGCCTCGGGGATTAATTTAGTGTATATATAGTAAAGTCTCAAGTTATAATTTTTAAATAATTATTATGCTTAATAAGGTAGAATGTCTGTAAGAACTTAGTGCTTGTATGATAAGGAATATAATAGAAGCTTAAATTTTGGAATCTGACATTAATCTTGTAATTGAATAATACTGATTAGTAGTAATGTATGCATAAGTTGGTAATGTTTAAGTCTGTAACTAAATCAGGTTAGAAATTTTGTTAAGACATTCGGGTTATTTATGATGCATGGTACCCGGTGATTGGGTCAGGTATAAGGTGTTAAAAATTAGTGGTATCAGAGTTTCAGTTTAGTTGATCCTCTAGACATAGGAAATCAAAAAGCAACCCCTATATCAATGTTATATTAGGTCTGGCTTAATCCTTAAAATAGGGATACCATGTTGTGTTATATGTATAAGTAAAGGGTTGGCGAACCATTATTAGGTGGTAGTAAACATGCTGGGAATAGCAGAAAGAAAGGTGCAACGAAAATAAAATATAAGAGATGAAAAGAAGAAAATTTCATTAAATAGGATGATTGGTACAAATACAAGGGAAAGTTAAACATTGTCCTTAGTTGGATAATTAGTGGTCTCCTCTGCATCTTCCTCCTCCTCAATACTGGCTTCCTTTATGGGAACAGGAATGTTTGGCTCAAGTTCTAAGAAGAAGAAGAGATTTTCAAATTCTTTCCACTTCTTCTAAAACTCTTCCCACTTAGCTCCAAAGGGATTCAACACATTGAAGCTCAGATTAACGTTGGTGAGCTTGTGCATATAGCTAAAGTTGACTTGGCTCACATCAAAAGGCCCCACGGTGACTTGGGCGTGAGGAATGTGGTTATACCATAATTTGGGAATGTAGTTTTGTATCCCCACTGTGGTTTTAGCCTTGTAACACTCTAACGCTTCATTTTTTCCTTTTGCACCTTCTCAAGATTTGCCAATCATTATTCCTCTAAGGAAGTGATCTAGCTTTCTAGCTGGCGTATCCTTTCTTCAGAATTTTCCTTCAGGGAATTGTATTTAGTTTCCGAACTAAAGATAGATTCAGTGAGCTCTGATCTATCATAATTCGTTGTAGTAGATTAAACTATTTTCCGTACTTAATGAGCTTGTAGAAAAGCAAATTAATTATGTTTCGATTAAGTTTTCACTTTTAGTAAGTAGATAATAAAAAGAGAAATTTTAGTAAATTATATTACTTTGGGGGCCAAAGTAGGCCTAAAGGTAAACTAATAAGTTCGATGAGTGTATAGGACTCCATTCGGAGGCATAAGGATAGAAGACTGCCCGCCATGTTGCAACACGAAGCTTGGATGTTGCAAAACAATGAACAGAGTACTGAAAATGAGTAGTCTACCTTCAGTATCGAAACTCAGCCATAAGGTGTCGCAACTTATCCCTAAAATCAAGCCCTAAGGAGTAAACTGGCATCAGTGTCGTGAGATAGGCCAAAGGGTGTCATGACACCAATGTGACATGGTAAATTAATGAGCCAAGGGTGTTTTCGTCTACAAAATGAACTTTAACACAAAAACGTTAGCCGAATTAGGTCAAAGGTCAGCGACCAACCTTAGGCCTATAAATAGAATTGCTCTAGATATATTTTACTTAGCTTTTATTTAGTTTTAATTTTGCTTTCATTTGTATTTAGTTTTTCTTTCAATTTTCTATTTCGGTCTTTGCTGGGATCAAATTGTAGATCACTCAACTCTCGACAGATTACCGTTTGCATTTTATTATTATATCAGGATTTCTCTCATCTCTATTCTTGATTTTTTCATAATGTTTATCTTTTCTGTCAATTACTTTGCATGTGTTAAATCCATGGGGAACTAATCTAGTAAAGGAGATTAATGAGTGGATGTGAGATTAATTAACCTCTATGTAGGGTTTCTTAGCGGATAAACATGTTGGGATAGGAAGAACTTAAAACCCTAGGCTTGATGACCCTAGGAAGTCATATAGGTGGGAATGAACCCAAAATTAGCATTTCTTATCTGTGAAAACCTTACCTTGATTTGGTATGGACTGTGACATCTAGAGATAAGTAGTTCTTACCGACTCATTAAGTTAGTGGAAGGCCGAGAGGCCCTGCTAGGTTAATGACTAGTTGATTGGATAGAACCCAAAATAATATTTAATTATGAACATTGAAGCAAGTTAATCTTCTATAATTGAATATTATAAAATATGCAATCTGTCTCTACAATAGCTTTTTATTATTTTTATAAAATAACTATTCTCATCACCTTAGGATTAATCGTAATATAATATAATTAAATTACTAACTAGACCCATTACCGTAGAAGTTAATCTTAGTTTAGTCGCACCCCCCTTGGGTACGATCCTTGAAATACTTCCATAATTCATTGTAAAAACTATATTACAACCTGACCCATATGCTTGAACACACTACCTTAATTCATATATTTATTTGTAGTATTCTCAATTCTGACGTTGGTGCATCGGGAGGTGGTTAAATTGTTAGTGTCATTGCCAGGGAGGCAACACTATTGAATTAGGTTAGTGGAAGGTCGAAAGGCTATAATACCCCTAACCCGTATCTGTTGCCAAAATAGGGTTACGAAGCATTACTGGAGTTTACGTTTCAAAACTATCAAAAACTTAAAACATTTAATTCACAACATCAATCAATGCAAAACCAATCAATGAAATACATATTATCCCTTATACGAGCCCTCGAGGCCCTAAAAATACATTAGAAACAAGTCAGGACTAAATAAAAAACATATAGAATTTTTAAGAAAAAAGATGAAAATTTTTAAAACTCCAGGGGTCACACAGCCGCGTGACTCATATGGCTGAGACACACACCCGTGTCTCAGTCCATGTGGGAATTCGAAGTAGGGATACACATCCGTGTCCGTGCCCATCTAACTCTCTAACTTGGGTCACACAGCCAAGCCACACGCCCGTGCATCAGGCCGTATACCATTCGAAATAGCCTAACACGCCCGTGTGCTAGGCTGTGTAACTACCTAACTTGCAACCCTTTGAAAGCTATAAGGGATACACGACCGTTTCGCATGGCCGTGTGTCACACACGGCTGAGACACATGCCCGTATCCCTGGCCGTGCGGACGAAAAATAGGGCATTTCCAAGCCATTTTTCTTACCCAATCATGTACACACCCAAAACCAATTTTCCACATGTAAACAAGCATTCAAAAGACACCAAATAATGTGTCCACAAGCTATACCAATAAGGTATATGTGCATACAACCAATATGCCCAAAAGGCACCTTAATCACAACAATTAAACATGTATAACCATATTCATAGTTTAGCCAAAAGTTCAATCAACTTATAACTAAGTTTATGCCAAAACTTACCACTTTATTTACCTATCAAATTCACACCAAAAATACGAAATTGGCCATTTGACATTTAGCACCATTAGCCATATATGTCCACTACATTCCAAATACCAAAATGACCATATTCAACGATATTAAAGAATATTTCGTTACACACATTTTAAATACCATTTCAACTTCCATCATTTAAGCATCATAAAGACTATAAAATCAACCATCATAAGGTCACATATATATACCATAATTACAAGCCAAACTATAATAGCTATAACATCAACCAAAACACCTAAACATGTGCATATTTAACCAATTATCACTTAAATAGTTTTCATGCCAAAACATAACATAATTGATACATAACAACCATACTAGTTTTGGTCATTTCAAAACATACACCAATTTGACCATATTAACCACAACCAACAAGCTATCAATAGTACCTTAAGTACCTCAAATCCAAGGTAACATTTCATGTCATAATCATCAACCAAAATGACATATATATACAAAAATCATCAATTAAACATTAGACATAGTGCACCTATTCATACCATTATAACTGCGACCAAAGCATAGAAATCTACCGATAAAACTAATGGATAGTGTGATGGATCTCCGACTAGCTTCCAACCCGATCGAGCTTCTAATAATCTAAAAAATAAAGGAAAAACAACTACGTAAGCAATGAATGCTTAGTAAGCTCGTATAAACTTTAGTCATATCAATCCATTTCAAATGTGAAATTTATACATATCAAGAATAATCCTATACCAATACCGCAAGATTCATGAAACCATATTCAACAACTCACAAAGTGAATAAATCCGCAGCATCACATATACATATCATCCCTAACATAGTAGCATTTTATAAAACTTAAACCCTTTCAAATTTTCTTATTTTCATTTGCATTTCATTACTTTCCATTGCATTTACTTTCTTTAGCTTAAATACCAACATCAGTTCAACTATCAGTTCCTTTTTCATCATTTTACACTTCAAGTATGAACTTACTATTTCATTACCTTTCCACACCCATTTCATATGTATAACACACAAAACATAAGCATATCATCAACCATAGCCACAAGCTAGTGCCTTCAAACATAGCTCTTTTGGAATTAACCACATGATAAACCATTTCATAAGAAATTACATAATTTAAACCTTACCATTCTTTCATGAACACAAGCATATTTCCATTTGCACACTTACCATTTTAATGCATAACTTATAAGTAAGCATAATGCAATCCAACCAAAAGCTTGGCACATGCATAAGCATTAAACAAAAACACATGTTAGCATACTTGAACATATTTCAAATAAACTCAACATGGATAACCATTATACTTGGATATAACATCTTTCATAACATAACATGCTTACCATGTATCTCATCTTTTCAATATATTTCATGGCCGTTGAACCGGATAGTATATCGTTGGATACCCGAGATAGCTCACACAAAGTGTGGTAACTCATATAATCGTAATCCGTCAATTCATGTACATATATGCTCACATTAGCTATGAATAAGTGTGCTCGCACGAGCTATGAAAATGGGCCTGCTCACACGAGTTGTGGGTCGAAACGTAGCTACATGATACTGCTCACACGAGTTTTGGAGTATCCACAACACATGCCGGACTTTAGCCATTGGTAGGACATTCAAGACCAGTGGAAACACAGAAATTTACACATTTTTACATACCCTTTTTAACTTAAAATCATACAGTTTCGATAAAATTCTTGTAAAAAAATAATTAATTTTTACAAAATAATTAAAGTGCACTTAAAATATGAACATGTTGAATTTTAGTTAATTTTATAATTAATTTTGATGAATTTTGGTTATTTTTGACAGATTTGCACAAAGGGCTAAAAATGTTCGGCAAACACTGCTAGACGCATAAAACCGAGAAGCAATTTGAAGTATCGAGACAAACTAAATTTCAGCCTAAGACGGTCTAAAATTATATGTATTAATTCATAATATAATTAATTTTAATTTATATCCAATTTAATTTGGGTTAATAAATTATTATTAATTAATTATGAAAAAGTGGTCCAGTTGAACTAAACTGAGTGACCTGAACCGACCAAGAAATGGACAGCCCGAAAACCGTCCAAAGAGCGGACCCAAATCAGTTTATTAGCTTATTATTTAATCTTGCAAAGAGGCCCTTGAAGACTTGTTCAAGTTGCAATCAAACCCCTCCACAATTGGTGGCTTTATAGATTTGCCCCAAGCCTAAATTAGCAAAGTTGAAACTATCAATCTTTCCACATGTGTGGCCGGCCAAGGGAAGGCTCTTTGGCTGATAATTTTAGCTATTTTTAGCAGCCGTCCTCAGCTATAAAAACCCGCTTAGGCTGGTCATTTTAGAAACACACCTCAAGCATTCACATCTTTCCTCTTTTCTCTCCACTTTCTCTCTTCTTTTCCATTCCAAAATTCCCTTGCTCTCTTGCCAATTACTCCTATTGGGAAAGGGCCATTCATCAGCTATTTGGAGTAGCAATTAAGTGTTCATAGAAGCCTTGGTTGATGAGGACAATGGAGAAGGAAGAACGGAGCAACTAATCAAGCCACGTAAACACACTGGATTTGATTCTTGTTCCCTATCTCTTTAATTTTTGTTGTTGTTATGCTGAACATATCTATGAATATTTATGTTGTTGGAATGGTTAATTTAATCAATTTAGCTTGAATTTAATTAGTGTTAGGTTGATTGCATTTCGTTTGTTAAAATTGAAATTGTGTTTATGTTGCTATAGGCCTCGGTAAGATGCTTGATTAAGTAAAATCATGCCTAAGTTGTTCTTGCATTGCAATTTTTAGGTAACTAATGAATTAATTATTTAAACGGATTGAAATTGTAATTAATGGACACAGTACTTAATCAATGCATGTTTAATCATCTAAGGTAGCTGAGAGTTAGATTAGCAACGGTATCTAACGATACATTTGCCTTGCATAACTTGCAAGATTATTGCGATTAAACTGTTTCAAGGTAAGGATACTTTGTTACCTCACATAGTCTTTTATGTGCTTATTAAATTGAGTTAATTTTTTGAATTGACATAGGGATATGTACAAGAGATTATTTCGATTTAGTAAGTATGTATGTGCAATAACATATTTGCCTATTAAGATTTGTTTAATCGGTTGAATTGACATAGGGATATAGTCAATAGACAAATTGATTTTGGTAGGTGAGTATGTTCATAAGTTAGCAAATTACTGAGTTGCCGTGAACTTATTCGTAACAATATAAACATGAGTTTAATAATTCTAAGTTAAGAAATGTAATTAATCTAACACAATTATGTCGTCTTGATTAAAATCTTATTTTAAAATCTTGTATTTGAGATTTATTTATTTAGTTTACTTAGTTTAAAATCTTAGTTTTTAATCACCCTCTTCAAACAAAATAATTTTCTTCACCAAAGTGTTTTAAATAGCATTCATAAATAATTCTTTTCACAGTCCCTATGGGTACAATAACTCAACATTTACTTATTACTTTATTACTTATTGCGATTCTGTACACTTGCACATTTCCGTCGTTCCAAGTTTTTGGCACCATTGCTAGGGACTGTGTTTTTAAAAAAAGTCATTATTTGTGAAGTTGTTAGTTTTGCATTTTGGTTTATTTTTCTGTTCAAATTTTAACTGAGTTAATTTTTCTGTTATTATTTTAGGTGTTTATGAGTATTGACCGAATCATCGATTTAATCTCTGTAGACCCTGAGATTGAACGAACTTTTCGATAGTGAAGAAGACAAGCAAGTCAGAGAATGACTGAAGAGATGAACTTCAAACATCTGAATCAAGGAAACAGAGAAAACCTTGCTCAAAACCTATCCCTATTGCTGATGATAGGGATAGAGCTTTGAGACAATATGTCGTGCCAGTATTTCATGATCTTAATCCGGGTATTAGGAGACCTGAAATTGAGGCTAAACAGTTCGAGTTGAAGCCAGTCATGTTTCAGATGCTTCAGACAGTGGTCCAATTCAGTGGAATGCCTACCGAAGATCCTCACCTACACTTAAGACTGTTTAAAGAGGTGAGCGATTCTTTCAAGTTAGCCAGAGTACCCGAAGATACATTATGATTAAAGCTGTTCCCATATTCATTAAGGGACAAAGCTCGAGCTTGGTTGAACTCATTGCCACCAAACTCAACTTCAATATGGCAAGAGTTAGCAGAAAAATTCCTTATGAAGTATTTCCCAACTAGCAAGAATTCTAAGTTGAGGAACGAGATCACTGCTTTCTAGCAAATGGATAATGAGTCATTGTATGAGGAATGGGAAAGGTACAAAGAATTATTACGGAAGTGCCCTTATCACGAAATCCCATATTGCATACAACTTGAGCCATTTTATACTGGTTTCAATGCTCACAAGAGGATGGTAGTGGACGCTTCTTCTAATGGTGCTCTCCTTTCTAAGTCTTATAATGAGGCTTATGAAATCATTGAGAGGATTGCCAGCAACAATTATCAATGGCCAACCAATCAAGCCGCGTCAGGAAGACGATCGCTGGAATACATGAAGTAGATGCTCTTACTTCACTCGCATCTCAAGTATCGTCAATATCCTCAATGTTAAAAAATCTTACTACTAATAGGTGTAATAGTTTTGCAACACAACCATTGAATCAATTTGAAAATGTAGCCTGTGCTTATTGTGGGGAAGCACATTTGTTCGAAGAATGTCCATCAAACCCAGAATCTGTGTATTACATGGGCAACCAGAACCAAAATCGAGGAAGGCAAGGACTGCAATCCAATTTCTATAACCCATCATGGCGAAACCACTTGAATATTTCCTGGAGTAACCAAGGGGTAGGAACCAGTAACAATTATGTCCAACCTAGATCGACCCAGCCACCTAGTTTTTCCCAACTAGCTTAGAAACCAACCCAAGCTGAACCATCCAATAGCCTAGAGAATCTATTGAAGGCATACATGGTGAAAAATGATGTCTCTCTAAGGAATTTGGAGAATCAAGTGGCCAGCTTGCAACTAAACTCAGAAACTGACCACAAGGTGCTTTACCTAGTGATACGGAGAATACGAGGAATCTAGAGAAGGAGCATTGTAAAGCGTTAACATTGAGGAGCGGAAAGACTTTAGAGCCCAATTTTGTCGAAGTTGAGAAGGAGCCAGCTGACACACAAGACTCAGAGGAAGTTCAACCGAGTGTTTAAATTCTAGTTTCACCAGAAATTGAATCTGTAAAATCCGAGAAGGTAACTTCTGAACCAGCTAATTCTGATCAACTAATAACTCCGTTAGATGCAGAATTGAATATAAAATGAATCAACCAGTTCCAGTAAAGAAACCTTCACCACCTCACCCTCAAAGAATTCAAAACCAGAAGCAGGAAATTCAATTCAAGAAGCTCCTAGACGTACTCAAGCAACTTCATATCAACACCCCATTGGTTGAAGCACTTGAACAAATGTCGAACTACGTCAAATTCATGAAGGATATCCTATCTAAAAAATGAAGGCTTGGAGAATTTGAGATGGTATCCCTAACAAAGGAATGCAATGCATATCTTCAAGACGAACTACCCCAAAAATTGAATGATCATGGATGTTTTACAATACCTTGCAATATTAGAGCAACATATTGTGGTAAGGCACTATGTGACTTGGGTGCGAGTATCAACTTGATTCCCATGTCAATATTTAGGAAGTTGGGGATAGGTGAAGTTAGACCTACTACGGTTACGATCCTTAGCACATCCAGAAGGAAAAATCAAGAACATATTGGTATGTGTAGACAAATTTATTTTTCCTACTGATTTTGTGATTCTAGACTTTAAAGTGGACAAAGAGGTGCCAATCATCTTAGGAAGACCATTCTTAGCAACCGAAAGGACCCTTATTGGTGTGCAGAAGGGTAAGCTTACTATGCGTGTTTAGAATGATCAGGTAACATTTAACTTTTTTAAGTTCATGTGATTTACTGACATAATTGATGATTGTTATACAGTGTCTGATTTAGAGGATTTAATTGTGGAGAAGGAACTCAATCATGTTGAGGACCCATTGGAACAAATTTTGACATCAGATCCTTCAAATGATGAAGAGGAGGATGAATACTTAGCTTTGTTAGAAGCTAATCAAAGGGGATTTAATCTGCGATCCCGCTTTGAATCTTTGGAGTTAGAGAAAAGGGATAATGCCCAACCAAAAGCGTCAATCGAGGAGCCACCTAAATTAGAACTGAAGGTACTTCCCTCACATTTGAAATATGTTTATTTAGGTAACTCTTCTATTCTACCTGTGATTGTTTCAGTAGAAGAGAAACTCATCCTGGTGTTGAAACAATTCAAGAAGGCTATCGGATGGACCATAGTTGATATTCGTGGAATTAGTCCATCTGTATGCATGCACAAGATTTTCTTAGAAGATGGCGAAAAAGGGACGATTGATGGACAATGAAGACTGAACCCCATCATGAAGGACGTAGTCAAGAAAGAAATCATCAAGTGGTTAGATGCGTGTATAATTTACCCCATCTCAGATAGTTCATGGGTAAGTTCGGTCCAGTGCATGCCAAAGAAAGGAGGTATCATGTTCATTGAAAACGAGAATAACGAGTTGATACTGACTAGAATGGTTACGGGATGGAGAATTTGCATCGATTACCGGAAGCTGAACAAGGCAACTAGGAAATATCACTTTCCTTTGCCATTTTTGGACCAGATGCTAGATAGACTCGCAAGGCAAGACTATTACTATTTTCTCAATGGATACTCGAGTTATAATCAGATTACAGTAGCACTGGAAGATCATCATAAGACAATATTCACCTGCCCATACGGTACATTTGCATTTTGGTGCATGCCATTTTGTTTATGTAATGCACCTACTACATTCCAAATATGTATGATGTCTATTTTTACTGACATGGTTGAGAAATATTTGGAAGTTTTTATGGATGATTTTTCAGTATTCGGAGATACATATGATGATTGCCTAGCCAATCTAGCCAAGGTACTAAAGCGATGCTAAGAAACAAGCCTTGTACTTAATTGGCAAATGTGTCATTTCATGGTACGAGAAGATATTGTTCTAGGGCATCGAATAACAAGACATGGAATCGAGGTAGATAACGAAAAAGGTGTTAGGAGCTTTTTGGGCTACGTTGGTTTCTATCAAAGATTCATCAAGGACTTCTCCAAATTTGCTAAACCCTTATGCAAATTATTGGAGAAGGACACTGTGTTTAAATTTGATGAGGAGTGCTTAAGAGCTTTCAATGATTTGAAGAGTCAGTTAGTCTCAGCACCCATAATAGTCACACCAGATTAGGATTTTCTATTTGAATTGATGTGTGACGCAAGTGACTTCACGATCGGAGCTGTCATGGGTCAGCGAAGGAACAAAGTTTTTCATGCCATCATCTACTATACGAGTTGGACTCTGACAAGAGCTCAACTGAATTACACGGTAATAGAAAAAGAGTTACTTGCTATTGTGTTTTCTTTTATCAAGTTTTGATCTTATCTTGTAAGTACCAAAGTGACTGTTTATACAAACCACTCGACAATTAAGTATTTACTTGCCAAGAAAGACACTAAGCCGAGACTGATCCGATGGGTACTTCTACTTCAAGAGTTCGATCTAGAAATTCAAGATCGAAAGAGAGTGGAAAACCAAGTAGCAGACCACTTGTCAAGATTGGAGCCGCAAGAAGGGAACTTACCTCTTATACCAATTCGAGAGACGTTTCCAGGTGAACACATACTGAAGGTAAATCATGTCCATAATACCCCCTTGGTTTGCTGATATTGCTAACTTTTTAGCTTGTGGTTTGATGCCAATTAATAAGACGTATTATCAAAATAAAATGTTTCTTCATGATGTGGAGTACTATTTCTAGGAAGAACCGTATTTGTTTAAAAAGTGTGCAGATCAAATGATCAGGAGATGCGTGGCAGAAGATGAAGTACATAAGATTTTATAACATTGTCACTCAACTCCGAGTGGGGGATACTTCGGAGGTACGCGTACTGTAACCAAGGTATTGTAAGCCGGATTCTTTTAGCCAACACTATTCAAAGATGCATATGCTTACGTAAAGAGTTGTGATCGATGTCAAAGGGTCGAAAATGTCACCAACAAAAATGAGATGCCTCGAACAAATATCATTGAGATAAAAATTATTCGATGTTTGGGGTATTGACTTTCTCGGTCCTTTCCCTCCGTCTTTTGGTCACAAGTACATATTAGTAGCAGTAGGCTATGTCTCTAAGTGGGTTGAGACAGAGGCATATCCGAAAAACGATGCAAAGGTTGTATAAAGTTTTTGCAGAAACATGTGTTCACAAGGTTTGGAACCCCAAGAGCCATCATCAGTGATGAAGGGTCCCATTTTGTGAACAAGTGGTTGAAATGGTTATTAGATAAACATGGATTGAAACACAAGGTCGCTACAGCTTACCATCCACAGATGAATGGACAAGCTGAACTAGCAAAAAAGGAGATCAAAGGCATACTTAAGAAGGTAGTTTGTCCAAACCGACGAGATTGGTCCAAAAGACTTGATGATGCTTTATGGGCTTACAGGACAACATACAAGACACCTTTAGGGATGTTACCCTATAGGTTAGTCTTTGGGAAAGCCTACCATCTACCCTTGGAGTTAGAACACAAAGCTTACTAGGCTCTCCAACAACTCAACTTGGACCTTAAAAGTGCCAAAGAGAAACGGATGCTTCAACTTAACAAGTTAGAAGAATTTCGAATGTCTTCATACAAGAATGCAAAATTACTTAAGGAAGACTCAAGAAATGGCATGAAAAGCACATTCGAGTTCGAGAATTTGAAGCAGGTCAGCAAGTCTTGTTATTCAATTCTAGATTAAGGTTCTTTCCAAGTACGTTAAAATCACGTTGGTCTGATCCATTTATGATTCATCGAGTCTATCCATATGAAGTTGTTGAAATTCAAGGTAAGGGAGGTAATTTTCAAGTTAATGCTCAACGCTTGAAACATTACTAGGGAGATAAAATTGAACAGAATCAAATCTCGTTCATTTTATCAGATATTTAATTTTTCTTGTTCTTCTATTTGAATAAATGATTTAGGGTATATTTTCGGGATTAGTATGTTTAAATAAATTCTGTCTAGGAGATTAGAACTTAAGTGGGACCACTTGTGACCTCTCCAATCTTACCTAAGAATTGATTCTAACATAATTTCCCAAGAAATTATTCCCTAAATGACAAAATAAATTTTTAGTTTTTCAAATAAAAGGGTCAATTTTGATCCAAGTTTTATGTTGCAACTCAATTTTGAATTTTCATTAAGTCTAGGAACTTAATTGAATTATTTTTAAAAATTTGGTTGCTCTTTTTATAAATATTAAAAATTAGATGCCTCTTTTTGTAAATATTTTCAAAAAGCATCTAGAATAAATATTTTTAGTTCATTAAAAAAAAGAAAAAAGGAAAAGATGATAATTGTTAATACATAATTATATCCATTATAATATATATTAATGATTATCAGCTTTATTTAGAGTTAGGATTAGTTTTAATTTAATCATATTTTATTCGATAAGTTTTTATCTTAATAAATTAATAGAAAATAATAATTTAATATGCATTATATTAATTATTAATTGTTATTTACTTTGAGTAGAACTAGAACTTAGATTTCTAAGAATTCTACTCTAGCTCCTACTCCTTTCACTATAAATTCCACCCATCTATTCTTTTTTTTTTTCATTCATACACCATTCTCTCCAAAAACACCAAAACCCTTAAGTGCTGAAACCTCCTAACAATTCCCTAGCCACATTATCGCCCAGCTGATTGGTCAACAGCACCCCGCGCGCGCCCACTCCAGGCCTGCTCAACAATCCACGTGCTACTCATATACATCCGCTGCTACGCGCTGCTGCCTTGCATACCCGAGTGACACATCAGTCTTTCACCCAACCTTAGCCAAAAACCCCTCAACTTTTTTTAATTTTCCATATTTTGATTCAAAATTATTTTTCTTAAGAGCTCTTAATTTTTACAAAAAAGGTGGTTAATCTGCCCAATTTGACGAATCACAAAATAAGTTCCACTATGAATAAGCTAAATAAAGTTATGAGAGTATCTTCAAGAATCAACGATGCATCCAGAGAAAGGTTTCACATTGAAAGAAAGCTACTATATTGGTTTTATGGTGCGTATTCGTCAGGTTACTGAAACTCTCAATTGGGAGTTGTTTTGTGAGAAGAGACCTAGTGTGGATGAGGAGTTAGTACACGAATTCTATGCGAATTTAACCTCAAGCGAGTTGACGAAAGTTCCAATTTACAAAATCAAGGTACCAATAACTTCAAACGCTATTAATGAGTTCTTTGAATTGCCTGATTTTGAAAACAACGAATATTCCTCCTTGATGAGCAATATAGAGTCTAAAAATTTGTAAGAAATTCTCGAGGAACTTACAGTTTTAGGTTCTAAGTGGACTGTGTCAAAGCAAGGAATCAACACTTGTCAAAGAGAATATTTGACACCACTCGCAAAGGTATGGTTCTACTTCATCCGATTCAGCCTTATGCCTAGCTCACATGGGACTACAATCTCATTAGAGCAAATTGTCTTATTATACTTGATTTTAACTGGGAAGACCATTGATGTGGGAAAAATCATCCTGAGGGAAATGCGGAATTGTGCCATTAGACGTTCACGTTCTGGCCTAGCTTACTTTCCCTTTACGATAACAATTCTGTACTTGAAAGCTAAAATTCTTGCAAACTTAAAGAAGACAGGCTATAGCCAGGGCACAATCACAGATTAGGACCTCTATCGAATAGCTGGAGACTCTGTTCTATGGCAACGACTTGAAGAAAGTAAGGATCCCAAAAAAGAAGAAGAAGATCCCATAGAGATCGAGCTAGTGCAATCGGCTAAAGTGCCTGATAAGATGGAACCAATGGAACCAAAAGCTGAACCTGATATCGAGACTTTAATGTTCAGAGCTCAACCGCCTCGCCCAGATCTTTGAGATTAGTTGTCAAAGTTAATGGACATAATGCAGCATATGCAGTGGCAGCAACAAGCTTATTAGAAATACTCAAAAATAAGGGATGACTCGATGAGAATTGCTCTTACGAAAATTTAGAATGACCTATTTATTTTTGTGCCTGAGTTTCTAGATTACATATTTGAACCATGTAGCCCATTATCGAAAAAAGAGCGAAGCGATTCATGCAAAGACAATAATGATAGAGGAAAAGATGAGTCGAATTTGAAAGGATTTACAAATAAATAAAGGGGAGATCTTGACTTTATTTTATTTATGTTCTTAGGTTATTTTAGGATAAAGTTAATTAGGAATTTTTGCAGAATAAAACAAGAGATGAAAATCATTAATAAAATTGAACAAGTCGCGAAGTATAAAGTGTGGCAATAGATATATACATGTCTAGGATTGAATTTAGAAAGAGCTTGGTAGTTAAGCAGTCAAATTGACTCACCTCATCTTTTCTAGAATCCTACCTGGTGTATAGTATCTATTCACTTTAAACAATGAGGACATTGTTCATTTTAAGTAGGGGGACCGAAAAATTGAAATTATTTCCACTTAGAATAAATAGTTCTTTTAATTATGATTAGGATATATTTTGTTCAATAATTTGAAATTTTGTTAAGCATGCTAAACTTCAGTATAAATAAAGTTCTATTATTTCAATAAATCATTATGTTAGCTAAATAATGATATAAATGTATTTTTAATAGAGCATGCAAATCGTACCATAAAATTTTTAGTTCCTTAAGAAAGGTAGGCATGAATGAAAGTTTAAGTCTCTAGAACTGACTTAGTAGTTTCTTGAGGCGAAATCCTAGGAAGCATGAAATGTTGAAAATGATTTAGGCAACTCTTGTTTGGACTGTTTGAGCCTTTCTAGCCAACCTTGATGAAATTTTATCCTTTGAAACCCGACTTTGAGACTATATGGCCTAATTTTATTTAAACCCTTGCAATATTTAGCCATCACTTTTGAACCCTTGCAATATTTAGCCATCACTTCTCTCTTAATTATCTTTAAATTGTCCCAAACACTAGACTCAGTACTATTCAGAATATTCTTTGAAAATAAGTTTAAGGGAGTTGAAAAAAGTATCAAATGCTCTAAAAATTGTAGTACATACATTAAAATGCTCAAAAAAAAATGAGCACGTGTACTTGAAAGAAAATAGATGTACAAAAGAGCATGTGAAAGCAAAGTAAGTTGGTGTATTGAGGGAAATTATTCCAAAGGTCTGATTGAAGCTGAGTCTAGGGTTTAAAAGCCTAAATTTATCTATCCTTTACCTACCTCTAGCCTAGCTATGTTACAACCTTTTTAAAGACCTATTGATTCAAGTTTTCCATGCTACCTACATTAGTGGAGAGAAATTGCTATGTTCAACATATGAAGGCATAGGTTAAACTTAATAATTACAGCTTAATCTTGAATAAGAAAATAAAATCAAATTGGTAAGGGTTAACATGTCTTGTTAAGGAAGCATTTAGTCTAATTGCGCTATCATAATAGTTGTTGAGATTAATTTGAACGATATGTATACTTAAGTAGCATAACTATCAAATATCTTGTTTTTGAGCATAAGTATATTAAATTCATAATTCTGAGAAGAATGTTATTCTCAAAGAATTTTTTACAGGTACTTTCTGAGTAATTCTTTTTCATTTGTACATTAATCGGGACGAGCAATGAACTAAGTTTGGGGGTGTGGAAATACGGAAATTTACACATTTTTACATACCCTTTTTAACTTAAAATAATACAGTTTCGATAAAATTCTTGTCAAAAAATAATTAATTTTTAAAAAATTATTAAAGTGCACTCAAAATATGAACATGTTGAATTTTAGATAATTTTATAATTAATTTTAATGAATTTTGGTTATTTTCGACAGATTTGCACAAAGGGCAAAAAATGGCTCAGCAGACATTGCTAGAAGCACAAAACCAAAAAGCAATTTGAAGTATCGAGACAAACTAAATTTCAGCCTAAGACGGTCCAAAATTATATGTATTAATTCATAATATAATTAATTTTAATTTATATCCAATTTAATTTGGGTTAATAAATTATTATTAATTAATTATGAAAAAGTGGTCCAGTTGAACTGAACCGAGTGAACTGAACCGACCAAGAAATGGACAGCCCAAAAACTGTCCCAAGAGCTGACCCAAATGACCTTATTAGCTGATTATTTAAGTTTGCAAAGAGGCCCTTGAAGACTTGTTCAACTTGCATTCAAACCCCTCCACAATTGGTGGCTTTATAGATTTGCCCCAAGCCTAAATTAGCAAAGTTGAAACTATCAACCTTGCCACATGTGTGGTCGGCCAAGGGAGGGCTCTTTGGCTGATAATATTACCTATTTTTGGCAGCCCTCTTCAGCTATAAAAACCACCTTAGGCTGGTCATTTTATAAACACACCTCAAGCATTCACATATTTCCTCTCTTCTCTCCACTTTCTCTTTTCTTTTCCATTCCAAAATTCCCTTACTCTCTTGCCAATTTCTCCTCTTGGGAAAGGGTAATTCATCAACTATTTGGAGTAGCAATTAAGTGTTCATAGCAGCCTTGGTCGACGAGGACAACGGAGAAGGAAGAACGGAGCAACTAGTAAAGCCACGAAAAAACACCGGATTTGATTCTTGTTCCCTATCTCTTTAATTTTTGTTGTTGTTATGCTGAACATATCTATGAATATTTATGTTGTTGGAATGGTTAATTTAATCAATTTATCTTGAATTTAATTAGTGTTAGGTTGATTGCATTTTGTTTATTAAAATTATTGAAATTGTGTTTATGTTGCTATAGGCCTCGGTAAGATGCTTGATTAAGTAAAATCATGACTAAGTTATTTTTGCATTACAATTGTTAGGTAACTAATGAATTAATTAGTTAAATGGATTGAAATTGTAATTAATGTACATACTACTTAATCAGTCCATGTTTAATCATCTAAGGTAGCTGAGGGTTAGATTAGCAACGGTATCTGACGATACATTTGCCTTGCATAACTTGCAAGATTATTGTGATTAAACTGTTTCAAGGTAAGGATACTTTGTTATCTCACATAGTCTTTTATGTGCTTATTAAATCGAGTTAATTGTTTGAATTGACATAGGGATATGTACAAGAGATTGTTTCGATTTAGTAAGTATGTATGTGCAATAACATATTTGCCTATTAAGATTTGTTTAATCGGTTGAATTGACATAGGGATATAGTCAATAGATAAATTGATTTTGGTAGGTGAGTATGTTCATAAGTTAGCAAATTGCCGAGTTGCTGTGAACTTATTCTGAAGAATATAAACATGAGTTTAATAATTCTAAGTTAAGAAATGTAATTAATCTAACACAATTATGTCATCTTGATTAAAATATTATTTTAAAATCTTGCATTTGAGATTTATTTATTTAGTTTACTTAGTTTAAAATATTAGTTTTTAATCACCCTCTTCAAAAAAAAATTTCTTCACCAAAGTGTTTTAAATAGCATTCATAAATAATTCTTTTCACAGTCCTTGTGGGTACGATAACTTGACATTTGCTTGTCTCTTTATTACTTGTTGCGATTGTGTACACTTGCACATTTCCGTCGTTCAAACCAACACCCAAATCATGTAAACCCTAATGACATGTCATTTGTATCCTATGAATTCCTAATGTTCAAATGGGGCTCGATAGTCGTCGTATGTCGTTGAATTTCTATCGTTTCATGACATAATAAATTGCATAATAACATCTATATATTAATTCATATACAATAAAATAGTACATTAAATAGTCAATTTAACTCACATTTAAGTATTTATAGTTCATACGAACTTACCTGGCTAAATTGCAGAAATGTCAAAGTATAAGGGGCATTTTGGTAATTTTTCATTCTACTCGATTTTCCACCTAATCTTGATCTAAATTAATAATTTCATTCAATCTATAAATTTAGGTTGTAAAAATACATTTTATGCAATTTAGTCATTTTTGACATTTTTACAAATCTACCCCCAAAGTTTTACTTTCATTCAATTTAAACTCGTAGCCTAAAACATGCAAATTGACCACTTTTTTCTTCAAATTTAAGCTGAGCCAAATGTTTGTGGCACCCAAAAAAGACCAAATTTGTATTAATTTCACATCAAATCCTTTTATTTTTACTATTTTAACAATTTAGTCCCTAATCGATAAATTCATCAAAAAAACACTTAACAAAATACTTTTAATTATCAATCAACATTTTAAATTCATACTTTAACATAAAAAATCACAAGATTCATCAATGAAAACATTCAAAATCTTTAACAGTTTCAAAATCAAAGATACGGGCTAGCTGGACCTAGTTGTAACGATTTCAAAAACATCAAAATTATTAGAAACTGGTAGCTTAGGGACTTACGTGCAAGGAAACATGGTTGGACAAACATCAAACTCTCCCATGATGTTTCCGTGATGAACCAAATGGGGAAGAAAACTAATATGTTTTCTTATTTTATTAACCTTTATTTTATTTTTATCATTTAATAATAATATAATAACATATAAAAAACATAAATTAAAAGAAAATGAAGCTTTAACCGTCCACCAACTAAATAATGGGTAATTTACCCATTAAGGCCACCCAATTATAATTCTTTAATCAATTTAGCACCTTTAAACTAATAGCAATTGACTTTTTTAAGTTTTACAATTTAGTCCTTTTTAATTATATAACTATCTAAACGTTAAAATTTTTCAATGAAACTTTAATACCAACTTAATGACACTCTGTAAATATTTATAAAAATATTTACGGGTCGTTTTATAGAAATAAGGTCCCAATACCTCATTTTCTAAAACCACTTGATCTTAGGGTCATACCACTTGAACTTAATAACTCGCTTATATAAGATAAATTATCAAATTAAAAACCTTTTTAAACCATATTTGACTTGTAAATATTAAATAATAATATTTACGAACTTACTCGTCAGGTTTGGTGGCCCCAAAACCACTATTTTTGACTCCACTAAAAAATGGGCTGTTATAGAGGCCCTACTAGGTTACTGACTAATTAATTGTATAAAACATGTAATAGGAATTAATTATGAACATTGAAGTGAGTTAGTTTTCTATCATTGAATCTTATAAAATATGCAATTTGTCTCTATAATAGCTTTTCTGATCACCATAGGATTGATTGTAATATAATTTAATTAAATTACTAACTAGACCCATTAGCGTAGGAATGAATCTTAGTCTCGCCTCCTTTGGGTACGATCCTCAGAATATTTCCATATTTCATTGTAAAAACTATATTATAATCTGAACCATATACTTGCGCACATTACCTTAATTCATATATTTAGTTGTAGTATACTCAATTCCAACGTTAGTGCATCGGGAGGCGGTCAAGTTGTTGGCGCCATTACCGAGGAGTGATAACTCTTGAAAATATTTATATTTCATGTCTTTAGACCTAGCTAATTGCTTGTACTTGGGTACACTTAGTGGCTTTTTAGGACATTTTATTAGTATTATTATCATTTGCATTAGGAGCTTTGACTATGTTTACATGCTAGATATTTTTAATTGTGTGTGGAAAGGGTATGTTTTGGAAGGTGAAAGATGTGGAGAAAGAAATAAAGGAGTGAAGGTTTGTCAAGGTAAAAGGTTGGATAGTTTGCACCTTGTATGCTGTGGCAATTTAGGAAGATGACCGAGTCAACACTCATGTAGACCAGTTTTAGCCTAACTCTACTTGTATTAGAAAAATATGCCTAAAAAAAAGGAGAAGATATTGTGGGCTGTTAGAGCTGTTCTAGGAAGAAAAAGCCTATAAAAAGTTGAAGGAGGAAGCCCGAAGTGTAGAGATCCAAAGGCAACAATAGAGGGTAGCGGCTGAGTAGAGACGAAAATGGGAGACTGAAGGTAGTCCCTCTCAGCCATCACAGGACACTATGCTGCAAGATTGATGATTGATTTGGCAACAACCATCTTCCTAAGTTCTTCCATTATTTCTTATTTTGTTCTCAATAAATTTAATTGATCAAAACGATATTGGATGTTATTTCGAACTTGAATTTTAATCACCAATCCATGAGCTAAATCTCATAGGGTTGGGATTACATGATCTAAACTTTTATTTTCTTTAATGATTGAAGCATATATTTTATATAATCGAGTGTTTCATTCAATTGTTTTTATTTCCTAAATGTATGCGTATATTCTATAGACATAGATGAATATGCAGTATGCCCATAAAACTTAATCTAATTCTGAAAAGGTTGGATTAGTTGGACTGTAGTTGAATGATATGAGCAAATACTCAACAGATACTTGTTGTAAATTGTAGACATAGAGCAACATTCATATGGAATGAAGACAAAATAGTGCATGGTACCGTGATAAGGCCTATAGACACAGGCCAAGTAACTTGAGACCTTCCTCTAGAAAGAAATAGGTCACTTTAGGTCTGTTCTGAGCAATAGATTAAGTATGATTTTGGTAAGGTATTACTGAAAGTAAGGGCAGATTCTTAGTAATCCCAACCTTCCACTCAACATCACAGACCTTTAATCTGTTTCCGCAGTATCGTTGGAATAACATTCTTAATTCTTTATTTATTCACTTGTATTTTATTCACGTAATTATTCCCATAATTGCCATTACATTTTTGCTCTTGTTTTACCTTAGCACTTTCCAATATCAGTCAGTATACATTTCACACTCATCCTTATTATTTTAATTTATCACTGCGTACTTAACTCGGCTTTGCCATAACATTAATCATTTTCATAACTTGACCATTTCTATACCTAATCCGATCATTGTAGAGATGATCTCACTTATTAGTTTATTACTTGATTCGACGTGTATGCTTGCACAATTCCCATATCATTTTCACATGCGATAAGTTTTTTACGTCGTTATCGGGGATTGGCAATTTGGTGTAAATTGGTTTGGTTATTTTACTTAATTCCATTAGTTTTATTTAAATTAGTTGAATTTAGTTTCTACATGTCTGCCTAGAGATCGAAAGAATATCCTTTTGACCTAGAGATCGAAAGAACTTTCCAAAGAAGGCAAAAAAAAACTGTATATAACGACTAGGAACGGGAATAATCCTAGTCTCAATGATAATCTGAATGGTCAAGATGCGAATCCTCCTGTTTGTAGGGTGATACGTGTTATGAATGATAATTTGAATACTCAGGGCGCTAATCCTCATGTTCACGAGGTGATAAATCACTGAGATAGACCAATCTGAGAGCATGTTGTGCCAATTTTGGATGACCTAAATCCAGGGATAGTCAAACCACAAATACAAGCTCAGTTGTTTGAACTAAAACTGGTAACGTTTTAGATGTTATAAATAGTGAGACAGTTTGGTGGACTGCCCACTAAAGATCCAAGACTGTATTTACGACTTTTTCAAGAGTTTTGTGACTCATTTAGGCAACATGGTGTGCTTGAAAATGCTTTACAACTTAGATTGTTTCCATATTTTTTAAGAGATAGTGCGAGAGCATGGCTGAATGATTTGTAGTCAAGAATAGCGGCATCATGGAAGGATCTTTTCCAATGGTTTTTGCTACGATATAATCACCCAAATATGAATGTCAAGCTTAGAAATGACACCACATCTTTTTGATAATTGGATGATGAAACACTATATGAAGCTTAGGAACAATTTAAAGACTTAATTCAGAAGTGTCCGATGCATGGATTTCAACATTGGACTCAGATGAAAATATTCTATAATGGGTTGAATGTGCATACGAGGATGGTAGTTGATGCTTTGGCCAATGGTATTTTGGTAGATAAATCATATAATAAAGCATATGAGATTTTGGAAAAGATTGCCAACAATGATTATCAATATCCGACCACAAGAGTTGGGACGGGCAAGAGAGCTACTGGTACTATATGATTAAAACAATGAAAAGGCCTACTGTAGTCCAGGAGTTAAAATCAGTTGAACTATCATGTGTTTATTGTGGTGAAGACCATTGCTTGATGAATGCCCATCAAACCTAGCATCTATGTGCTACATGGGTAATTTCATCCGGAACAATAACTACTATTCCATCACATGTAATCCTAGAGGGAAGCAACATCCGAACTTTAGTTGGAATAATCTAGGTGTGGGGAATTTTAACAATACAACAAGACAGAATGCCATCAATGCACTGCCTAGTTATAATCAACCTATGCCGAGGCAAAATGTCCAACAAGGTCAGGCATCGGTTTCATCATCATCATCTATTGAAGCTTTGCTGAAGGAATATATGACCAAGAACAATGTCGTAATTTAAAGCCAAGCTACTTCTCTCCAAGATCTTGAGAATCAAGTAGGGAAAATAGCGAATGCTTTAAATTCAAGGCTACAAGGAGCATTGCCAAGTGATACCGAGAATTCTAGAACACAAGGGAAGGAAGAGTGCAAGGCCATCACTATTAGAAGTGAAACTCAGCTTGATGACATTGCTCAAGGTGCTAGGCAGAAAAGGAAAACTAGAATAACAACCATGTAAAGATCCCGTAGTCATTTGAAAAACATACCGAACCTAAAAAGGGTAAGCAACCAAATGGTCTAGTAGAATCAGAACATGTTGTCAATAAGAATGCCACGGCAAAAAATATCAACAACCTGAAGGATGACCACTTTTACCTTTTCCTCTGTGATTTCATAATTCTAAACATGATACTCAATTCAAAAGATTTTTGGAGGTTTTGAAGCAAATCCATATTAACATACCACTGGTTGAAGCTTTGGAGCAAATGGCGAACTGCGTGAAATTTATGAAAGATATATTGTTAAAGAAGCACAGATTGGGAGAATTTGAGACTGCTGCTCTTACTAAATATTACACAACAATGTTGACTAATAAATTACCTCCATTGAAGGACCCAGGGAGTTTCACTATCCCATGTTCAATTAGAAATCATTATGTTGGTAAGGCGTTATGTGATCTAGGAGCGAGTATAAATCTAATGCCTATGTCTATTTTCAGGAAGCTAGGAATTGGAAAAATCATACCTACTACGGTTACATTGTAACTGGCTGACCGATCCTACGCATATCCGGGAGGTAAAAGTTGAAAATGTGCTAGTAAGAGTAGATAAATTTATCTTTCCTACAATTTTTTTTTATTTTAGAATGTGAAGCTGACCAAGATGTGCCAATTATTCTTGGAAGACATTTTCTTACTACTAGCAAGACTTTAATTGATGTATAGAAAGGTGAGCTGACCATGAGGGTAAATGATCAATAGGTTACCTTCAATGTATTTGATGCTTTGAAATGTACTAATGTTAATGATGAATACCACACCATTTGGTTAATAGAAACAACATTGGAGGAATTCACCAGATATTGCCACAACAATTCTAATAGTGACGAAGACTCAATTGAGCAAGGTGATACAATAAGTTTTGAGGAATTCAGTGAATTTATGGCAGCCAAGTAGATGGTGGATAGATTAGGGAAGAAGTTTGAACCGTTGGATTTATCAAATTGACCTTTCAATCTGCCTAAACCTTTTATGGCGGAACCTTCAACACTAGAGTTACAACCTTTGCCACAACATTTGAAGTATGCATATTTGGGTGAAAATAGTAATTTTTTGGTAGTAATTTTTACAGAGCTAACACTCGAGCAAGAGGCAAGGTTGTTAGAAGTTCTTTGGGATTTAAGAGAGCATTGGGATGGACCTTGGCTGATATAAATGGAATTAGCCCTGCATTCTGCATGCATAAGATTTTGTTAGAATATTGCCCTAACAATTCCATTGAACAACAATGAAGACTGAACCTGATCATAAAAGAAGTTGTCAAGAAAGATATCATTAAGTGGCTTGACGCTGGCATTATTTACCCAATTTCAGACAACTCATGGGTAAGTCTTGTGCACTGTGTATCCAAGAAAGGAGGTGTCACAGTGGTAAGTAATGACAACAATGAGCTCATACCAACTCGCACTATTATGGGATGGAGAGTATGTATGGATTACTACAAGCTTAACAAGGCAATGAGGAAAGACCATTTTTCCCTACCATTCATTGATCAAATGTTGGATAGGTTAGCTGGGAAATCATTCTATTACTTTTTGGATGGTTATTCAGGATATAATCAAATTACCATAGTTCCCAATGACCAAGAGAAGACAACTTTCACATGTCTATATGGTATTTTTGCATTCAGACGGATGTGGTTCAGGTTATGTAATGTTTCGATAACTTTTCAATATTGTATGATGGCCATATTCTCTAACATGGTGGAAAATTTTCTTGAAGTCTTTATGGACAAGTTTTTTAGGTTCGGAAATGATTTTGAGAATTGTTTGAAAAATCTAGATTTGGTTCTGTGTCACTGTGAAGAAACGAATCTTGTTTTAGATTTGGAGAAATGCCACTTCATGTTTTGTGAAGGAATTGGCCTGGGGCATAGGATATCACGGAGAGGAATTGATGTAGACAGAGTAAAAATTGAAGTGATAGAAAAATTTCCACCTCTTACCAATGACAAGGGTATTAGAAGTTTCAGGTTATACGGTTTTTTATAGGAGAATCATTTAGGATTTTTTGAAGATATCTAAACTCTTGTGCACTTTGGTGGAGCAAAATAGACCTTTCAATTTTAATTAATAGTGTTTGGCAACCTTTGAAAATTTAAAGAAAAAATTTACAACAACACCAATTGTAGTAGCTCCGGAATGGACACTACCTTTTGACCTCATGTGTGACGCTTGTGGTTATGCTGTGGGAGCTATATTAGAGCAAAAAAGAGACAAAATATTGCGTGTAATATACTATGCTAATGGAACCTTATCGAAAGAACAACTTAATTACACCACTACAAAAAAAGAGTTATTGGCTATGGTGTTCGCATTTGATAAGTTTCGTTCGTATCTAGTTGGTATAAAGGTTGTAGTCTACACATATCACTCTACTATTAAGCATCTAAGAGCAAAAAAGATGCTAAGCCTAGGTTGATTAGGTGGATACTATTGCTGTAGGAGTTTGACTTAGAAATTAAAGATCGAAAAGGGACTGAGAATGAAGTGGCTGATCATTTGTAGAGGATAGAATCTGGAAGTGAAGGTAGTCATGGTACACTTATTAAAGAAGAATTTCCATATGAACATCTGTTAATTGCCACTACATTACCTTGGTATGCCGACTTAGTGAACTATTTAGTGAGTAGTGTGTTGCCACCTGATCTCAAGATGAATCTTTCTTGTTTAAACATCGTGTTGATAAATGATTAGGAAAAGTGTTTCTGATGATGAAATACGTAGCATTCTATAGCATTGCCATTCAGCTCCGTATGAAGGACATTTTGAAGGGATGAGGACTACTTCCAAAGCACTTCAATCAGGATTTTATTGGCCAAGTCTGTTCAATGATGCTCATGAATTCTATCAATCATGCGACCGTTGTCAAAGAACATGAAATTTATCTAAGAGACACGAAATGCCATTGCAAAGTATACTAGAGATTGAGTTGTTTGATGTATGGAGAATAGACTTTATGGGTCCGTTTCCATCGTCAGTGGGCAAGGTGTACATACTGTTAGCAGTGGATTACGTCTCTAAGTTGGTCGAGGCTATTGCCCTCCCTAGTAATGATTCAAGGTTAGCAATTAAGTTTTTACACAAGAATATTTTTACAAGATTTCGTACACCTAGAGCCATTATTAGTGATAAGGGGTCTCATTTTGATTATAAGTTGGTAGCTGATGCTTTGTAGCGATATGGGGTGAAACATAAGATTGTCACGGCAGATCACCCCCAAACAAACGAACAAGCTAAAATTTCGAACAGAGAAATTAAATTTTTTTTAGAAAAAAGTGGTAAATCCTACTAGTAAGGACTGGTTTGCCAGGTTGGATGAAGTTTTGTGGGCGTATCGTGTCGCATACAAAACTCTGTTGGGGATGTCACCTTTTAAACTTGTCTTTGGCAAGCCATGTCACCTTTCTGTTGAACTTGAGCACAAAACATTTTGAGTTATTAAGAAGCTAAAGATGGTTTGGGTCGCTGCTGGCCACAAAAGGTTGTTAGAATTGAATGAAATGGAGGAGTTCCAACTACAAGCATATGAGAATGCTAAGATATACAAGGAAAAGACCAAGCTTTGGCACAATAAAAGAATCATGCCACGACAATTTTAACCAGGACAACAGGTGTTGTTCTTTAACTCTAGGCTCAATTTGTTTCTTGGTAAATTAAAATCTCGCTGGTCAGGTCCTTCTGAAGTAGCCTGGGTGTATCCTTATGGGGTTGTTAATATCAAAGATTTGAAAATGGGGGTCATATTTAAAGTTAATGGGCAACACTTAAAACACTACAGGGGTGTCCATGTAGATCGAGACAAGCACTCCATTGATCTCCGAGATATTTGAGCTAACAATTTCTTTCATATTTTTTCTTTAATATCTTGACTTTAATTTTATTTTATTTTTGGTACTTATTTAATATTGTTTTCATCTCTATTTTTATTTTTGAAAAATTTCCTACGATTTTTAGAGGCAGAATAAAAAAAATGTGAACTTAGCAGTTGTGGTATTAAGAGGAGTTTGTCATAGCATTGCGACTAACTGGGTAGTGGACAACGTGAGGTTGACCAGGTAGATAAGTCCAAGGGGAGATATCTTTTTTAGTTCGGCCAATTCTGTTATTGGGCGTGTGACAACCCAAATTAGACCCTGGTCGGAATGTGGTTTCGAGACCACATTACCGAGCCAAAAATTTATTTTCGTGTTTTAATTGCATAAATTGTTGTGTGACAGTGAATATATGAGAAATTAAATGCTTAATATTAGCATTAGGATTGTGAATTAATTCAAAAAGGACCTAGTTGACGAAGTTAGAAAAGATGATAGATGAATTATAAGGATTAAATAATAACAAGGTGAGAAAGTTTGGGTTTGCATGTCAAGGTGCCCAATTCTTGATAGGTGGCCGGCCAAGCATGGTTCCATTCCTCCAAGTTTATGTTGTTTAGTATTTAATATTGGTAAGTGGATTAGAAAATAAAAGAAATGAATTAAAAAGAAAAGAAAGGATGAATAAAATAAGGGAGGAAGGAGGAGTGTTCATCCTTTTCCTTACCACAATAGCCGAACCTAAAGAAAGAAAAAAGAGAAGAAGGTGAAGCAAAGGCATTCGGCCTTTTGAATGAATAGGAGGTTAGTAAATTTTGTTAATTTTTCTTTTGAAATAATAGTTGTTTGGGTTAATCATCACGTTTTTCTTACCTAGCCATACTAAAATTTCAAATTTAGAGTGTTGGATGGAGCTTTCGGTTATGGTATGTGTGAGAAGAACTTGATTTTTTCTTACCTTTAAGTTTTGATGGATAAAGAAACAAAAGGTTGTTGATGAAAGAAATTAATGTGTTAAGAGATTATATGAAACTTATTCATGTTTATATATGTTATATGCAACGAAAATGGTTGATGATTTTGGAGGTGATTAGCTTGAATCGGCCATGGTATATCCATAAACACGATCTATGCTTGTTATGTTACTCATGGTTAAAACAATTCGGCTATGACATTCGGCCATGGATGGTTGTATTTCTTTGATGTTGTTTTTGATGCTTTAGGGCATTGAGGGTTGATTATAGATGAGGTGAGTTTCTTGATTTAAAATTTGATGGATGTTAAGCTAATTGGGCAACCAAAGGTTCAATATTTTCGTTATGAGGTCATATGTGCATTTCGGCCATGGTCTTTGCTTGAATATGAGATTTGTAATGTGATTTTCCTAAATTGTCTATGAATTTTTGGTTGTTGATTCCATGGTAATGGTATATTGAATCCATGAAAATTTAGTAAGGTTGCATTCGGCAACTTGCTTGGAATTAAAAATTGATGTCTAAGCTTAGGTGATTTCGATGATGATATATATATATATTCATAAGTATATTTAGTTGATTCGGCTTTGGTAGTTGCATGAGGTTATTAGCCGAATATACTCACATACATATACATGTGAAATTGGATTGTAAATATTTAGCAAGGTGATTAAACTAGTTAAATTATTGATTTAGCTCAAGGAGGTAAAGGAGGTGAATCGAGCAAAGGCAAAGAAAAGGTTATCGAGTAGCCGAGTTGGAACCGTCTTACCCAACACGAGGTAAGTCATTAAGCATGTAGTTGGTATTATTTCAAATGGTCATAATGTGTATGTTTTGATGCTGATTGGAATGAATAAATATACATATATATATATGCATGTACGTATGTGATGATGAAATTGTTGAATGAAAGAAAAGAGGTAAGATGTACTGAGTTGTTGATCTCGGCACTAAACGTGCGGGATGACCATTTATGACCATGAGATTGGCGCTAAGTGCGCGGGATTAAATTGTACAGCACTAAGGGTGCGATTCGACTATGTTGCACTAAGTGTGCGAAATGAATATGATGCACTAAGTGTGCGAATTGACCATGCGGCACTAAGTGTGCGAGTTTGACTATGTGGCACTAAGTGTGCGATTTGATTACGTAGCACTAAGTGTGCGAGTTGATTATATAGCACTGAGTGTGCGGGCTCAATAAACATTCGTGAATCATTATGGACACTATGTGTGCGACACTATTGAGTCGATCGCGGACAGCGGATCGGGTAAGTGTCTTGAGTACGTGGCTAATAGGTGCTATGCTTATACTTGGTGTTGAGCTCGGTAAGTTCGAACCTATGTGACAAATATACTTGAAGTCACGTACATAAAATTTATCGTAGGATGGGTGAAAGGCCGTATAGTCGTTTGAATGTAACGAAAATAAATCGATTTATGAAATTGCTTCAATGTCCTATTGATGAGTATATAGAATGTGAATGCATGGATTGATATGAAATTGAATCGATAGGTTGGAGGAACTATGGTATGGTTCGGTATGGATGGGGTAAATTGTCTCGTTCCATTTTGTTTCCTCTTGTGATAGTGTTATTGATAGATGGTAGTGCATTGCTTATGACTTACTGAGTTATAAACTCACTCGATGTTTCCTTGTCACCCATTATAGGTTGCTTGGACTCATCTATTTTTTCAGGGTCGGGCCGTCATCGAAGTCATCACACCGGATAGCAAGTTTTGGTACTTTCTTCTTAGTTGGCTTAGAGGAACATTTTGGCATGTATAAGCTATTAAGTTGTGTTTGAATTTTGGCATGTAAACTTTAAGCCATGCGAAAATGGCACGAATGTTCGATTGAGTTGGATCAAGGGTAGGCATGAAATGGACCTAGTTACTTTCGTAACAGATGCTGGCAGCAGCAGTGTCATGAGATTGAAAAATCATTAAAAATAGTAGGAGTGGAATTAATTGATGAATAAATTATGTAATCGAAGCTCGATGAGTCTGTTTTCATGAGGAAGTAACGAAAAGATCATATGGGCAGTATATTAAGAGATAATCAGATTTTTGTGGGACAGGGCTAGAACGGTTTCTGGATTCCCTGCTCCGACTTTGGAAATTCATTACAAATTAACCAGAGATAATTAGGGGTCGTACCATATATGTACAGATTCCTCTCTGAGTCTAGTTTTCATAGAAACAAACGGCATCAGTATTGGAGCCCCGTGCAGGGAGATATCCAAGTTGTAATGGGCAAAGGTCAGTGTAGTCGACCCCTGCAACTGGGGAGACTTTGACTAATAAACTGTACTAATTGGCCCGACCAAAAATTCTAGAAAAAAATACATAGATGGGCACATGAGTCTAGTTTCTGGGAAAAATTACGAAACTGATTTTCGAGTTACGAAACTCAAGATATGATTTTTAAAACGACTAGTACACAGATTGGGCAGTGTCTGGAAAATAAATTTTGTAAGGGGTTAAAGCCAGTTAACACCTCGTGTTCGACTCCGGTGTCGGTTTCGGGTTCGGGGTGTTACAGGGCGAGCCTATAGAAGGGAGGTTAAATTTTTTGTTTAGGGATTAGGGCACTTCACATTTTTTCCTTTCAAAATCCTTTTAATTTTCTTCTTTCCTCCTCCACGTCACGCAACTTCCCTAGCACGTTTCAATTTTTTTGAACTATCATCACTAAGCCCTTATTTTTCTCTCCTCAACTACTCACGTCTCTTAAGTTCTTCTTAAATTTTTCATTTTTTTTCATTTTTTTCTCTCTTCAGTATCTCTTATCTTTTCTTCTACTATATACTCCAACATTTCTTCCAGTTTTCTCTAATGGCTCGCGTTAAAAATACCGCCAAAACTGCTAAATCATCAAGGGTTGGTGTTGCTCAGACAAAGATGTTATTTAATAATGTCGCAGCCATGAGATATAATAGCACCATCGCAAAGCTCCCTTTCTGTTTTGAGTTCTTGTTTAAAGATGAACCATACATGGGATAGAATGAATATGTGTCCTCAATAGTAGAAAAACATGGGTAGAACATTTTTTTGTTTCCACCCCAAAGACGTTTTAGGAAAAATTATTCGAGTTTTTTATGCCCATGTCAACTCTCTAAATTCCCATTTTATCTACGTAAGAGGTACTTCTGTTCCTTTTGATGAAGACCATATTAATGCACAGTTTGGTCTTACAGGTATATAGGATGAACACACGCCGTTTGCTGAAAGTATTATTGTCGAGGGTTGAAACCAGGTATTGGAGGATGTATGTATTGAGGGAACACGATAGACTGTTTCTAGCCAGGAATGTTATACTATTGAGAGGGCTTTGTTGAAGCCCATTGGGAAAATTTTGTATCATTTTCTAGGAATTCGATTTATGTCATCTACACACAATACCATTGTTTCGAAAGAAAGAATACTTTTGTTTCACTTCATTATAAAAGGGAGAAAGATTAATGTTGGGAGGATCATTTTTCAATAAGTACATCGGTACACACGACCGTGTCGCCAGGCCGTGTGTCAAACACGACTGAGTCACACGCCCGTGTCTCAGGCCGTGTGGACATAAATTTTCCCAAAATCAAGTTATTTCAAACACCAAACCATGCATACACCTAAAGGCATTTTGTGCACATTATCAAGGAATCAAAACATGACCAAAACTTACATAAAATGACCAATTCAATAGTCCATGATCATTCAACCAATATGCCATACAAGGCACATCAAATGCAAACATTCAAACTTACCTAACATTTATACTTTACGACATTTCAAACATACACATCTAGTTCAATACCATCTCAAAACATACCATAATCATGACCATTAGCATTTCAACATAAACATACCATTTGAGCCATACCAATCATGCATCACAAATACCCAAAATGACATAATTTGGCAAACATCAAAAGTTACCAAAACCAAACACCTTATACATGTCAAAATCTTCAACTACATTCAACTAGATACCAACACAAGTCCATCTATACATGCCATTATAACCTTGGCCAAAACATCAAAATTTGTCGATATTTATGTTGGATAGTGTAATAGATCTCCGACGAGCTTCCGAACTGATTGAGTTTCTGATTATCTATAAAACATGAGAAAGAAAACTACGTAAGCACATAATGCTAAGCAAATTCGTAAAACATGAAACAAAACTTACCATTTCAATTCAGAACATTAAGAATAAGCATAATGTAATCCAACCACAAGCTTGGTACAAGCTTAAGCACCATCATTAACACATGTTAGTGTATTCAAACATAATTCACTTGAATTAAACATAAGGTAAGCCACATGTACATGAACATACTTCATTTGAATTCATCATTTCCTTTCCATGAATACATGATATATTTCACTTGAACACTTACCATTCTTTTCCTTTTCATGCCCATTAAACCACTTAGAATATTATCGGATACTCGGGAAAGCTTATAGGAAGTGTGCCTAAACATATAATCGTAACCTTTCCTTTACATCATTGCTTACACGAGCTATGGAGTATCCGCAACAAATGCAGGACCTCAACCATTGGTAGGACATTCAAGACTAGCACCCGAAACATGAAACCCCTAGTGAGAAGTCATTAGTATCCTACGAATTCCTAAGGTTCAACCGGGGCTCGATAACCATCATGGCATTATTGGATTTTTTTATTCAATTACATAACAATTAACATATTAACAGATAAGTGAAAATAGTATTAAAAACTATATTTATTCATACGAACTTACCTCGATGACAAGAGCGTAGAAACGAGATCGACTATTCCGAGGCTTTAGCTTTTCCTCTATCTAGATCTGTACCTGGTCTATCTTGATCTAAATACACAAATTCAATCCAATTAATTCTTCTATTATTCAATTTAGTCCATATTTCATATTTCTGCAAACTTATAATTTTTCCCCTAATATTTTAACTTTTCACAATTTAGTTCTTAAGCTCATAAATTGAAATCTAAGCATTTTCATCCTTTTCTCAAGCTAGCCGATTTCTATAGGGACCTATATCAATCCATACAAATCATCATTTCACAAATTTACCATGAACTTTTACCATTTTTATGCATAAGTCCCTAAATGTTATTTTTATCAAAAATCAATTTACAAAACTTGTTTATTTATCAATAATGACTCATAATCTACCATTAAACATAAAAAATCAAACAAGGGTATTCATGACACAACTCTAAATCTTTAACAATTTTGAAAATTGATCTCCAGGCTAGCTAGGTTAAGCTATAACTACTTCAAAAACATAGAAATCATTAAAAATGATATCAAAATCACTTACATGCAAGCTCTATAAGTGACCGAAGCTTCAAACCCTAGCTATGGCTTCTCCTTCATCAAATTACTTTATTAACCTTACATTTTAACTTAAAAATCACTTAATTTGTGTGCATAAAAGTCCACTAACTATTTAAATGGTATAATTACCATCTAAGCCCTCTCACTTTAAATTTTCATAACCATTTGACCCTTTTTATTAATAGAACTCCACTTTTGCACCTTTTACGATTTAGTCATTTTTACTTAATTAAGCATGCAAACATCAAAATTTCTTAACGAAATTTTAGTATGACCTTACTAACATCACGTAGACATTAAAATAATAATAAAAAATAATTTACTCATCAAATTTATGGTCTATAACCACTATTCTGATTTCACTAGAAACGGGCTGTTACAAGCTGAATATTGGGCTTATGTAATGAGTAGGGATTTGACTCTAAGGAAATCCCTATAAAAAAATTTACAAAGCTAATGCTAGAATTTCTTATCTTCCCAGCATCTTGCTCCCACTTGCTGATGCTGCTACGAAGCCCACTCAAGCTGCTACTAAAGCACCCGCTCAACCTGCTGCCGAGGCAACACACCTACTCAAACTACTGCTGAAGAGGCCCAAAAGATGGCATCCCTAAATGCTGAAAAGGAAGAAGAAAGAGAAAAGGATGATAATTCCACCACTATCACCACCAAAGGGAAACACCTTGTTCCACCTTCGCCACTAGCTCCTATATCTACACAGGACTGCGACATTGATTGTCTGATCGACGAGTTAACGGAGACTGACAAGGAGGGGAAAGAAATGACCCCTAAAAAGAGAAAGTGGGAGTACAAGGTCAGTGCTTGGAAATCTACTTGTCGGGCAGAAAAAGTATATACAGACTAGTCCAAGCCAACTAAGTTTTTTTCTCTCTCTTTCATGCATCTTGCATTTCATTTCTTTTGCTATGGCATTTGTTGTAAAAATTTCTCTTTTGGTTGTTCTCTTATATATCTAGTCATGCATTGAGGACAATGCATCCCTTAGGTTTGGGGGTGTGTTGTGTATTTAGGCTGCATTTTATATTTAGTATGTGTGATCATTTTATTATAATCATTTTAGTTTAGTTGAATCTGCTTTGCCACAACAATGTAACTATTACGTACTATTTGCCTATGAGGAGTACAACCAGTACTTATGATATTCGATGATAAGCTTAGATTCTTCAATACACTTAGAACATGTGATAGTGGATTAGGTGAATTTAGCTTAGGATTGGTTGCTTGGAAATTAATTTCCAATAATTTTGAAATAAAGCTAACCATGATCCAGATGATTCAGAAGAACCTGCAATTCAGAGGAACTATAATGGAAGACCCGAACCAGCATTTAAAATGGTTTCTCCAACTTTGTAATGCTTTTAAACTTAATGGGTTCACCAATGACACTATTTATCTTCGGTTGTTCCTCTTCTCCTTAATAGATAACAATTTTTCCTAGTTAGACTTGCAAACACTAGAATCCATCACGACATGGAATAAACTTGTAGAAAAATTCTTGTACAAGTTTTTTCCTATTAGCAAGATAATCCAACTGAGAAGAGAGATCGCAACCTTTAAACAGATGGGAGGAAAAAATTTTCACGAAGCTTGGGAGTGATTAAAGTAGCTGGTACAAAAATGCCTTCACCATGGTCTATCTGAATGGCTACATTTGAAAATGTTCTACAGTGGGCTGGATGCACACTCGAGGTTAGGACTTAGTGGAGCCGCAAGAGGATCCTAACGAGAACCATACATATGAAGATGTCTATCAATTGATTGAGAATATGGCGATGAATTCCTGCCAGTGGCCTTACGAGAGATTCACTTATGGTCCGAGACGATCCACGACCAAAGTTTTCCACGAAGAAGATAAGTACCAACAAATATTGGACAAGCTTAGCTGATTGGAATCTGTATCCAATAGGCCTATGATACACGAGGTAGTTAGAACAGTCGACCAGTATCCTAAAAATTCAGCCGAAGACGTGAATTACATTAGGAATAGGGTGGAAATTCTTATTCGAGCACTTATAATCCTGGCTGGAGAGACCAACCAAATCTGAAATGGGGCGGTAATCAAGGAAGAGGTAACAATTCTAATCAAAACAAACAAAACATTACTTACCAACCTCCTTATTTGTAGAAAATTCAGGAAAGGGTCAATCCCAATGACCATATTGTATGTGGTTAAAGGCTAGATCGAATTTAGGGAGAGATGTAGTTAATGTAGATAAAGGTAAGACAAGTACAGTCTGAATGCACGAAATGTGAACCACATTGAAAAAGTTTGAAAGTTAGGTAAGCCAATTGATAAGCATGGGAGACATAAAAAAGAAATTTGGCACAAGCATCCCGAACAATATTGAAAATAAACCTCAAAAAGAAGGGAAGGAGCAAGTAAAAGCCATAGCACTCCGATCGGGTAAAGTACTAAGTAGCCCAAATAACCCTACTCTAGAGGAGGATGAAGAAGATGCTACTGATCTTTAAGAAGAGAACCTTCAAGGAGATGATGCTAAAACAAAGCTAGAGGAGGTAGTTAAGCTAGAAGCTGAGCAAAACACAAAACCTGTCCTCACACAGATACCATTCCCCTCACGGTTAGAAGATAAACGCAAAAGGGATGAAACGAAAATTTTACGTTTTCTAAACTTATTCAAATAGCTTAATATTAATTTGCCCCTCATAGAGCTAATAGAAAAGAATTCCAAAATACGCAAAGTATCTAAAAGAGATAAGGGCTAGGTGTATGAAAATTAAAAAGGGTGATCAAATTAACTTAAATACATCCTGCATTGCGATAATTACTAAGCAGATACCCCTAAAATTAAAATACCCAATAATTTTTACAATTCCAATAGAGATAAGGGACATAAACTTTAGTAAGGCCCTATGTTATTTAGGAGAAAACACTAATCTAATGCCCTTACGAATATATAAGAAACTCAGATTAGGGGAGCTAAAAAACACGCATACTACACTATAGTTGGCTAACAAATTTTCAGTGCAACTAAAAGGGGTGCTTGAAGATGTGTTAGTTAAGGTGCAAAATTTTATAATCTCTGTTGATTTTGTGATCTTAGTTTTTGAGGAAAACCCTTTTTTAGCTACATCTAGGTCCACCATTGAATTAGAAAATAACAAACTAATCATGAAAATCAATAGTGAGAATGAAACTTTTAAATGTGGTCACCTACATAATGAGGGATATAAGGAAAACCTAGGGAAAACATGTTATGAAATATTTATAGATTTCCCCAATGACCTTGATCCGAAAAGGACGTATCTGTGATTAGTGCAGGTTAAAAAAATAAGTTCAGAGAGCGGGACAAGCAGAACAAGGTGGAACGGCATGATCGACGTTAGGCCAATTCAGACAAAGAATCGATAGATAACGTGTCCATGTACAGACTTACAGAGCTGACGGATGAATCTGGCAGCCACAGGTGACACATCAATGAATGTTATATTAATTTTGTTGTAGTTTATTGTAAACTTGGTTTTTGATAAACTTAAGTAGGATTAGGATTAAATAGGTATCTTAGGATTTAATTTCATTAATATTATTTAGATATATGTTAAAGGGGTGCCCAAACAGCTTCGAATCAAGAAATTAGGCTAAAAATTGGGTCGATATCGTAACATGGAACTTTATTTATAGCAGATGAGGCCCAATTCTATACTTAACGAGATGGTATTATTGTAAATTAATATAGTTTTTATTAACTTTTCCTTCTTAGGACTTAGTGAATAAAATTAACATTTTTATGTGTTTTATGACCTTCTAAGCCAATTTGGGCCTAAGGCAATACTAACATGTTGATTAAGTGTGCATGGCATCATTTGAGGGAAAAAAGATAGTGGACTGCTCTTGATGTTATACAATGGAGATAGGATGTCACAACATAGCAAGCAGAATACCCAAGGAGCAGTCTACCAAATATGTCATAACACAGGCTAGACGGTGCTGTGACACAGCCTTGAAGACACCAAGAATAAAACAAACTGCCTTCAATGTCACAACACAAGGTTGAGGGTGTCGCAACACAACTGGGGTGAGGCCAATTTAATGAGCAAGGGTGTTTTTGTCTACACAAGCTAAATTAACATGCTTAGCCATCCTTACTTGACCTAATTAGGTCATAATACATGCAATCGATAAATACTTGCTCAGAACAACACATTAGGGAGGATTCTTAGGTTTTTATTTTCGTTCTTAATTTTTATCTAGTTGATGTTATGTTCTTGTAATCAAAAAATCCTATTCCGAAGTAAGAATGTATACATTAGGAGGGATTCTTAGGTTTTTATTCTCGTTCTTAGTTTTTACCTAGTTGATGTTATGTTATGCTAAGTCTGGTTCTCTGACCCATTCTTCCTCTACCGTTTTGACTGCATACCTTGGAACCGCTCTTTCCAGGTAAAGTCCTCTCCTTTGCTTTAGAGTTTCAGTGGCTATGATGTCTACCAATGTGTTTGTTGTTCGATGGACATGCTAAAATTTTATGGGTTTGAACTCTTTCTGTATAGTCTTTATATCGTGTATGATGGAGCATACTTCTAATTTATCTCTGGATTTTCAAATGCATTTCCTTATTACAGAAATTCAGTCCCCTTCAATGTAGATTCTACGTTCTTTCATTGCTAACCCCATTCTTACTGCCTCTAAACATGCATGTGCCTCTGCTGCGAAAGTCGAATCAACATTCTCGTGTATGGCCGCTCTAGAGGCAATCACTCTTCCTCTTTTTTCTGGAAACTATTCTCGAGCGTAATCTGAAAAAAATCTCAATTAGACCCTGCGTCAAAATTGATTTTTATGTCTTCTCCAAAAGGTAGGACCCATGAGTCTCTGATCGGTGCCTTTCTGAGTCCATTTTCCTCTAATCTGTCCTACTCCGTTATGTACTTTTTAATAAAAAAGGAAATATCTTTACTGGATTTCTTTACTTTTCATGCACATATTTGTTTCTCTCTGTCCAAAGGACCCAAAGGGATTCACAAATCATCCACTTCTAGGAATTTGAGCATTTATCAAAAGCCCAGGTAAGCCATTCAAACCAGTCAAGAACCATACTCTGATTTAGCCATTGTAAGTTCACTAATTGCCATACTTCTACTGAATCAGGACAGTGAAGAAATACATGTGTTATGTTTTCTGTTGCTTTCCCACATCTTGGGCAGTTTGTATTTCTTACTAATCTCTTGAAATGTAGATTTAATTTAGTAGGGATGTAATTTTTTGAGATGTGTCATACTGTAATCTTAATTTTGGAAGGGAGTTTGAGACTCCATAGTGCTTGGTAGAAATTAGTAGTTGATAGTTGTAATGTATTTAACATAGGAGTAGGAATACCCATCTATAATAGTTTATAGGCGCTCCGCACTGAGAATAGTCTCGATGGTTTACTCCTCTAAGCGACTTCATCTTCTTATGGAATTGCATCTAATGGGAGACGAAGGATCTTACCCGCATCGACCATAGTAAAGGTATTAGAGATTATTTCTTTCCTCCATTCTCTCTTATTACTATTGGTAAGCTCTACAACAATTAACAACTGGATGATTTAACTTGTAATTATTAGAACCTAGTAACCATGCACGATTAAAAATGGAAACATTATTGCTTTTTCCCACTCTCCAACAGGTTCCTTCCTGAAGCACTTTCTTGGATACCCATATACTTTTCCATGTGTAAGACGCATTTGTTTTTAATGTTGCTTGCAGAAGATCCGAATTTGGGTAATATTTGCCTTTAATAACTTTTGCCAATGATTTTGGGTTCGTAACTAGACTCCATCCTTGTTTTGCTAATAAGGCTACATTAAAATTTGAATAAAATTTTGAAAACCCAAACCCTTTTTTAACTTTAGATCACATAACTTTCCCCACGTACACCAATGCAAACCCTTCTTTTCTAGAGATTTTTGCCACCAAAACTTGGCCATTATTCCTTTCATTTCGTCACACAGTGATTTTGGGAGTAGAAAGCATGTCATAGAATAGGTTGGAATAGATTGTAAAATGGCTATGATAAAAACTTATTTTCCTTGCGGTAAGAATTGTACGCTTCGTTTATCTATTTTTCATTTCATTTGATCCTTTAAGCTTTCAAAAGAGGTTTTTTTCTTCTACCAACTATATTAGGAAGACCCAAGTACTTATCTGCGTTATTTGAATATCTCACTCCTATAGCATTATATAATTTTAATCTCACATTTTCGATAGTATTCGGACTAAAGAAAATTGTAGATTTCTCAAAATTCACACATTGTCTTGAGCAGTCTTCATACTCTTTCAATATATTTTTTAAGGCAATTACTTCACTAGTTGTAGCTTTTCCAAAGAGTATGCAGCCATCAGCAAAAAGTAGATGTGAAATTGATGGCCCACTTTGACTTGCCTTAACCCCCTTTAATTTCCCCTTTCTTCTAGTTAGACGCATAAGAGTAGATAAACCCTCACTACAAATTAGAAACAAATTAGAAAGGGAAAGAGGGCTTAGTGGGTCCACTTGCCTTAGCCCCCTTGTTGGCTAAATCTTCTCTCCTCTCAGCCCATTTATGCTTACTGAATATGAAACAGTTGAAATTCACTCCATCAGCGTATCCACCCAAGGCTTTGCAAAACCCATTTTACTCATAATTTCTTTCACAAAATCCCATTCCACTTTGTCGTAAGCTTTACTCATATCCAATTTTAAGGCCATTAACCATTTACTTTCTCCTTTTTTTGACCAAAAGTATGCAATATTTCATATGTCAATAAGATATTGCCTGATATCAGTTTGCTTAGGATGAAAGCACTTAGAGAATTGTGTAAGCGGATTGCCACAATTTTACTTACCACCTTATAAATGTCTTTACACAAGCTAATAGGTCAAAAACTAGTCATATTGATAGGTTTTGGATCTTTGAGATTAGAACTATATTAGTAATGTTTAAATTATCCATGCTCTTTGATCCATTACGAACATTTAAGCAAAATAGACTAACCTCTTTTTTGAGAATAAGCCAGTAATGTTAAAAGAAAATGGAGAACCATTAATATTTGGTGCCTTATTAGGTCTCATATCTTATACTGTGACAAAAACTTCCTCCTTTGAATGGGGTTTTGTAAGCTTGTTGTTCATATAATCTGATATACAAGTGTCCACCCCTGAGAAAATATGATGCATATTAGACATTCCTCTATTTGATTTGAAAAGGCTTTTGAAGAAATTTTTTGCAATATGTGCCATCTTGCTATGATCCTTTTTGACCTTACCATCTTCAGTTTCAAGGTAATTAATTATATTCCTTTTTCTTACGTTGTGAGGCAAATGAATGAAAGAATTTTGTGTTTTTATCGCTTACCTTAAGCCAATTAATCCCTGCCATTTTTTCCCAATACAACTCGTCAATTTCTCATTTTAATTGGAGTTTTGCATCAATTAAATCATTTAAAATTTCAGTTTGTTGATCTGCTTTTTGTAAATATTTTAGTTTGCTGTGCAATCGCGCTTTAAGTTCATTTCTTTTCCATTTGATATCTTAGTTCCATCTCATCAAACTTTTGCCTAGGCCTTTCAATTTTTGTAGTAATTCCCCACTTGTCATGCTCCAAATTCTTTGAAGTTCCTCCTCAAATGTCCATCATCAAACATGCTTCAAAATAAAAGTCCTTTTTGTTTTTATTGTACCTTTCTTTTCTAATTGAATTAGGATAGGGCAATGGTCAGAGAAAGAGAGTGTGGTAGATTATTTTTTTCTTGTAATTGCCAACGAATTTTCCCTTTCCCAAGTACTGCCTGAGGGTTCCCTAAATCACGAACATCCAAACATAAGATTTTTATCGTGCCCGATTGGCAAACCGGCTGGGTTCCTCTATCTTATCACCTTTTCCAAGCATGTCTTCTTTAGTTTTTGATTCCCCTACTATTTGTTTTGCCCTTTTACTTTTGATCGTATTTGGGCAAATTGGTTCTGTATTCTTCAAATCATATTAATCCCTTTTCCTTTTTCCATGGATTGGTATCCCCTTACTTTGATCCATTGGTGCATTGTTTCCTATTTTCTTTGTCCTTTTCGAGGCCCATTGGGTCCACCAATAATATTTTAAAAGAAGAGTTTGGCCCATTTTCATAGTTGCAGGGGAATTGGCCCAAGTTGAATGACAATTATGTTCCCTTCTATCCTTATAGGACTTTGAGAGAGTGAGATTTCTTCGTTACATTCCTCTTTACCCTCACACCGAACTTTATCCATATCTTTTTCCTTAATATTCGGTCGTAACCAATTTGAGTTCAACTTGGTTTCAACCTCTCTTATTTCCAAATTGTCCTTCACTAGCGTCTTCTTTCTCTTCTGAAAAGTATTAGAATTCATGTTGCCCTCTATTCCTTCATCAGATCTCCCTAAGTAGTAGTGTTGTGGCATTGATTTCTTCATGGTGACTCCTAGTTGCGTACTGACTTTCCCTATCACATTTGATTTGGCTTTAGCTTTCAGGGCTAGTGAGAAAGGTAGATCATCTTTTGATAATCCCTTAGATTTATCTAGAGTGTCATTGCAATCCTTTATCACATGTCATATATGTTCTCATCCAGAGCAAAAGCTAGGCAAATATTCATATTTAAAAGGAATCCAAGACTTTTCTTGCGTGCCTACTAGAATGAAGATCCCTCTATGTAAGGGCTTTTGAACATCTAAATCTAGTTTTATACGGAAAAATTCCCATTAATTCTGAGCTAATGACTCCTCCAAAAATGGATCCAATTGCATGTTTAAGGTCTTTTTTTCACATTCAGGTGGAGAAGGTTCGATTTTAAACCAAAAAGGGGATTGAACCAGACAAATATTACTTCTATCAATTTTTCTAGTGTTTTTAAAATCACCAAATTTTGTCTAAAAGATCATGGTCTCCTTTACATTATTTATTCTAGATCTCCTTCATTTTCAAATTCAATCTTGAGCAATTTTTTACCAGCAATCTTAGTCTTAAATTTTTTTGTTTTCTAGATACTCTTTAATTGGGCTGTAAAGCTATTTGGATTGCAGGTTTTTGTCATCCATATGGTCCTTAAAAGAGTCAAGTTTCCATTGGGGGCTACTAGCAAACTTTTAGCTGTTAGATGTACCAATTTTTCTTCCAGGAGAGAGATATCGTCTCTCAACATAGCTATCTTTGTCACCGCCTTACTCCCTACCCAGCTACAGCAAACCTATTTCTTTGGGATGCTAACGAGATAGCACTCTTGACAGTTATTCTCCATGTTTCTTTCTTTAACATTATTAATTGAATGTTTGTGTAAAGATTAGAATCAATTTATATGTTATACATATTTTGCACGCTTGAATTGTACTAATCTAATTAATTGATTGAGAGGTAGAGTTTAATTTGGATTGGTTAGATCTGATTGAGTGCAATTAAACTCTAGGATTGACGACCCTAGGAAGTCATTTTGGTAGGAATTAACCTGAAATTGATATTGCCTACCAAGCATCACTCATTTATGTATGAAGGAACCTTACACAATGACATCATTACATTTACGAGCTTTAAATGAACAAGGAAGAAGAAACTCGCCATAAGGCTACAGTAACGTCATGGTCAATTGTGTAACTTCCTATATATTTGAGGGTTGTACATTAGGGGAATTGTAACACCCCGAACCCGAGACCGTCACCGGAGTCGAACACGAGGTGTTAACAGACTTTTAAAAATTTTCCAGACACTGCCAATCTGCGTAATAGTCGCTTTAAAAATCATATCTTGAGTTTCACAACTCAAAAATAAGTTTCGTGATTTTTCCCTGAAACTAGACTCATATGCCCATCTACATATTTTTTTCTAGAATTTTTGGTCGGGCCAATTAGTACAGTTTATTAGTCAAAGTCTCCCATGTTACAGGGATCGACTACCCTGACCTTTGCGCATTACAACTTGGATATCTCCTTGTACAGGGCTCCAATACTGATGCTGTTTCTTTCTATAGAAACTAGACTCAGAGAGGAATCCATACATATAAGGCATGACTTATAATTATCTCTGGACAATTTATGGTAAATTTTCAAAGTCAAAACAGGAGATCCAGAAACCGTTCTGGCCCTGTTTCACGAGAAATTTAATATCTCTTAATATACTGTTCATATGATTGTTTCGTTACTTTCATATGAAAATAGATTCATCAAGGTTCGATTACATAATTTATTCACTATTTAATTCCATTCCTACAAATTTTTGTAATTTTTCAAATCCACACCACTGCTGCTGTCAGCATCTGTTTTCAAGGTAAACTTTACCTATTTCGTGGTTACCATGGACCGACTAGGGTTTTGTCATACATAGGTCCACATATGATCATATTTAGCCATTCCAATGGCTGATCATTTGCCCAACACTTCCATTCCAAACCATAGTCACATCATGAAACCATATATACATACATAAACACAAATGGTCTAATGCCATACTCCACTTCTACAAGCCATTTTCGCATGGCTGTACACACATACATCACAAAAAGTGCTTAAAACAACAAGGGGTAGTCCTATACATGCCATATCCAGAGTTCAACTAAAAGAGTACCAAAAGAGCTTTGATAGTGTGGATGACTTCGACCTCGATGATCCCGAATCCGATAGCTAACGAACAATATCTATAAAACAGAGAGCCAAAGCAACGGGGTAAGCATTTTAAAGCTTAGTAAGTTTCAAGTAATGAAATCGGCTTTGACTAAAGTATTACATCCACATAGCTAAATGAATCACTTTATTAATTCACATTCTCATAATCATACTTACTTCACACTTCATCAACATATACACACACAAGGTATTAACCTATCTAAAAGTCGAAAGTTCGTTAGTCGATTGAACGAATACTATTAAAAACGAATCGACTTTTCCGATGCACACACAAACATACCTTATCGTTTGGGTTTTTCGAGCGTATTAATTGAATGTATTACAACACAACGCGCTCACCTTCGAACCCAAGTTTCTTCGGAATTTAGCCGGATATAACCACAAGCACAAATGCCCTCGGGTCTTAGCCCGGATATATCAACTCGCACAAATGCCTTCGGGTCTTAGCCCGGATGTATCAACTCGCACAAATACCTTCGGGTCTTAGCCCGGATGTATCAACTCGCACAAATGCCTTCGGGTCTTAGCCCGGATATATCAACTCGCACAAATGCCTTCGGGTCTTAGCCCGGATATATCAACTCGCACAAATGCCTTCGGGTCTTAGCCCGGATATATCAACTCGCACAAATGCCTTCGGGTCTTAGCCCGGATATCATTCAAATGCTCATGCACATATATATCAACAATCATGACACATCCATATTTCACTTTCGTTACTAAGGCTCAAACACAAAGCATTTATTAAACCTTTCCAATTTCGGCTCAATAGCCACACACAAAGAGCATGATTTCAATTGGCTTTATAACATAGTCTCTATGCACATTTGACTATCCATCATGGGATGACTAATCATTTCAATATAATTCAAGTAGGGTCATTACTCGAAGACTTACCTCGGATGTTGTCGAACGACTTCAATGGCTATTCAATTACTTTTTCCTTCCCTTTATCGGATTTAGTTCCCCTTTGCTCTTGAGCTTAAGTTCAACAAATTTTAAAATAGTCATTAATCGACTATTCAAGTATTACTTTCAGAATAATATATATATTGATTCGACTTTCACACACATAGATTATAGTAAGCTTTATAAAAATCAATAAATAATTCATTAGCAAATTTTCATTAATGTTTACAACAAAATCACATATTCACTACGAGCTGTTTTCCCTGAGCAGCAGTCACTAAATTATCTATAACTGGAGCTAAAAAACTTCAAATCACTTGCCGTTAATTTTCCCTGAATATAGACTCGTATATCTTCCATCCATAAAATTTTCAGAATTTTAGGCTTGGCCAATCAATACCAGATTTTTCTTAAAGTTTCCCCTGTTTCACTGTTTGACTAATCTGACCACTCTTCACTACGAATCAAATTTCTCATTTTACAGAATTCAAAATGTGTTGTATTTGATTTCATTTGAAACTAGACTCATTAAGGAGTTTAAGCATATAAATTTTATCTTATAATCATTTTTGTACAATTTATAATGATTTCCTAAAAACAGAACAGGGAATCTAGTAGTCATTTTGACTCAGCCCCACAATACTTCAAATATCTCAAGATCGGTAACTCTTTAGTTTTTATAGTTTCTTTTGTAAGAAAATAGACTCTTCAAGCTTTAATGACATAATTTACTCAGCTTCTAATTCAACTCCTACAAATTATGGCGATTTTCCAAAATTACCTTACTGCTGCTGTCCCCAAGCAGATTATTACCAAATCAAATACTAACATTTGCATTTCACCTTAATAGCTAGCTTAGCAAACCTTAATTTAACATATAATTTACACATATCACATTCCAAGCATTCACTCTATTCTATCACTTAAGGTACAAACATTACTCAATAACTTCCTAATTCAAGTACACATTCGGCCTTGGTACATAATAAGGTAGTCGATTCCTTTCCCTTTAGCACCCATTGCTCACATATGATTATTTGTATAGCTCAAACACTCATCTATCTTTGCTCATCTAAATTTATCATGAAACAACAAAATTTACCATTGTCAAATACCATAGCCGAATGTCATTAAAGCTAAACCACCATGAAAATTTTACTTATCACCTCATACCTTATTATCAAATTGAACTAATTATGCTTATAAAAATAATATCAAAACCGAAACCTTTTGATAATTAAGCCTCTAATTATTTATTACAATTACCCAAACGAAATTTTCTCACATTTAACACTTATATACCAATCAATTGTTGAAGACAAACAAAATCTCATTTCCTCCCTTGACAACCACAACCGAAAGCTCAAACCAACATCTAAAATTCCAAGTTTTCAAATGGGCTAATATGGAACTAGCTAATTGACTTAAACTAAACTTAAAATTTCAAAAACTAACAAAATTTTTACTAACCTTCTCAAGCTTCAAGTGACCGAATGTTTCCCTCCTATCTTCCTCTTTACAATCGGCCAAGAAGAACCAAGGATACAAGCTTTGTTTTCATTACCTTTCTTTTTTCTTTTATTTATTATAACTCCAATAACCCAATTTCTTATTATAATATCAAATTCAACAAATATATTGCCCATCATCAATCCATCTTGGCCGGCCACTATAAGGGAATTGGGCAATTTGACATGCAAGTCCACCCTTGTGTTGACATGCACTAATAAGCCCTTTAAAATTAGCCTATCATATTTCACCATGTCTCATGTTGATCCCTATTTAATAATTCCTCATGCAATTGTCAAAATTAGGGAATGAAACTTCCACATATGCATGTACACACACATAATAAACATAGAATATAGCAATTAATTATTTTTATAACTCGGTTTTGTGGTCCCGAAACCACTTCCCGACTAGGGTCACATTAGGGCTGTCACAGGAAATGCGTTATCTAAAGTGTATGGGGGCAGCATAGGAAGTTTATGTTTTTAACTTATGCTTATGTTTTTATTTTCATAATTTTTTATCTCTCTTGTCTAAAGTGTGCTTGAGCTTGTAAAAATACAAGTAATTAGTTAGGAGCATGTATGTAGGATGATTGTGTTTACTGTAAATTTGGCATCATAGTGAGTGATTTTAAATTATCAATTATTAGACTAGTTAGTTCTATATATTACACTATAAATAGGCATTAAGTAATTCAGTATACCAAATGATAGAAAAAATATAGAGAAACGAGCATGTTAGTATGAAAAATAAATGACTAGAGTTGTGATTATTTAGTTGATTAAATTCATGAATATTGAGATACCTAGGGATGATTTGAGGCATTATTTGGTATAAAACTACAACCAAAAAGCTAACATTATTCACTGACCTTTAGTATCATATTTGAGCCAAAAATCACTTCTTGATAAACCTTCATACAAAACCCAACGCCAAAAAGTGAATTGTACTTACCCTTTTCCTTTGGTCCTTGAACTGCGAGAACTTAGACGTCAGGCCATACGTATTGAGGGATAGGTAGAGAGATAATGGTTAAGCTAAAAATATGTGAATAAAGAAAATTTTAGAAAAAGTCAAAACGAGTGGAAAAGCACAAAATCAATAGAAAAGAATTATGAGTGAGAAAAGGTTGAAAAAATCAAAGTGATCCAAAAATAAGGTCACAAAAATAGAAACACTTGATCATTAGTGCACAAAAACTCATAAGTTGACCATAATTGCTATTATTACACTGTGACTTCTCATATGGAGAAATAAGAAAGGTGAGAGAAGAAGAGTTAATGTGCGAATAAAAAAGTGTGATATATTAATTATAGCTAAAGCTACAAATATGCGAATAAAGAAAATTTTAGAAAAAGTCAAAACGAGTGGAAAAGTACAAAATCAATAAAAAAGCATTATGAGTGAGAAAATGTTGAAAAAGTCAAAGTGATCCAAAAATAAGGTCACAAAAATAGAAACACTTGATCATTAATGCACAAAAACTCATAAGTTGACCATAATTGCTATTATTACACTGTGACTTGCCATATGGAGAAACAAGGAAGGTGAGAGAAGGAGAGTTAATGTGGTGAATGGGAAAAGGACACTAAAGGGGGTGAATAGGGAACAATATGATATGCCAAACAAATTTCATACTTAAATGGATTTAATGCTCCCTATTCTTCAATTACATACCAAACTTAAGCCTCAGAACGTTATAAGTCGAAAAATCCTATGTGACCTAGGTAAATCTATTTGTGAGTGGACATTGTATTAGGTGATCATAATACTACAGCTTGTCTTCTTTATGTTTGCAAGAATTTTAGCTTTCAAGCACAGAATTGTTATCCTAAAGGAAAAGTAAGTTGGGCCAGAACGTGAACGTTTAACGGCATAATTCTGCATTTCCTTTAGGATGGCATAAGGTTGAACAGATGAAGTAGAACTATACATTTGCGAGTGGTGTCAAATATTCTCTTCAACAAGTGTGGATTCCTTGCTTTGACACAGTCCTCTTAGAACTTGAAACTTTAAGTTCCTCGAGAATTTCTTGCAAATTTTCAGACTCTATATTGCTCATCAAGGAGAAATATTCGTCGTTTTCGAAATCAGGCAATTCAAAGAACTTATTAATAGCGTTCAAAATTATATAGTTATAATTATCATATTTTCTTCTTTTTTTATTGAACTAAAAATATTTATTCTAGATGCTTTTTGAAAATATTTACAAAAAGAGGCATCTAATTTTTAATATTTACAAAAAGAGCAACCAAATTTTTAAAAATAATTCAATTAAGTCCCTAGACTTAATGAAAATTCAAAATTGAGTTGTAACATAAAACTTGGATCAAAATTGACCCTTTTATTTGAAAAACTAAAAATTTATTGTCATTTAGGGAGTAATTTCTTGGAAAATTATGTTAAAATCAATTCCCAAGAAAGATTGGAGAGGTCACAAGCGATCCCACTTAAATTCTAATCTCCTAGACAAAATTTATTTAAACATACTAATCCCGAAAATATACCCTAAATCATTTATTCAAACAGAAGAATAAGAAAAATTAAATATCTGAACGAGATTTGATTCTGTTCATTTTTATCTCCCGAGTAATGTTTCAAACGTTGGGCATTAACTCGAAAATTACCTCTCTTACCTTGAAGTTCAACAATTTCGTATCGATACTCGACCAATCATAAATGGATCGGACCAACGTGATTTTAACTTACTTGGAAAGAACCTTAATACGGAATTGAATGACAAGACTTGCTGACCTATTTCAAATTCTCGAACTTGAGTGTGCTTGTCATGTTTCTTGAGTCTCTCCTTTAGTAATTTGGCATTCTCGTATGAAGACCCAAGTTGAGTCGTTGGAGAGCCCAGTAAGCTTTGTGTTCTAACTCCAAGGGTAGATGGCTGGCTTTCCCAAAGATTAACCTATAGGGTGACATCCCTAAAGGTGTCTTATATACTATCCTGTAAGCCCATAAAGCATCATCCAGTCTTTTGGACCAAACTCGTTGGGTCGGACAAACTACCTTCTCAAGTATGCCTTTGATCTTCTTGTTTGCTAGTTCAGCTGCCTATTCGTCTGCTGATGGTAAGCTGTAGCGACCATGTGTTTCACTCCATGTTTATCTAACAACCATTTCAACCACTTGTTCACAAAATGGGACCCTTCATCACTGATGATGGCTCTTGAGGTCCAAACCTTGTGAACACATGTTTCTGCAAAAACTTTATTACAACCTTAGCATCATTTTTCGGATATGCCTCTGTCTCAACCCGCATAGACACATAGTCTACTGCTACTAATATGTACTTGTGACCAAAAGACGAAGGGAAATGACCGAGAAAGTCAATACCCTAAATATCGAATAATTTTACTTGAATGATGTTTATTCAAGGCATCTCATTTCTGTTGGTGACATTTTCGACCCTTTGACATTGATCACAACTCTTTACGTAAGCATATGCATTTTTGAATAGTGTTGGCCAAAAGAATCCAGCTTGCAATATCTTGGCTGCAGTACGTGTGCCTCCGAAGTGTCCCCCACTCGGAGCTGAGTGACAATGGTATAAAATCTTATATACTTTATCTTCTACCACGCATCTCCTCATCATTTGATCTGCACACTTTTTAAACAAATACGGTTCTTCCCAGAAATAGTACTTCACATCGTGAAAAATGTTTTTCTTTTGATGATACATCTTATCAATTGGCATCAAACCGCAGGTTAAAAAGTTAGCAATATCAGCAAACTAAGGGGTATTATGGACATTATTTACCTTTAGTATGTGTTCATTTGGAAACGTCTCTTGAATTGGTATAAGAGGAGAGTTCCCTTATTGCGGCTCCAATCTTGACAAGTGGTCTGCTGCTTGGTTTTCCACTCCCTTTCGATCTTGAATTTCTAGATCGAACTCTTGAAGTAGAAGTATCCATCAGATTAGTCTTGGCTTAGCGTCTTTCTTGGCAAGTAAATACTTAATTGTCGAGTGGTCCGTATAAACAATCACTTTGGTACCTACAAGATAAAATCAAAACTTGTCAAAAGCAAACACAATAGCAAATAACTCTTTTTTTTGTTACCGTGTAATTCAGTTGAGCTCCTGTTAGAGTTCAACTCGCATAGTAGATGGGATGAAAAACTTTGTTCCTTCGTTGACCCATGATAGCTTCGATCGCGAAGTCACTTGTATCACACATCAATTCAAATGACAAATCCAGTTTGGTGTGACTATTATAAGTGTCGAGATTAACCGAATCTTTAAACCGTTGAAAGATCTTAAGCACTCTTCATCAAATTTAAACGTCGTGTCCTTTTCCAATAATTTGCATAAGGGTTTAGCAACTTTGGAGAAGACCTTGATAAATCTTCGATAGAAATTGGTGTGGCCCAAAACACTCGTAACACCCTTTACAGATATTGAAGGTGGCAGTTTCTCAATAACATCTACCTTTGCTTTATCTACCTCGATTCCATGAAATGACACTTTTCCCAGTTAAGTATAAGGTTTGTTTCTTCGCATCGCCTTAGTACCTTGGCTAGATTGGCTAGGCAATCATCATATGTATCTCCAAATACTAAAAAATCATCCATAAAAACTTCCAAATATTTCGCAACCATATCAGTAAAAATAGACATCATACATATTTGAAATGTAGCAGGTGCATTACATAAACCAAATGGCATACGCCTAAATGCAAATTATCGTACGGACAGGTGAATGTTGTCTTGTGCAGATCTTCCGGTGCTACTGTAATCTGATTATACCCAGAGTATCCATTGAGAAAACAATAATAATCACACCCTGTAAGTCTATCTAACATCTGGTCCAAAAAGGTAAAGGAAAGTGATCTTTTCTAGTTGCCTTGTTCAGCTTCCGGTAATCGATGTAAATTTTCCATCCCGTAACCGTTCTAGTCAGTATCAACTCATTATTCTTGTTTTCAATGATCGTGATACCTCAATTTTTTGGCACGTACTGGACCAGACTTACCCATGAACTATCTAAGATGGGGTAAATTATACTCGCATCTAACCACTTGATGATTTCTTCTTGACTACGTCCTTTATGGTGGGGTCAGTTTTCGTTGTCCATCAATTGTCCCTTTTTCACCATCTTCTAAGATAATTTTGTGCATTCATATAGATGGACTAATTTCGCAAATACCGACTATGGTCCATCCGATAGCCTTCTTGAATTATTTCAACACCAGGATGAGTTTCTCTTCTTACTCAGTAGTTAATTCTGCTGAAACAATCACATGTAGAGTAGAAGAGTTACCTAAATAAACATATTTCAAATGTGAGGGAAGTACCTTCAGTTCTAATTTAGGTGGCTCCTTGATTGACGCTTTTGGTTGGGCATAATCCCTTTTCTCTAACTCCAAAGATTCAAAGCAGGTCCACTACCATCCTCGTGTGAGCATTGAGACCATTATAAAATGTCTGAAATTGTATGCAATGTGGGATCCCGTGATGAGGGTACTTCCGTAATAATTCTTTGTACCTTTCCCATACCTCATACAATCACACATCATCCATTTGTTGGAAAGCAGTGCTCTCATTCCTCAACTTAGCATTCTTGCTAGGCAGGAAATACTTCATAAGAAATTTTTCTGCTAACTCTTGCCATGTTGAAATTGAGTTTGGTGGTAATGAGTTCAACCAAGCTCGAGCTCTGTCCCTTAGTGAATATAGGAACAGCTTCAATCGTAATGCATCTTCAGGTACTCCGGTTAACTTGAAAGAATTGGTCACCTCCATAAATAGTCTTAAGTGTAAGTGAGGATCTTCGGTAGGCATTCCACTAAATTGGGCCACTGTCTGAAGCATCTAGAACATGACTGGCTTCAACTCGAACTGTTGTGCCTCAATTTCGGGTCTCCTCATTTCTGATGTCCCTAAGCTTGAAAATTGGAGTCCTGCGCACTCAATTAAACTCGTTAATACTACCTTAGACCCGTATTGGCCCAATAGATCATCTAATGCTAAATTATGCGTAAAAATGTTTATTTTGCTAATAATTGAATCTAAACCACGGAAATGGAAAAATAAACAAATTAACATCAACTGGCTTAAAAATAAGCTCTTTAAGTGCCAGAAAGTATCTAATTTTCCATAACGAATTGTGGCAGATCAGTGCCTCATTGGTATGTTTGAAGTATAACATGCCAAGTATACCTGACTTTTCCCGAGACCGTTAACAGGGCAACCATTATTTCAAACATATACACATGATTCACATATCATAGTTTCATACACAACCAACTTATAAAAACATTTTCATATCATCATATGTAAAACATCACAATTTTAACAAGTTATCAACCATTTCATACTTACCTATTCATGAGACAAGTAAGTTCATACCTCAATCAAGCTAATCGCTACAATCTATACGTGAAATTTTGAATTTAAATCATGAAAGCACAAACCAGAATAACTAATCATCGATGGTCTTTACCTTTCCTTTATCTTGAGATGGCCTAACGTCATCTTTAGATAAGTATGATAATTCAATTATAGAAATGGTATTAGTTTCCACTGAATAACATGAAAACACATAATTTAACATAATTTTTATTTTATTTATTTTAGTCCGTATATTCAAAATGTTCATTTCTTTTATATTTAATGTCGATTAAAAATCAAATTTCTAATTCTTTCATTAGTGACCTTATACCTCTAACCTATAGCATAATTTATTAACACCTTTTAGTTTATTCAATTTAGTCACTAATGTTATACATAAACTACATAGGTTAATTCAATTTCTAATCAATTTCCACATTTTTTTTCTACTTTTCAACTTAGTCCAACCATGCTCAAAACTCATACTTCAAGTTACAATCAAAATCAAGCTCAATTTCATCAAACACCTATAACACCCCACACTCGACCCAATCGTTAGATCTAAGATGAGAGATATCACATTCACTACTATACCAACTACAATTTCATTTTCATATCAATTAAACAAGTTATACAAGTTATTAGGTTTGAAAACTGAATAAATGCATTATTTAATCAAATACATGTTATAAACAAGCTTACAAAAGCTCTTACGAAACACCAATGTTAATCGAAGGACTAAAATTTAAAAGTTTCAAAATGCAAGGCTGATGTTGTGACCATGAGGGAGATTTGTCGCGATATTGAGAGCAGAAGCATGACGTAATGACTTCAAGCAATGTGAGTTACGACCTTAGAGACAAGAAATTGACGTTGCGACTTCAGTAAGGGAACGTTGTGACCTTGAAAATAAGGGGATTCTATGTCGTAACCTCAACAGGGGAGAATTGCGACTATGGAAATAAAATCTTAATGTTGCGACATCAATAGAAGAATGTCACAACCTTAAGGGAAGTTTCCCATAAATTTTTGTAAACATTCAATTCAACTTGCTAACTTCAAAACCAAATGGCCTAGATGGCCTCAAAGATCAACACATCCCATTTTAGGCATTAATTTTAAAGCCAAACTTCATCTTCAATACTTATAAACATCTTAAAACATATGATCATATACATATTCACATTCATTCTAGATTCAAACATCCCTTTCATTAACTTGGCATATAAGCAACATTCCACATTCTATTTATTGTATCACATATCTACTTTCAATGTAACGACCCAAAAGCCAGTGATATCCGAAAATGAGGTTTTAGGACCTTCTCTTCGTAAATCAGACTCGTGAATATTTTATTAAATATTTACAGAATTTATATTATAGGTGAACTGAATTTTGGATAAGCAATTTTATTGAATTAGTGAATAATTAAGGTTCAAGGACTAAATTATAATAGTACTAAAACTTGCATCATGGATTTTTAAGCTAGAAACAAAGATTATGGGCTAATGTGGTACTTATACCACATTGAAAGTATAGTGGACAGTAATTGACCATGTTATTTGAATAAATGTGACAGATTAATAATGTAAAATAATAAATAATAATAAAACATAAGTAATAAAAAAAGGTAATGGAAGCTAGTGGAGAGAAACTGATTGCCTATCGTTCATAGAATAAATATAGCACAAAAAATATAAGAATTAAGAACGGCGATGTCCACAAGTGCACGAGTCAAATTGTAATATAGTTGTACAACGAAATTCCAAAAAGATTCCAAGGATCGTACCCAAGAGAGGATGGAATAAATAATGAAAATACTTTTACAAAAACAAGTCAAACTAGTAGGGATTGTTTCCTATATTACGATTAACCATAAAATAGATTAAGAGAAATCGTACCAAATTTTAGTTAATTCCCACCTTAATGACTTCCTAGGGTTGTCAGGCCTAGAGTTTAGTTTCTTTCTTTCCTGAACAGCTGATCCACTAAGAGAACCTTACAAAATAGTTAATTAATCATACCTCCACTCTCTAATCCCCCATAGGAGGATTAGTTCCTCGTGGATCTCATAAATAATATAAACTTGATAGAAAGCATAAACATGAATAACAATTCAAGAGTATAAAGTTTAGAAGAAGCCTGATTTGTATTAGAATTGAATGCAAAATCCTCATAGAGTTTGATTATGTTTCACAAATTTGATTTCTTCAACAAAAGCAAATAACAAAAACTGAAATAAACCTAAAGTCTAAGACAAGAGAAAAACTAAAGACTAAATCTAAGAAGAAAATTATAAAATACGAAAGTTGTCCATAACATGTGTTAAATGAGCCTATTTATAGACTTTAGAGTCGCCATCGTCCTTAACACTAGATCATCTGATGTCCTCGTGCTTAATGTTTGATAGTGCAAACCAAATTGCCCCTAACTCGTAATTATTTCCCGTACAGAGGAGACGTTGCGACACACCAGATCCTGTGTCGTGGCATCGAGGGTAGTATGCTCTACCTTCAGGATGTCTTCAAGAGCAAGTTGCGATACCCTTTGGCTGAATCTGTAATAGTCCGAATTTGGGCCTAGTCGAAACAATGGTTTCGGGACCACAAATGTAATATTTTGAAAATTTCTATAGTAAGATATTATCCTTGGTATAGTAAAATAAGGAAATAAAGTAACAAAAATGGAAATTTTGAGTTATGTCAACATTGAGAAGTATATTATGACATATTAATGCAAGGAAGGATTAAATCGCAAAAGTGAGAAAAGTAATGTTGCCCAAGAGTAAATACTCAAAATTTGAGGGGTTAAAGTGTAAATATAAAAAATTTTAAGGACCAAAGGTATAAATATTTTAAGGGTGGAATGATCTAGAAACTAACGAAAATGGATGAATTAGGACCAAATTGAATAAGATAAGAATTATGAGGGACTAAATCATAATTTTACCAAATTAAGTTTGATTCAATGATGAAATTTTAAAAGATTATGAAGGGCAAAATGGTCAATTAGAAGAGAGAGAAATCTAGAAGGCAATGATGATGTTGGTGATATTTTAGATTAATTAATTAAATAAATATTAGTTTATTAATATTTTAATATGATTTTTAAATGATATTTTATTAATTTATTATTATTCTATTTAGTATATATATGAAAGGAAAGATGAGGAATTATCATCTTCTTCCCCATGCAACCAACGCATGAAGAGGAAAGAAAGAAAGAAACTTTCTTTTCTTTACAATTTGGTCCTTTTATCAAAAATTCACCATTTTCACTTAGAAATCAAAAGAATTTCCATATCCATCAAGAGAGAAAGATAACAAGGAGACTATGAGGAGCTATAAGATCAAGTTAGATTCAAGAAATAGAAGCTGGAGGAGAGAGAAAATCAAGTTAAAGATTGAAATCAATTGAGCAAGGTAAGAACATCAAGATTTCAATATATTTTTGAGTTTGATATTATTGAAAAGGTATGAAATTGATGTTAATGTAGAGTTTTATTATATAAGGTTTTATGTTCTTGGTATGTTAGTGAAGACAAAATAAGAGAAAGTGATGAGAAATAGTGTAGAGAAAGAAAATAAGAGTGTTATAAACTTAGTAATCAATATTTTGCACTAAAACAGTTTGGACAGCAGTAGTAGGTTAATTTTGAAAAATCACCAAAAATTGTGGAAATTGAATTAGAAGATGAATAAAATATAAAATTAAAGCTTATTTAATCTAGTTTCTCATAGAAGAAACGGTTCAAGCAATAGAATTGTAAATCATGAAATATAATAAATTTTGTGAGACAATGTTAGAATGATTTCGGGTTCCCCTGTTCTGACTTTGGAAAATCATAAAAAATTGAATAAAAATAATTATGAGTTATAATTTATATTATTAGAATCCTTAATTAATATATTTTTAAATAAAATAAACGAAAACATCATCCAAATTTTTTACAATTAGATAATTCATTTTTAGTGAAGAGTGATCGGAACTATCAGACAGCAAAATAGGGGAAATTTTAAGGAATAAACTGTACTATTTGGCTGAACCAAAAATTTTGAAAATTTTATGGCAGGAAGATATGTGAGTCTAGTTTTAGGGAAAATTAACGTATCTTAATTTGGATTTCTGTAGCTGAAGATATAAATGATTTAGTGACTATGACTCAAATGGACAGGTTTGAATAAATTTACAAGAAAATAGTGAAATTATAGATAATGTTACTTATAAGCATGTTATGTAAATTAAGGATGTGGAATGGAGAGGAGGAGGAGGAAAATAAATTTATGAATATTATGCTAGCATGGATTTGCATTTCAAATGGTTAGTTTGCATGATTTGGGCTCGAGGACTAAATTGAACAAAAGTAAAACTTTAGGGGCAATTTTGGAAAAATGTCAAAAATGACCAAATTGCATGAAATGAATTGTTTTATTATTTAAATTACTAAATTGAATGAAATATTAATTTAGATCAAGATTGGGTGGAAATTTGAGAAAAAAATAGAAATTTTTCAAAATGTCCCTGAATTTTGGTATTTCTGCAATTTAGCCTGGTAAGTTCGTATGAACTATATTTTGTATAATTTTAATTGAATTGAATGCTATTTGGAAATGAATATCATATATATGTTTGTTTGGAATTGAATTATTATTGGATGTTTTGAAATGATTATCGAAAACTCGATTGGGTTGGAAGCTTGTTGGAAATATATCACATTATCCATTGGTTCTATCGGAAATTTTGGATGATTTGATTCTGGTTATTGTATAAGTTAAATTGGTTAATGTTAGCTCATAAATGTTTTGATTTTGATTGGTTATAAATATGAATGTTTGATGAAATGAAATGTCTGAAAATTAATTTGTAAACTCCGGTAATGCTCTATAACCCTATTCTGGGGAAGGATACGAGTTAGGGGTGTTACAGAATCGCGACACTGAAGGCAGTCTTGAAACTTTTCTATTCTACTCCCCATGTTGCGGCATCCAACTCTTCGTGTTGCAACATAGCTACCAGTATCGGGTTAGCACGCCTTCTAATAGTCTCATGCATGCTCACGTTTATGCCTCATTCAACCGTTAAGGTCAATAAAAGACTCAAATTACACACTTTGTTGAATTTAACTAAACTTACAGAAACGTAATTAAAAATTAACTAAAATGATTATGTTCAAGCTCCTAAAGTGCAAAAACTAGTTTAATCTGGTACACTAAATTACGATAGAGTGAGATCCTTCATCACTAATTATAGCTCTCAGAGTCTCATACTGTGTAAATTCATGCTTATGTAGGAATCACATGACTACCTTAGCATCATTCGTTGGGTATGCCTCGGCTTCTACCCACTTGGATACATAATCAACAGATACTAAGATGAACCTATTGCCAGACCAATGCCCCAAACGTCAAATGATTCTACCTCTAAGATGTTTGTTAAGGGCATCTCGTTCCTTCTTGATATGTTTCTAGTCTTTTGGAATCTATTGTAATTATTTACATATGCATATGCATCCTTAAACGTCGTTGGCCAGAAAAATCCAGCTTGTAATATTTTTTATGTAGTCCGGGAAACACCAAAATGTCCCCCACTTGGATATGAATGGCTATGGTATAAGATCTCGTCAATATCGCTTCCAGCTACACACTTCTTGATTATATGATTTTCACATTTCTTAAACAGAAATGGCTCCCCCCAAAAGTAATACCTACTATCATAAAGGAATTTCTTCCTTTGTTGGTATGTCATTCCATGAGGCATTATTCCTCATGCTAAATAATTTGCAAAATAGGCAAACTAAGGAGTTTCACAGATTTGACTTACCTCAAAAATATGCTCATCTAGTAAATTTTCATTGATATGAACAAGTGAGTGAATTACCTCATGTTACTCAAATCTCGACAGATGGTCAGCTACTTGATTTTCAACTCTCTTTCTGTCTTGGATCTCAAGGTCAAATTCTTGGAGTAAAAGTATCCACTGAATCAATCTCAGTTAAGTATATTTTTTGTGAGTAAATATTAAATGGTTGAATGATCAGTGAAGACTATGACTTTTGTACCTATAATATATGCACAAAACTTGCCAAAAGCAAAAACTATAGCAAAAAGTTCTTTTTCAATTACTGTATAATTAAGTTGGGCTCCTCTCAAAGTTCTGCTTGCATAATAGATTGTATGGAATACTTTGTTTCTTCTTTGCCCTATAATAGCTCCCACAGCAAAATCGCTAGCATCACACATCAACTCAAAAGGAGAGTTCCAATCTGGTGTAACAATTATTGGTGCTGAGATTAACCGATTTTTCAACTCTTCAAAGGGTTCCACACATGTTTTGTTAAAATCAAAAGTTGAATATTTTTATAATAGAATACATAAAGGCTTGGAACTCTATGAGAAATCCTTGATAAACCTTCTGTAAAAATTTGAATCGCCCAAAAAACTTCTAACTCCTTTAACAGTGACTGGTTGTGGTAATTTCTCAATTACATCCACCTTTACTTTATCGACTTCAAACCCTCTTCTGGAAATTTTGTTTCCTAAGACAATCCCTTCCTTAACCATAAATAGGCATTTCTCCCAATGAAAGACAATATTTGTCTCTTCACATCTCTTCAATACCTTAGCCAAATTACTCAAACAAGTATCATATGAATTACCAAAAATAAAAAATGATCCATGAATACCTCAACAAAATTTTTAACCATATCAGTAAATATTGCCATCACGCATCGTTGAAATGTTACAAGTGCATTACATAAATTGAAAGGCATTCACCTAAAAGAAAACGAATGGTACGAGCAAGTAAAACTTGTTTTGTGTTGGTCTTCTAGGGCTACAACTATTTGGTTATATCCCGAATATTCGTCTAAGAAACAGTAATATTCGTTACCTACCAGTCGGTCCAACATCTGGTCCATAAAAGGTAGCAAAAAATGATCCTTCTGAGTTGCCTTGTTCAATTTTTTGTAGTCAATATAAATTCTCTAGCCCGTGACCATCCTTGTTGGGATTAATTTGTTAATTTTATTCTCTAAAATTGTAATTCCACCCTTATTTGGTACACACTGTGTCGGACTTACCCATTAACTATCTAAGATATGGTAGATAATTCCCGCATCTAACCATTTAACAACTTCCTTCCAAATTACCTCTTTCATAATAGAATTGAGTCTTATTTGCCCATCAATTCTAGCTTTTTTGCCCTCCTTTGAGCTAATCTTGTGCATACAAAAGGACGGGCTTACCCTCAGATATCAACTATGGTCCAACCAATCGACTTTTTAAATTTTTTTAAAACTTCGATCAGTTGCTCCTATTGGTGTTCTATTAGTCCTGCATAAATAATCACAGGCACAGTAGAACAATTACCCAAATAAATGTATTTCAAATAAGAAGGTAGTACATTTAGTTCAAGTGTGGGTGGATCCTTGATTGACAATTTTGGTTGTGCGTATTCCTGAGTTTCCAACTCCAATGGTTCAAATCGTGATGGTTGAACATAGTCCTTTTGATTGGCTTCTATCACAACCATATTTTTCTTACCTTGTTTATCTTCAAATGGCTTAGAACCTAAGGTGTTTTCCAATGGGTCTTCTACAGAATTACACTCTCATTCTATAGAAACTAAAGTTTCTAGCTCCTCTATTACTGAGCATTCTTCCACCGGATCAGGGAATTTCATGACTTTAAGAACATTAAAAGTCACCTAGTCATCTTGAACTCTCATAGTGAGTTCACCTTTCTATACATATATTATTGTTCTCCCTATTGCTAAGAAAGATCTCCCTAAGATGATCGGCACTTTATTATCTACTTCAAAATCTAAAACATTGAAATCAACAGGAAAAATAAAATTGTCTACACATACCAGAATATCCTCAATCTTTCCTTCTGGGTGTGCTAAAGATCAATCCGCCGGTTGAACTGTCACTGTTGTAGCTCTAACATCACTTATACCCAACATCTTAAAAATAGACATTGGCATCAAGTTGGTGCTTGCTCCTAGATCGCATAAAGCTTAACTGCAGTAACATTATCAGATGTTACAGGGTATAGTAAAGCTTCCGGGGTCCTTCATTTTTTAATGTAGCTTGTTCTGTAGAAATGCACTACATTCCTTTGTTAATGCTAAAGTCTCGAACTCTCCAAGCCTCTTCTTAATTGACAAATTGTCCTTCATGAACTTGACATAATTAGGCATTTATTCTAAGACTTCTAGAATGGGATATTGATGTGAAACTACTTAAGAACATCCAAAAACTTCTTAAACTGCACCTCTTATTTATGATGCTTGAGTCTTTGTGGATACAGAGGTGATATAACCTTAGCTTGGATCGAACAAATTTTCTGAGGTATTTCATCTCCATCTCACATAGGGTTTAGCTTATCAAAATCAACTATTGGTTGATTTTCCACCTTCTCGATAGGGTCATCTTCAACCTAAACTAATTTGGGTTCCAAAGTCCTTCCGCTTCATAAAGCAACAGTTTTGCAATGTTCCTTACCAATATTCCTTGTATTTTTCATTTCACTCAGCAAGGCTCCTTTTAGTCTGTTACGAAGCTCCGTAGCTAACTAACCCATTTGATTCTCCAAATTTTTCAGTATTGCTGCTTGGCTTTGGATTAAGATGTCATTCTTAACCATGTATGCCTTCAACAAATTCTCTAAATTGCTAGATAGTTCAGCTTATAGTGGTTTATGAACTTGTTGATTAAACCCTAAAGGTTGATTTGATCTATGTTGTATGTAGTTGTTGTTCGATCCAACTCATTGGTTACTCTAAGAAAAGCTTGGACAATTTTACCATAAAGGGTTATAAAAGTTGGATTGTGGTCCTTGTCCATTTATATTCTGGTTCTGATTTTCTACATAATAAACAAACTCAAGATTTGATGGACAATTCTCAAACGAATATTTGTCCCTACAGTATACGCAAGAAATAACATCAAATTGACTCAATGGCTTAGCTACAACATTTTTTAAACCATTAGTAGAAAAAATTTTAAGCATTGAAGAACTTTAAGATATCTGATCTGCAAGTGAAGTGAGAGCATCCACTTCATGTACTCCTACTACGCGTCCTCTTCAAACTACTCGATTGGTCAGCCACTAGTATTTGTTCCTGGCTATTCTCTCCATAATTTCATAAGCCCCATTATAAGACTTATAAAGGAGAGCACCATTTGCAGAAGCATCTACTACCACCCTAATGTGTACATTGAGACCATTATAAAATGTCTCTAACTGGATGCAATGCAAAATCCCGTGGTGAAGACATTTGTATAGTAGCTCTTTAAATCTTTCTCATGTCTTGTATGAGGATTCATCATCCAATTGCTGAAAATTTGTGACCTCATTCTGCAACTTAGCAATTTTGCTAGGTGGGAAATTCTTAACCAGGAAGGATATGCTAATTTTTTCCAAGTAGAAATTGCGCTTGGTGGCAATGAATTAAGCCATGCTCATGTTTTATCTCACAACGAGTATGGAAACCACGTCAACCTCAATGCATCATCGATTACACCAGCTACCTAGAAGGAATCACTCACCTCCATGAATAGTCAGAGGTGAAAGTGTGAATCTTTTATAGGCATTATATTAAACTAGCCCACAGTCTGAAGCATCTAGAACATCACAGTCTTTAGTAAACTGTGGTCCTCGATCTTCGGTCTCTTAATTCCAGATTTAAGTTCGTTAAAAAGTGGCACAACATACTACCTTACAGCTTGATCCCTATAATCAGCAATAAAGATTGAATTACAAGCATTAACACCTTCATTCCCTTGAACTTCATTTTGATTTTCAAGGTCCATTTTTTCGGCTTGTCTCTGGGCTAGTCTTTCTCATCTTCTTTGTCTAAATGTTAACTCGACTTCAGGGTCTATAGGGAGTAAATCGATGATTCAATCTATGATCATAAACACCTGAAAAGAAAAACACAAAAAATAAATAAATATTAATTAAATAAAGATAAGAATAAATAAACCAAATTGCAAGAAATAATTTCACAAATAATGATTAAATTAACAGTCCCAGTCAACGATGGCAAAGACTTGGTTTGTGATGGAATGTGCAAGTATACACATTTGTTGTCAAGTAAAAAGTAAGTAAAAAGAGTATCGTCTCCACAAGGACTGTGTTGAAATCAATAGCTATAAAATTAATGTTTTACAAGTTGGTCAAGAAAACACAATATTTTAAGGTGATGGATGTTAAAATTAAATTAAACAACTATGTGCAAATGAATTAACCTAAATGCAATGAAAAATGCAATGAGATGGTTTAGCATGCAATGAAATAGTTTAGCAACAATTCAAAATTTTTAACAACAATAACATGAATAAGCTAGAAATATTTCAACACTTGACTCAATTCATTTTTTATCTTTTTTAACAATGTTCTGGAAAAAAATTCTATGGCAACTCGATCATTCATTAACTTGGAATCTCATATAAGTTCTCCCGAAGTCTTATACTTTGAAAAACATGCATATTTCTATGTTAATATTTAACTAAGGATTCCTTAGAATTTATGTGAAGTAACAGGGACTGGGTCGGTTTGAAACAATTTAATCATATAAACCTAAAGCTATGTAGGGTAATAGTATTCTTTTGGAATCATTATGAACCTTTAATTTATTTTGGGTCGGATATAAATTAAGCATTCACCTTCTAATTATTGTGTTCATTAATCACCATATGGGTCGAATTAGGCAACTAATTCTAATGCATTCAAACATCTTTTAATGCATGAATAACATGAATGATTTTAGTTGGAAGAATGAACAACTAAGGATAGAACAATATAAACATGAATTGAATGAATTTAATCAAAGCATTGCAATTATTCTAGCTGAAACAATTTAAGTCATCATCATTAACGGAAAAACAATCAAACAATTTGCAAACTTTTTTAAAAACTAAGAACAAATTAAAGATAAAGGAAGAAGAAACTTTTATATGAATCTGGGAATTTCCCTAAAACTATTTGTGGTGGCTTCCTCCGATTTTCGCAGTTGCTCCTTCGCAAATTGCTCCTCAAGGTGGCTGGCCAAGATAGCTTTTCTTTTAAGGAAATGCTTGCCAAGGGAAAATGGGGAGATGGAGAGAAATGAAAGGTTTTAGGCATGAAAGAGAAAAGAGGAATGAGTGATGAGTGATGATTGAAGAATGAGGGATGAAGGATAAAGGATGGACTAAAAAGTGAATAGAAGGGGCTGTTTATACTTGAAGAAGAGCTTGGGAGTTTGCTAAAAATAGCATGCACATCCCTTGAGAATTTCCCATGCATGGTGGGCCTTGCTTTGTAGGATAAGAGTTTGTTGGTTGCTTGATTTGTGACTGATTCTTCCTTAATTCAAGGCATGGGGTTGGACGGAAATCAAGGGACTTAATTGGTCCCGATTTTTAATTTTTTCACACATGTAAGGTCCTTTCTCTAATTGTTCCAAAGATGATTTGGGTTGTTTTTTCATGTCTTTTTCGAATTTGGGCTCCTCTTCCCCTTATTGGACTGTTTGGCAACCCAAGTACAAAGTAAAATAATTCCTTTCAGAAACCATCTTCCAAGCTAGGTTAGAGTAATTTTTCTGAGTCCAATTCATCTGCTTGCCATCCATATTGTTGGATAATTAGCTCATTTGCATTTGTGTCCTTACTAACTACCAACATTGAATAATTTATTGGTCCATACTGCAACATTTCAAGCAAGAAATTAACATATAAAATAATAAAGTGAAATTATTTAAAATTAACACCTAATCATGTAAAATTATAAATTTGCCCAATGTATCAATATGAACCATAATTACACAATCAGTAATCTAAATGCTCGAGATATGCCTAAGTTCCATATAAAAATGTGCTAAATAAACTTATATAATTTAGACTTATCAATTATTGTCACTATTCTGCAACTATTACCGATAGCATGTTAAATCATATTCGTTGTATTTGATAAATCTAAATGCATGTTGAAAACATGCCTATTGTTTCTAATAAATCTTATCGCATGTTAAAGTCATGCCTATTGTACTAATTTTGTTATTTTCATTGTATGTCATACTGCATTGCATTGGGGTTGGGACGTTTATGAAAGGAGGAAGCTCTGGCAGTATAACTACAATTTTAGTAGTTTAACCACATATCTGGCAGCTTGACTACAATTATTGATGGCTTTTCCACATATTTCTGGCAGTATATATGCATATCTAGCGGCTTGTCCACATATATTTCTAGCAGCTTGACTACAATTACTAGTGGCTTGTCTATAATATGGTATGTTTTTGGATGGATGAGTTATGAGGAACTCTTATTATGATGTGTAGTGGACTTGGGTATGAAGTTCTCTAAAAATATTGCATCGACATGCTCATGCATATTGAAAACTGTGAATCTGTACTGTTTTAATTCCCTATTTAATTACTAGCTTGAATGCTACATTTACTGTCTTATACTAATTATTTGATTTATGAATCATATTGAGCTTATTAGTTCACTCTTTAGTCTATCGATTTATTTTTCAAATAATCCTCGAGGTTAGGACTTGGACATGGCTTTTGGATGAGCAACTCGGATGTTTTTATATTTACAGTATTTTCAACTTATTTTTAATATTTGTTTTGGGACTGCTGTCGAAACCATTTTTTAAGGATTTGAAAAATGGGAATCGACTTTTTGAAATAAATGGGAGCCGCCACCGATCTTTTATTTAGGTGTGACCGGTTCACCATTAAAAATGAATTTGGTCTACGAGATTCGAGAAAACAGGTTCGAGAGTCGGTTACGCACGAGGAAGAATTAGCACCCTCATAACGGCCAAAATTGGTACCGAATCGATTGTTTATTGTCTTAGTGTCGAAATTTTAAAAAGATTTTAAAATACAGTCATTTCATCCTGAATAACATGAATTGGCTGATAAGGCTCATTGTTTTAGAGAAATAAATTATCACATTCAGTAAGTTAGAGTGCGACATTTTAAATCCTCAAAATTAAGTTTATCTCCTAACTTTTAAAACCTATGCATTTTGAGAAGGATATCTGATTATTTGGGTCAAATGAGAAAATCAAAACCCAGTAAGTTAGGGCTCGATTTCACAAAATTCCTAAATATCGAATATTGCCTTTATTTTCATTTATTAGAAAAATCCTCGCCTCGAGAAAATAACATGTCATATCCAATGCGTTAGGACACAACGTATCGAATTCCCGAGAATGAGCTCTTTATTTATGGGTTTTGATTAAAGAAAATTTTCGATTATTCAGATTCAACGAGGAAAATTGGAACCCAATACGTTAGGGCTCAATTCTCTCGAGGATTCCAAATTTCGAGTATTGCATTATTTTTGAAAACTTTTGTATGAAATAACTTAGACATTTGAAATCTTTTGAATGGATAAAAAACGATTGAATAATAATGTACAACATAAAGGATAATTTGTAAATAACATAAACTAATGAATTGCAAATAATCAATAGGTAAATACAAACAAGCATAGTAACAATAATCTCAATCATACATTATGCCAATGCTAATAATATCGACATTCAAAGAATAAACGAATTATCAATATAAAAAAAATGAGTTATATGTGTAAAATTTTAAAATAAACAATATACATATATGAGTTTAAAATAAATCAAAAATGAAGATAAAAAAATAAATTCTATATATAAAATAATAATATCAAAATGAAATTTAAAGTGAATATTGTATACGAGGAAAACCAAAATACAAGAAATAATATATGCATATTAATTTAAATAATATTACATATGGATTGGAAATTTTCTTATGATAATATATGTATAATAGTATGTATAAAAGGTTGATATAAATCAAGTACATAATGAAATAAAATTTTAAATGAAACAAGTTATATATGTAATAAGTAAAAAATGTGAATATGAAATCGACGATACATTAGGTATATATATACGTATAATAATAATAATAATTAATACAAATTATACATAAAAATGTTATTGATTTTTAAAGCATAAAAGTATATATGAATAAACATTCTAAGAAAAAGTATTATAAAAATAACTCATTAAAATGTATAAATAATATAATTAACATAAAATATATGCTAATGCATTAGAATAGAAAAATAATTAAAATAACAGTATGTAATAAAGTAAAACAGTGTGTATATATATATATGAAAATAATTAAATATATAAACTAATATGATAATAATACCAATAATAACAATAGTAAAGATAATGAACTAAACAATTTTAGCAATAATAACAAAGCAGAGGACAAAATTGACATTAAAGCAGTAATTCAGGGGAGAAATCTAAAATAAATAAAAGGAAAGGTCCAAATTACAAAGCGCGAATGACATGGGGGACTGAAAGGGGAATATTCCCCACCCTCCAAAACGCAGCGTTTCATGCGGACTCAATTAAAACAAAATAATAAAATGTGGGGCAAAATTTAAAGGAAATAAAAAGATCTATTTAAACACGCTATAATAATCAAGGGACCATTTGCGCAAAAAGGACAACGAACGAAAGTGCGCAGATCCTACCCTCGGGTCGGGTCACCGCGATGGTCATAGGCCTTTAAACGGTGCCGTTTCTTTCGTTATATATAAACAAAACTAAACCCTAAAATTAGCAGCCAATTTGATTTTTTTTTTAAAAGGAACCTAAAAAACTAATAATATCTACCCCCCAGCGCCGCTTCAGCATCGGAGCCCCCAACCGCCTGGTTCTGATTGAAATCAACGAGGGATTCGACGGCGGACTTAATCAGGTACGAGTTCTGACACCCTTTTTTTTATTCTATATATATGCTTCTATGTATATGGTTAATAGCAAAACAGAAAAAGAAAGAAAGGCAATCGGGAAAGAAAACAGAACCGAATCGAAAAAAAAGAAAAAGAAAACCTTTTCTTTTGTATTGATTTCATTTTTTTCTTGTGATAAAGTAGAGTGGGGGTCCTTCTTTTCGTTCGGTTTACAATCCGTTTTATAACAAAATTACAGAATAATAAAAGGAGAAAAATACAAAAATCTCGTTCTTTTTCGCTATTTTGTCTTCTTCCTTTTTGGCTGCCTTGGCTTGTTGTTTGCTGTAGGTACTAGAGTACGGAGGTGGTGGCGTGGCGTTCGTAGAGAGGAAGGCCAAAGGCGCCGCGTTGTGAGGCTGCTGCGGCGGCTTAGTTTCCAGAAACCCTAGGGTTTCTTTTTGTGATTTTGTTTTGGGCTTAGATGATTAAGGCCACAGTTAGGTGTTAGGTTAATTGGGTTGGGGATATTGGGCTAGGCTAGTGTTTAGGTTAAACACGATTTGGTCCATGTTGGGCCTATGTATTTGGACTGTGGATATTTAATTATTTTTTCTTGTTTTTTTTCTGCTTATTCTGAATGGGCCCCGGGCAAATTGGGCTATTACAGTTGCCCCTCTTTGCTCGTTGTTATATAACGGGAACGGAGCAAAGACTAAAAATGGTCAATTTGCCCGGTCGTGCTGGACTTTGGTTGTTTCATTCCAACCTACTGTATCTTCAGAGGTATAGGAATTGATGCTTCGATCCACTCCACTGCAACTTCAGGGAGATAGGACCATTGGCTTCGATCTACTTCACTGTCGATGCAGGAAGGTAAGACATGCTATCTTCAACCAGCTCCACTACAACCGAGGGAGGCAAGGCTTGTGTCTTAGATTTGCTTCGCCGTTGATGTAGGAAGGCAAGATCTGCTATCTTCAACCTGCTCCACTACAATCGAGGGAGACAAGGCTTGTGTCTTCGATCTGCTTCGCTGTCAATGCAGGAAGGCAAGATCTGCTATCTTCAACCTGCTCCATTACAACCGAGGGAGGCAAGGCTTGTGTCTTCGATCTGCTTTGTTATCGATGTAGGAAGGCAAGATCTGCTATCTTCAACCTGCTCCACTGCTGCTCAGGGAGCTAGGACTTACAATCTTCTCCCTATTCCACTGCTGTTCAGGGAGCTAGGACTTACAATCTTCCACCTATTCTGCAGCTGGTCAGGGAGCTAGGATTTACAATCTTCTGCATATTCCACTGCTGTTCAGGGAGTTAGGACATAGTCTTCCACCTATTCCGTTGCTGGTCAGGAAGCTAGGATTTACAATCTTCCGCCTATTCCACTGCTGTACAGGGAGCTAGGACTTATAGTTTCATCGGTTTGTTCTCTGGGAACATGACCTATATAATTCATTTTATGAACTTAATTATGCCTAGTGATTAGGATGTCATGATCAGAATGAGTCAAATGCTCCTAACTAGGTATGTATAAATGATGTTTGCATGAATGCAGAATGTCATTTTTGACAACGATCTTTCTTTATCGCTTAAGCTCTCATTGTTCGAAGTTTATTAAGGCTTTATCACTGACGAGCTACAACACCTTCTTGCTCGGCTGGCATCTCCAAAGAAACACTTAATCATATTGCCCCCACCATGAACTTCAAAGTTCAATCCACTAGGACACAAAACTTGTACCATCTTTCTCCCGCTGTAACCCAAGGGTAGAAAAATCTGGCATTTTCTCAATTCTTTCCTATCACAATTCAAGGATATAGAATGTGAAACTCTTTGGTCCTTTACACCATTCCCGGGTGTCATACCAAATGCCTATGCACAAATGAAGGATTCTCTTCTCCAAGGAAACCCCCTCTTATTGCTTGGTGATATTGCTTGCTTGTTCATTGAAGCCCTATCACCGACACGACATCTTGTCACTTTGTTCAATCAATGTTTTGACAACAAAATCCAAAGAGAAAATCTTAATTTAGACTCTTCCTTTTCAGATTTCCAACCTTTAAACCTAGTGCGTTCTAAACAATAGTCCTGTTTCAGGCTCCTATATTATTTAGAAACTTCTAGAGTAATATGCAAAACTTCCCTTATGAAAGTTTTATTAGTCCATTAATCATTATTCCAATGCAACATGCTTGCAAAAAGGTCATAACAATGGATAAAAATAAAGTTGGTTCTGAGCATAGCTCGAAAGGAATAAATTACCAAAAATGATAAAGAAGGATAACAAAGAAATTGATTGGGAATGTGCATCTTGGAAAAGAATGAAGTATTCTAAGAACAACAAATTTAATATAAATAGTATGAAAATTGGGTGCCCCAGATATCGTAGCTTGAACTTCTCTGTACAAACTTTCTGAAGACCATTCTGAGTTTGACATGTGTTTAACAGATCTGCAGTACTCTGTCAATGCTCCAAGATGTCATTCCTATTCATTCAGGTATAGCAAGGTCATCATATGCCCCAATCTGATCACAATTTGAGCCGCCCTTTTCGGGTTTTCAACTAAAATCTCCTTTGGCCTAAGGTGCCCTTTGCGGGTTTTCCCCTTAGCCTATCCATTTTTTACTTTTTCATTTTTCATTTTTCATATTTTTTCTAACTCAAAGTGCCCTTTGCTGGTTTTCACCTTGGTCCTTTCTTCTTCTTCAGGTGAAGTAATTCTTGACTGAATCTGAGTTTACAGGATCTGGCAATCTCACTCAAGATTAGTGCTCCTTTGAAAAGGTCTTCTTTACAACATAGGGACATTCCCAGTTTGGCATTCATTTCCCTCTAGAATCATTTCATTGAGGAAGGATCCTTTTCAACATACAGCCCTCTCGTGGAATTCTCTGAGACAACCCTGTTTATTATGGGCTCGTATCATTTGTTTCTGGTACATCCGACCCTAATGAACAACTTTTAACCCTTTTCCTAGGTCCAACTGATCACATCGCAATTGGATCCCTCCAACTCTAGCTCAACTAATACCCGAAGAGAGGGGATTTCAATAGGTAAAACTACCTCAATCATGTAAACCAAAGAGACAGGTGTTGCCCCAGTACAGATGTTCGACAAGCAATGAGGGCAAATGGTAATTCCTCATGCCAGTCCTTGCAAATCTCAATCATTTTTTTCAACTTTCTTGATGTTCATCTCTAGGCAATTCGGTGACGAACTGTGGTCTTTGCTTCTGAATTGATTTTAGACCTCAGCTATCGTGCTATTGTTTAGGCTCAACGCATTATCCAATATAATCTTCTTTGGAATTTTATATCGGCATATGATGGCATTGGCGTATGAAACAGCCTCCAATTATCTCAAAAATGAAGCAATGCCCATTAGAATTCCTCGATAATGGTGATGTTCGTGCCCTATTTCGCTCAAAATTTGAGTCGCCCTTTTCAGGTTTTCAACTCAAATCCACCTTTGGTCACAAAGCGCCCTTTGCAGGTTTTTGCCTTGGCCTCTCCTTTTTCTTTTTCATTTCATTTGTTATTTTGATTTTGATTTTGATTTCCCTTCTTTTTTTCTTTTTTTCTTTTTTTTTTTAATTTTTTTGAATTTTTTTGGATTTTTTGATTGATTTTTTTTTTTTTGAAAATTGGATCTAAATTCATGGAATTGGGCAAGTCCATGGTATCTCCTTTGATTAGAACTATTGATTCTCAATAAAGTTTTACACATAAGTTCTTCCACTTTCATCTTGTATGTGAAAGATCTTTTGGTATCAGATTTCTTTCACAGAGCCTTGGGGCGAAACTACGATAGAAAACTTTGGATCCTCCTCTTCAATCAGGATAAAATCCAACAAAACTTGAAGAGATGGAAACTCGACTTCAAACGGGCAAAGCTATACTAGTTAACAAGAAAGGCATTGCCCCGGCAAAGAATTGCATCGTTCACACTGTAAATTTTTATCATCGTGTTGTTGTGCAGATTTTGTTATCAGCGCTTAACCCGGGCATATCCTGGTATGATCATATAACAACATCTTTGAACTCTAGAGGTGACTCAACAAGGTCT